>NC_070647.1:8660650-8988589 GCF_947347685.1 Pleuronectes platessa
ACACACACACACACACACACACACACACACACACACACACACACACACACACACAGGGCCCAGACTGGTGAGGCGAGCTGCCCCAAACACACACTACACAGAACATGGACGGAAGCTGATATCTCTTGTGTAACAAGGAGAGTCTGAACTGACTTGATGAAAACAGAAGCTTACATCTAACTGACACTAGAAACTGTGTATATTCTCTTCTGAGACTTAAACTGGAGCGTCATCAGCTGTTAAATCAATCATCTGCCTGAATCCATCAGTTCAGTTTATATTCTTTAATAGGCTGCAGTTTGGTTTTATGTTCGGTACGTCTGCTTCACTCTGAGCAGTTTGGGCCCTTTCAGCGTGATACTGTGTTTTATCCTGACTTTTCCTTTTGTCTCCTCCACATTCTCCATCATATCTCTCTGCTCTGTTGTTTGTCCACTGGCACAGAGCTTTAGTCGGGGCACAGCGTGCTCTTCCACGCTGTGCTCGTTTGTATTTCATTTGCACTCTCACTTCGGGGGGATTAAAGTGTCTCTGCCTTTTCTTTTTTTGTATTTTCTTTTTTGTCCTCTACTCGCTTCTCCTCTTCCGTATCCATTTCCCTCGGCTCGTTTGTCCGTCTATAGATTGAGAAGTCCGTGAAGTGGATCTTGGCCAGTAGGCGGTTAACTAATATCGGCGTCTTTCTCCCCATGGTCTGGCCACTGTTGGTTGAGCCTTCTACTCTGAGTCTCCCTCTGATTAACGGCTGTTATTAGCTCTAATGAGCTGCTTAGTGGTTGCCTGAGCACAGCTGCTGACATCCAGCAGGAACACTGTCCTTTCTACTTTGTTCTTTATCTACTTTTGCGTTCTCTAATTTCTCCTGCTTTAATCATTGGGCGAGAGTATTGACTCGATGTAGGCATCATTTAGGCTGACGGTTGGAGAATCATTCTTCTATCTTCTTTGGCGTTGCCTCTTTTTCCTCCTCCTGCTCCTCACTTGAGCTTTGTCTCAGTCTCCACTCCTCTATTTGGTGTAGAACCAAATCACCATGTTTCTGGGGTTAAGTCATAGTCATAATTATTTTAACGATATTGTATACAGCAGCTTTTCAAGTATTTCTTTTTTCTGTCTTTGTTAGAAAGAGTTAGTTCAAGACTTATCGAGCTGTCCTGAACACCATGTGTGTGGCTTTAAATCAGCAGAATGAATTACAACTGATAATTCTACTTCTTCAGTTCGTGGCTTGGAGAATTTGCCAGTTCCCTTTGACATATCTGACACTCGACTTCTTGGGGTTATGAGTTATTCCCTTTGTCAACATCTTGCTAGCGGAGTTGTAAAATGTGAAGCTGTCATGAGCTCTCACCTGTCAGTGCTCCAGTGTCAGTGCTGCACTGCACTGCACGCACAAGACCATCCATAATATTTTAAAAGTCCTTGCTTTAAAATAAAATGTTATATATTGATGCATATTTCTATAAAGTAGAGTTAGTATTTCTTATTTCATGAATGTTCTCAGTTGAAGTTACAACTCATAAAAAATAAACTACAGTTGTATAGCAATAACAATATTGTAGATTCTGCACATCAACGCTGTCACATAAGTCTGTAATGATGCAAAGGCATGTTTTTTTAAATTTATATTAAAGCCTTTTTCCTCCTTTCCCTCTATCTCTCTTTTTTTTTACAATTGTTTGGTGAATATTTGAACAAGTGTGAAGGTTGTTTATGACCAAACCCAGAGATTAGGGTACGTGAGAAAGTATTTATTAGCCTGTTTAAAATCAAAGTGATTCCACAAAATCTAAATACCTGACAGAGAGCCGGATAAAAGTCTGGTAATTGCTTTCACTCACACAGGAAGTTTTGAGCGGGTAGAGACAGAAACGTTATTACAATAATGGAAATTCTCCTGACTATCCCCTTCGCAGTGCACTTCATTAGTTGTTGTTCTGTAAGTTCTGTTGAGATGGTCTCATGTTCTGGCTCATTGTGTAGGAATGACCAGTAAAATCACACATACCGTTGTCATTGCTTGACAATAGGGTATAAAGCCCAAAATCTATCGTTGTGCTTTCATCTGCATCTGACCTGATCTTATTTCCTCGTATTACCAGACAATCTCTCACGGCTCCTGATAAAAAGCAATAGAGCCCTGAAATGATCCAGAGAAATAGTTCTGTCAAAAAATGATTTATCTTCTGTGAATAATCGCTGGGGTTATTGAATATTTTTAGATTAAGTTAATTACTTGACTATAAAAAGCCATAAATTGAAACTCTCCTCAGCGAGAAGCCTCAGATCTCTCCAAATCTCTATTTCTCCTTCTCTCTGTCAGCCGTGTGATTGGAAAAAAGAAAATCTGTTTTATCATTCTGTCACCAGCGAGACGCGTTCCGCTTGACCTGATGCAATTGGAGGCAATTGAAACAGTCATCTTACCGTGCTGCCGCGCTGGTGGCATGTGGTGTTTGGGGTTGCATCATGATCATGCGCACACATGCATGCATGCAGACACACACAAAGACACACAAGCAGACCCAAAACCATCTCAGATTTGTTGGCATATTTGAAACAATATCACTCATGCACAAAGACACATGAAGTCTTGTACGTGCGAACACACTCGCCCTCAGACACTTGGTTTTGCACGCCTAATTCACCACTCTGCATGTCGGC
Source organism: Pleuronectes platessa (assembly GCF_947347685.1). Lineage (NCBI taxonomy): Eukaryota > Metazoa > Chordata > Actinopteri > Pleuronectiformes > Pleuronectidae > Pleuronectes > Pleuronectes platessa. The sequence continues at coordinate 8,663,315 of NC_070647.1, forward strand.
TGGCTGTGTGTTTTTAAATGTGTCTGCTGCCATTCATAATGTCTGCTTTTTTACTGTTCCCCTAATGTTTTTTTTTCCCTAAGCCTTTGGATTCCACAGACTAATGACTTAATGGACTGATCCTTCACTTACAATCTGTAAACATTCCCCCAGCGCCTAAAAGCCCTAGATTATGCAGGCAGAGAGTCTATATAAAGTGAATGTGAATGAGTGCAAGTGATTTGACTTTACATGCAGATTAATAACCTGCTTAATGCTTACACTGGTTAGACGGGTAGAAAGACACTGTAGCTGCTCTCAGACGCGCACTGAAGTCCGGATAGTTTACTGAAACTTCTTGGAAGGGCTGTCAACCCCTTTATAACATGCTAGTCCGTGTGAGACACTTAGACACATTCTTGAGAAGCCAAGGATCCAATCAGAAACCTTCTGATCACTAGACGGCCGCTCTATCTCCTTAGCCATGTCCACCCACAACAGGAACTCCTTAAGTGGAAGGGGAATGGTTTGAGCTTTTGAAGAGCTCACAATGTTTGTCTTATTTGGAATAATTTAGAGAAGACAGCATTATTGAAACGAAACATGAGGGCATGATGCTTGCAACAATATCTGTGACTTGCCAGGTCTGAATATGTGGCATTAAAATCCACTTCGAGCCATGAGTGGTCAGATGTGCAGAGTTTAGAAAGGAACAATTTCCATCCCTTTCAACTCAATGCAACCCAATCGGTGCTTTTCAGGAGAGGACATCAGAAATTGTGCCACAGCATCCCCATATTAAAATGATATTGCATCGCCTCTCGCCTTTGACTTTGCCTTCGAGTGTGGCTGTTCAGAACAACTATAAACACTTTTGGTTTTTGAGACATCAGATGAGCCACTTGCTTTCTGAGATAATTTGGCCCCTCGGCTTCGACCATTCTCATGCACAATGAATGCCCGTACAATGCAAGTACAGAGGGCAAGGCGAGGTCATGTTAACAACAAGGCAAGACAAAAAGCTTTATATAAGACATAAAAGGAAATTGAGGAGCGGAAAAGCTTGTCTGATACAAGCAGGTGTCCAGGAAAGTCTCCATCTCAGATTAATGTGAAATACTAATAAAGAGGTGAGCTTCAAGCCACATGCAAAGTCACATGCATTCAACCTCATATGTCACAATAAGAGTCATTTTCAGTCTTGTTGTCATAACAAACTAGGGCTTCATGTACACTTATTTTTGCACCCCACCTTACAGTTATTTTGCTGAGTAACTCTTATCTTTTACTGTCATTAGTTCCCACAGCCTCAGGAGATATCTTCAAATTGTATTCAAACACCCAGTTATTTACATGATGTAATGAACATAGACAAAAGAAACCCCGAAACATTTGTGGTGTAGTTGGTTAACTACTTTTTCGGGTCTGGATTTCTTGGTTTCTTTAAAGTTGGTTTAAAATTCATCCGACCCTGTCATCCAGCCGAAAGCATGCAATGGGTCAGGATCATTGTGTTTTCACTCTCAGATGCTAATGGTTTTCATTCTTATAGATACATTGGTGGGATGTGGATTAAATAATAAAATACAAAATAGTTTTGACCATTTCCTCTAAAACTGAGCACAAGGATCTAAATTAGCTTGGTGAGAATTAACAGGATCATTTTAGCCTGATAACAGCACTTTGGCTTAGTTTAGTTAAAGCACATTTTAAGAACAGGCCCTTGGACATTGTAACCCAAAATTGCTACTAAGGCAAGAAGAAATAAGAAAAACAAACTGGTTGGTTAAAGAATCTAAACTTGGCTAAAATGCCGCATCATGTTTTGAAGTTCTGCTCCGTGCCATTTGACTTGCCATTTGGGATCCTGTCAAATCCACCGTCTGCCGTTTCAGATTGCTCCCCCCTTGCAGTGGCTCTGAGTGATAAGCTCTACCAGGAACCATCCTGTTGCCCCCGCTATGATTTGTGCTATTGATCACCAAAGCCCTCTCCTCCTCCTGCATGTTGTCGCTATGAAATTAGAAAGCTGGAGAGCGAAACACAAACAGGCTATCCCTCTGGCATTGCCATGGTTACACGATGGCGGAGTATGTCGCCAGCTGCACACATGTTGAGTCGCATTTTTCACACACACACACACACACATGCGTGTTGAACAACTGTGTCACAGGCCAGTACGAGGTGTGGTGATGGGGAGGTTTTGTACTGCCAATACAGTTATGGGAAGTGGCAGCAGCTGTTAATGCGACGTGCTGGCCTTACTCAACACTAAACACTTAAAGCTCCCTTATACACGACATTCTTTACCTTGGGGCAAGTGGATCATTATGTTTTGCACATAGCCAGATATGGTATTAATAGCTGTATTCTATTTGATGTCAAGTTCTTACATTATCTTGCCAACAGCTGCTGCGGGGGCCTGCTGTTTGATGTATGGACATACGGCACAAAGTGAAGATAGTGGGAGATGAGAACATTGTGTAGATTTCAGGGCCTAAAGCGTTCCTTATCGCTGGTGAGGCTGAAGCTCAATGCTTTCAATGAGCAGGCTTAGCAATAAACTTTGAAGAGACATCCCTTGTAACTTTTAAGAAAATTAATACATAGGATGACTTGCCTTTCTTCGAAAATAGAAAGCAGAATTAAGATAAGTCTCTTAAACCCTATGAGTCGAGGAAACATTTTTTCACGATTAAATGAGAGAAAAAGAATATTAATTCCTTTTGATTAAAATTTTATATATCTTGTAATTGGACTGTCACTTTTTATTTGAAATTCAAACATTCATTTGAACATGTGTGTGTGTGTGTGTGACCTGAAGTTGAATGACCTATTTGGATTTAAAATATTCAATCGAGGAGTGCATCAGACCGTCTGAATAAGTCTGCCTCATGAACCAGTAGAGGGCGCTCATTATCAGCTGGACTTCTAATGTTCCCTATTGACCTGTCAGTCTAGTAAGCCACTAAATGTTATAATTCTTTTCTACGTAAATGGAGGATGCAAGCAAGCCAAGCCGCCTCACCCTAACGTTACCCTTACTTTAACCTAATATTACCTCAACTTAATGAGATTTAAAAATCTCCATAGTTTGACCGTGTGAACAGATTAAGATCACATGAGTCATATCACACTCACCTACTCCTACCTCTCGTCACCTATAGCTGTCTATTTCCATTTCTTCACATCCTGTTTCACACACTGCTTAATTCTCTTCTCCCTGGGCTCTGCGCGCCTGCGATTCTGCACAGTTGTGTATGTGGGTGTGGGTGTGTGGGTGTGTGGGGCTCTCGACGTGTAGGTGACACCATGTATGCCAGGTTGACTCTCTTCTTAATTATCCAACAGTATGAATGCCAAATCTCTGGAAAATGTTCAGCTCTCATTAGCATCGGTGTTATCACACTAATTGTGCCACAGAGGGGGAAATCTTGCTGCAGCCTGAGTGAGAGGTGGTGTGGTGTGTGTGTGTGTGTGTGTATGTGGGGGGGATTAGACGTGCAGGGTAGGTGGAAGTATGACTGTACGTGTCTCACTCGCAGCCGACGCTGTGGTGTCATTCTAAAGGTGGAAAGAGGATTGTGAAATGTCTGGATTCACCACACAAATTGTAAGTCATTATATCCATTAGATTTTACCCTCACTGCTGCTGTAAATGATAAGTAATGACCGCACCACTTCATGTGATCTTATAAACTTTTGATGGTGGAATCTTGTTAAAGCGATTTGCGTGCCTGTGTCTGTGGCAGTCGGCAACTCAGGATTGCTTGTGATTAATCTGAACCAACAGAAGGTTGTCAAATGGGACTGTTTTTTATTGCCAATTGCTGTCTGCACAGACACACACTCACTCTCTCACTCAGCGCACACACACACACTTTATGATTACATCAGGCCGGACCAGCTCGTTTATCATCTTACATCACATTACCTTGTGGCCCATAGTTGTAAAGAGCAGATGGCAGCACTGGCGAGAGTGTGTGTGTGTGTGTGTGTGTGTGTCTGCGTGCACGTGTCTGTGTGTGAACGTGCCCGCGCTCGGTCTCAGGAGGTGTAACCTGGCTCCACATGCCAAGCTGTGCCAAGTGCTCACAGCTGGCAGCGACCAAGCAGTTGGTCTCTCTGGACAAGTTGCCCCCTGCGCCAGGACAAACAGGAAATAAACCCTGGGGCCTGGCAGAAAGCTGGCTCCGTGGCCAATAGGACGAAAGGTATAGAAGAGTGGCGCGGGTGTGGGGGGGGTTGGATGGCTAAGGTGGGGATGGTTGGAGAGGCAGGGTAGGAATAGCAACAGAGGAGATGTCAAATGGCTGTGTAGTTTTGGAGGGAACAAGGGAGGAGGGAGGATCGAGGAGGGAAGCACTGATGTAGCAATGGAGAGATCAAGAGACGTTCAGAGGAAAGTCGAGGTGTAAAAATAGATTGATATTGATGTGGGAGAGGAGACATGAGAGGAGACAACAAGTGGCAGAGCTGAAACTGTGTCAAATAAATGAGTTTGCTCCAAACTTGGGTTGTTTGAAAAAGTTTAGATTCATAAATTTAAAATGTTCCTCTGTATCTGTTAATGAACGGCCCATCAGGTATTGATAACAGACGTTGGTCCAACACTATCACCAATATCAAATTGGATATTGGTGAGAGGTGATATCTGCCCAACTCTCACCAATTGGATATTGGTGAGAGTCGGGCAGATCTATTCAGTTCAATTCTGTTTCTCTATGTTCTTTAAGTATACTTCCTGCATCAAGCTGGTAGAGACCCTAATATTTAGATTTTGCCACGATATGCTATCATGTTTTATGGCTACATACAGTATGTGTTCGTATTAGTTGTTGCAGTAACACTGCAGATTATAACGCAACTAACTTAATCAACCACCTCCAGGAAAATATCAGTTCCATAAATGTATAAACCTTTGTTTGGTACATTCGTCAAGGAGGTTATGTTTTCACCCCTTGGCCGTTTGTTTGTTGGTTTGTTTGCAGGAAAAAAAAACCTTGGCGCAGAATCTGGCAGATTAAGTGGACAGATATCTATTAGTGTGTGATTTGGTGCGGATCCCAATAAAACTCCGGATCTAGTTGATTTAAATGTATTTTCATATGGGGGTAGGATTTTTTCATCCTCAGCATGATAACAAATAGGGCTAGAAACCTGTAACTACAACCAATGTGTTGCTGAGTTTCTATGTATCCTCAAAGGTTTTAGAACTATATCCAAATGAACATGATTCCAATTTAATGGAAACTGTTGGGCCTGGACGAGGTATGCACACTCTTGATTTCACAAAGTTAAGGAAGCAGTATTGCATATTACAAGAATAGTCCCAGTCTCTGCCGGTGAGGCATACAGCTTCCTAATAAATAACAATTTGAAATGTCCAAATATTCTCTGTAGGTATCGACCAATGCTTATAACCCATATATAGTTATCGGTTGTCTATTACGGTATCTATGACTTCATTATTATTTTTGTTGTCACCTCAGGACCAAACATGAAAGAAATGATATTACTTTAAACCCTCTCAGTTACTCCTTTCGATCAGATACTGTTGCGTGTTTGTTTCTGTGTGTGGGTGCAGTTATCTGTGGTCTGTGGTCTGTGTGTGCTGTTCTCCTCTGCCAGCTAGAGGAAAAAATGCCCATCTTCAGAGGCCTGCTCATCTTTGATTGTGTGGGAGTTTGTGTGTGTGTGTATGTATGTCTTATGACAGTTGGCCATATCAAACAAGGTCTTCTACCACAATTACTTTTTGCGTCTGACCCGCTGCCTCGACAGCCCTAGAATATTATTTGGCAAAAGATTATTTTGGAGGAACATCTCACACCGAGGCAAAGCCACCGAGACTCCGGATCTCTGATGCGAGGGCTCACTGAAGCCTGAACTTCCTGAAATTCCCCCGCTTCTTATTTGTGAGGGATTTCTGCACGGATCATGTCCCAGACACGTATTGTCAGCTGGTCCTTAGAGCAGAGGCAGAGCTCCAGAAGTAATTACCAAGAGAATTATTGTGAAGGAATTGCAACTGAGGCATGGATCCTATGAAAGTAATTAGGAATTTCTTCTTCTGAAGGCAGGTCAACTGAGACGCAAAGCGTGGTGCATTTTAAAGGCGGTCGACCTCATGCTGCTTGTTCTATCGTTTTTATGTTGGATAGTTGAGTCAGTTTGCTAAATCATCAGACAATGAGCCCAGTGCTTTTGACCCTTTCATTCTCGGAATTGTGAACAGCGAGCGGACTACCTGACCATGAAAACGACTAATAACCTGAGCATTCATCCGTGTATGGCTGGTCATCGGTGTTTGCGTCAGGGCCACTGGTGATCACATGGTGCACCGTTGCCTTGTGATCTAGTCACTCCCGCTATGGCCTCCCCACCTCTCACCTCCTTCTCCCTCCCTCCTCTCTCTTGTGTCCTTGTTATTGTGATGAGCTATGCCCAATTCCAGCACGACCACTGGACTCCAGGAAAGCAGCTGTCCCTTCTAATCTGTTCCAGAGTCAAGGTTTGGCAATATGCCCGACAGCAAGGCTTTGGCCGTGACAAAGACTGATTTGAGACTTTGGGATCCTCTGGGTCTCCCAGATTGGCGATGCGATGGCACACTCACCACCTTGTTAATCAGCGGCGACACCACAGGAATTGCCACTCAGTCTGTTGACAATTAATCTTTTCAACTTCAAATTTAATGCCCAGAGCCACTGCTTCCCACAGAGAGCCTGCATTCACGTACCATCATTGTCTTCTGCAACACTATAGGGAAGCTATCAAATTAAATACTGGCTTCAAATTGGTCAGATGGTGGCGCCTTTTGTTCCTGCACTGTTATAACAGCTGCTCCAACACTACAATTAGTCCAGTCAGTTGTAGTTGAGTTCAGGAGGAGAAATACTGTGAGTTTTCATCCGATCAGCTGTCCCTCTCTTACATTTTTGGTGGCTGACCTCTGCCTCCGCTTCCTCCCAGAATATGTTGTCACTTCTTTTGGCAGACTGGATCTCATTCCAGGAATTGGATTTCATCAGATTATATCGCTGTACATTTGCACTAGTAATGGCTGATATGTGTAGCCTGCGGCTTTATTACATTTTTCTTTTCCGCAGTGCCATACTGACATATAATAACAATGCAGCCCCTGACCACTTCCATATCTGGTATTAAACATCTGGTGGCATCGTGAACAAAATTTGATTTTTGTGCGTCTGGACACCTTGATCAGTCGCGGGTGCGATAATGTGGAAGGTGTCACTGAAATTATGGAACTATAGCCTCTGTGTTGCTGCCCACTCTTACCTGACCTCAAGCTAGATAAGACAACGATGAGGGCGCACATACACACTCACGCACACAAGCAAGCAGATAGCCTAGTTGTTAGTCGCTTTGTAGTCCTGGTCCAGTGCCGTCTGTCTGTCTGTCTGTCTGTCAGTCAGACTGAGCATGCTCATTACAACCTGGACAACATTCTGCTAGGGTTGTCAAGGATACCGAGCACCGCCGGCAGGTCCCAATTGTGTGCATGTGAACGTGTATTAGAATTGCACAAACTCACACAATACAATGCATAAATACCAACACAGACACACACACACACGGTTTGTGCAGCTATCCTTATAAGGACTTCGGTTCATTGTGGACGCACTTTATTTTCCTCTCTTTCTATCTTGCTCCTCTTTCTCTCTTCCTCTCATTCTCTCTCTTTCTCTCTGTTTCCTTTTTTTCTTTTCTTTCTCTCTCTAGATCATTGTTTATCAGTCTCGTCCCATCTCCTCTCCACTGGCTGTCAGTGGCTTGTCAGAAGCCCGTCAAAACCCCTGCAGTCAGTCACACACTGCTGCCATTAATGACATCTGATGACACCCGCTGCTGAAGTCGCCCGCTGGAGATGACTGGGGACTCAGTGCGCTCACTGCTCGGAGATTGTTTCCTCCTGCAGTGTGTTTTTAGGAAACGTCTGATACGTCTTTAGCATATCAACCAACAAACTGGCCGGTCGACTGGGAGAATGTAGCCCCGGCTGAGACCTTGTAGCGTTTTTTTTTTCGATGTTTGAAGCAGCCATGAAAGAAAACACTGTAAAAGAGGATAATAATTTGCCTGACCTATTAGACAGCCATTTATTTTCTCCCCACATGCCGCCACACTCCTTCCAGTACTTAATCTCTATTTTTCACTGTGCTCCAACCTTTCAGTGGTTTCATTCCTTTCTATGCATCTCTTCCATAATCCTCCCCCTTACCTCTTTCCAATAGCTTCTACACCCTAATTTGTCCTCCCCTAAACACTACTGACTTCCTTTCTCCTGTCTGAATAGTGGGCTTGTGATGGAGCCCCTGCTGTGCCAGTATGGCATAAAGTGTTCTCTCTCTCTCTCTCCTTTTTACACCTGTCTTGCGATTTCTTTCAGTATGTCTCCTCCATTTCTCACCAGCTCTGTTCTCCTCTCTCTTCTCCTAGAGGAGGAAGTGGAAAACTTTGACGTGTCCAGTCTCCAGGAAGAGGCTCTGAGGAGCATTGAGGCTGACAGCTTCTGGTGCATGAGCAAACTGCTGGACGGCATCCAGGTAAGCGTGTGTGTGTGTGTGCGATTGTGTGTGTGTGAACATGAGAAAATTGGCTGTCTGCAAATAAACTTTGATGAAGATGCGCACATACAGCTTTATACTTAAAACATGCAGGAGATGCTCAGTCTCCTGCTGACTCCCTTTTTTTGTGTAGTCTGTCCTCCCACTGTTTTTCCTATGCATTTCTTTTACTCACTTATTTAAAGGTTCTTCTAATCCAGACTCAACAGACTAAAATGTTCCTTTTTGAAGTTGCTTTCACAGAAATGAAGCAGACACAAAGAACTTCAGTTTAAAAAAAATGTCCTCATGGGGAATGTCCCCAGAGCAAACTCATAGTAACAAGCATCTCTGCAGTATGAGGATGTTGCGGCTATGGGAGGCTAGAGCTGAAGCCATTAATTAGTTAAATGAAAGACAGAAAAAAAAAAAAAAACTAACTTAGTACATTTTCTTGACTCATGTACCACTTTTACACCAAAATAAGTAAATAAGGTTTTTTCAATACAGGTTAACCATCCCAAATAAAGAACTCCTTTCCCATTGCCAATAAAGGAGTTTGCCTTGATGCGCTTGTTTCCCTTTGAGACATGTTCAACATCCCAAAGCTGCCGAAGAACAGAAGCTTTTAAAAGCTGCACTCTGGGGTGTTAATTCTCAATGGTATCAGCAGCACTATACAGAAACTTCACTATTTGGCCCATCACACTCATTCTTTCTTAAATTAATGGTCAATTAAATGAACCGTTACTTCATCAATCAAAGCATTAGCTATTATATGCACAAGGACCTGTCATACACGTGTCTGGTGGCCAACACATTTTTTCTATTTCCCATTATTTTCCCTCGCTGTGTTTCCACTAGAGGAACCAACGTCTGATTCAAGTTCCGGGTCGATCGCTGGGGAAATTACCTCCGAAAAAGGATCCCTGCTCAGGAGTAGTACTTTCTGAATGTTTAGAAACTGGTGAGGTTGGGCTTGGATCAGCGCCAATTGGTCAAGTGTGCAAGTATTTTATGCAGGATTGTCAGAGCACTGCACCTAATGGCTCTGGATCAGGAGGAAAGATCCTGAAGGTCGGATGAACCTGTGTTGGGCCCGACTTAGAAGAGGGTGTCTTGCGATTAAGTATGTCCCTAACGCCTGTTAATAAGTGTAAATAAGTGACTTTGTGGACCCATTTTTTTTACATCAATTAAATAAAGCAATGCTTTATTTTTGTGGCTATCTTTTTGAACACGGTTAGGATAGACGTTCACTGTAACGGCAACATTCATGAACTATAATAGCTATGCCAAGTTATCCCTCAGAGTGAATGTGTGCCAGCTACACTAATGATGGTTCAGAATGGCCACAACATGTTCTTGCCAACATTAGATATCAAACAAAGACAGAGACTAAATGCTATTAAGTTAATCTCTCAGACTCTGCGTGGGAGCGGATCTGCAGCTGCCTGTACATGTCATACACATCTTCACCAAGCTGACAGGATGACTTGATGTAGTGGATGATGTTACTCCAGAAAGCAGCGTGAAAGAGAGTAGTGCTCACACTGCAGCTACTTAATGGGACTGAAATATCGAGGTGTTGTGTTGAGTTCGGAAACGCCAGGTTCTACCTGTCTGCTGAGAAAGGGTTTTTGAATCTTCTTTTTTTGTGTGGTCCCCCGGGCCAAAGATGCAGCTGGAATTCTCCCGATGCTCCTGATCGTCAAACCTGGGTCAGACAGGTCCATTGTTAAGTGTTTTAGACAGAGTGTGAAAGTAGGGCCAAGGATGGGTTGTTGAAATCAATGTGCTGCATTAAACACTACACCAGATATCCTTTATGTTATCAGTGTGAGTGTAGAGGCTTGTGTAAACTACTTGTTAACTAGAATGACACTTAACAGACTGCATACCAACAGTTCCCCTAAGTTCAATAAAGTCTCACTAAAGTGCACACATTCCTAAATATCACTCCCCTTAAAATGCCAGATTTCTTCACCAAGAGCCATGTATTAGGATTTTGGCTTAAATGATATATTCAAAGAAGCTTAGTTTCATTGTCTGTTGTCAGTGAAGATGTCAATTGACTAAGTTGAAGATAAAAGCCTTAATGCGAAATTTCTTAAATAATTAGTTGGACCAAACATCTGTGCTTTGCCACTGATCAGTTTTTAATGCACAGGTACAATCAAGGTTGTGTTGTTGCTTACTGTATTGCGTGTCAGCATGAAATACAAATACAGATTATTAATTGTATTCACAGGGTTGAATGCTACAGTGTTTGGGTTCGACATTCTCGCAAGAGCTTTCTAAGGCTGTAAGCATTATGTATGAAAGAGCTTTTCTTTGTGGGTTTAAGAAATATGATTGTCTTGCATATTCTAAAGCAAGGCAGGGTGTCTGGAGAGCAGATAATTGAACGCAGACGGCAGCACCAAACTTCATTTGGTTTCATCGTTTTTTCCCAAACCCTTTTTCATAAACGACCTCGCTCTCAGCGGTCATGGTTGAGCCATCTGTCAATTTTAAACGTGTCTGCCTGGACTGGCAGTGGATTTGCCCTGAACACTATCACTGCTGCATTACATCCTCAATTTACCTTTATTATAAAAAAATGTTTTAATATAACTGAACACTGGATTAAAGCAGAAAACCCAAGCAAAAGGAGGACCTTGCTCATGCACTTTATTTTTCATTATAGGACATCAACAGTTTTGACTCACTCATATTATGTATGAGTTATGGACTCGGACCATGTTTTAGTACGGCTATACTCTAATCATTTTCTGGCACAGTTTAAAACGCATGTGCCAGGTCTTTGCAGTCAGGTCAATGACCCTAATCTAAAATAACACTTAGGAGATTGGCCACAGCAGTTAGTCTTTAAATGTATTGATTGGGCAATATGTTTATTGTTGTATGGAAATTAGGGGTAAAAGAAACATCCTCAATCTCGTTGGTGAAGTGAAGTTTAGGTGAGAAAAAATGTAATTAGTTAAATCATCATCTGTGCACATCAGCGTATTAAAATATACTTAGGATCGCCTCGCCCTACACCGAAGGTAATTAATTATATGTGGCTTGTGTTGTGCATTAAAATGGGAGCATCAATAAATAACTATCAATAGGTTGGCCATTCATTTAAGAAATTAATAGACGCTCTGCCTTGTTGCCCCTCAGAGAGCAAGACAGGAAGACAGCCGAGCTTGAGCGAAGAAGCGTGAATAGTGTGTCTTTGTGTGTGATTTTGTTTGTGTACGTATGTTTATTCCCATGCTTGTTTGTTTGTGACCTTGGCCTCAAACTAATTATGTGCAATGCACCAGGGATGCACATGTTTCCCCTCCCTAATGCTTTATAAACAATCTGACAGAGGCTGAGTGACTCAGCGCCGTAATTTGCTGGTGATCTTTGCTCTGCTAGCGTCTCAAACCCTCTTATATAAACTACACACGGTTGCACTTAACCAAGGGCCTGAAGATGAGGGTCCGGGAGAGAGGAAGATTCTCACCGTGCAGTTTAATTTGTTCACTGCCTTTTTTAAGCACCTTATTTATCCAGCATTCCCTCTGGTAACGGTGCCACACTGGTTACCACTTGTCTCGGACAAGTGGATGTATAATATTTAATTGGATCACAGTGCAGAAACAAAATGGGAGGTTTGAAAACCGCTCCATGGTTGGTCAAATTTGTGAAGACAAACTTACTTCCTGTCATCCGCCCATGAACCACAACTACTGTGCAATTCTCGCAATTTTAAACAATTACCTGGTGTAGAGTGGGAATATTCTGGATAGTTTTTTGTCTTTGATTTTTTTAATACAGTAAACTGGTCATTAGCTCCGTCTCAGTATTTCACCACCATGCTTTTCTCCCACCTGAAACGGAACAGGCTATTTTGGCTGTCAATTCATCCTCTAATGAGCAGCTGCTTAAATCGGCAACACTGCAGCCCCCGTCTCCATAAGGGTTGAAGGGTGCATTAGAGAGAGCCAGGCCATGCTAATGTCTATGTTGACAAAATCATCAGAATGAACTTTTTTGTTTCAGACAACTTGTCTTGTTCGTCTACATATTTAAAAAGCTCTAAAATGAGGGGGAATAGTCCTTGGGTGCCCTCTTTAATGGCAGAGGACTGTTAGTGCAACGTCTTTTGTGTATTTATTATTCATGGGAAGTAAAGCTGCAGCTTAGACCGACACTGAGTGACAGTTTCAGGAGTAAATGAACAACCCTTAAGGCAGTAGTAAATGTATGGTGGCTGATCTGTGCATGCAGTATATGTTTATTTACGCCACGCTTGTGAGAGCCAGTGGCTACAGACACAAAATTACAAAAACACTTTGAGGGAATTACTGCAAATTTGATAGCAACATTAACTTTAACTCAAGAATGAACTGATGAGATTTGGTGTTAAAAGGTCAAGGTCCCAGTGACCTTGACCTCTTGAACTTGGTATCTCAATTTTACCTTAAGAGAATCTCCTAAAATGTTGACCAGTTGTCTATTGGAATCCAAGCTTAATGGATTCAATTTCTCTGGTCAAAGGTCAAAGATCAGTGACCTCGTATGAGAATGGCAAGAAAATGTATGTAGACTGAAACTGCACTGCTTTTTGAAGGCACACAACTGCAGGGCGGTAATTCCAGTTTACGGCAGCATCAACAACGTAACAGCACGCAGCTCTCCACTGCCTATTAACACATCAAACAGGCTGGCCCCAGTTGCAACATCTGGTCCAGACACGATAAAAAAATAAATAAAAAAAAAACATGGATGAACTACCTGAGCCACTAAACAAGGAGGGGGTCATGTTCAAATAGGCTAGTGTTTATTATTGTCCATGATTAGCCACTCATGCGACACATCCAAGTGCTTTTAAGCGGGACCCCGCCCTACCCCAGCTAAGGTATTTGAATTTGAATGACAGCTAAACATAAAACAGGCAAAAAAAGGCAAACGGAGCTTCAACAAATTGGTGCATTTACCCGTTTAAGGCACAGCTCTGTAAAGTTGACCCCAGTGTTACCTCAGTTTCTCCAGCAGCCAATTAGTCTTGTACCGTGCTAAATTTGACAGCGCCTGTGGCTAACGTGACTTATGTAACTTGTTCAAATGGGTCCATATCTGCTGTTTCAATGATTTTAAGTGGATTTGTCATCTCCGCCAAATATTATCTTGTTGATTTAAACCTGTCCTGTTTCTCCCAAACCATAATATATTATTAACATCTCGAGTTGAAGCCTTAAATAATTAAAGCTCAGGCATTTTTTTTTATTTTTTTTTTTTACAGTGGAGGTCACAGCAGACATTTTGACTTTTTGCAGTAGGAAAGGCTCAGGTGTTTCTGATAACAATGTAAAAGGTCGAAAGTGCTCACAACAGGTTCACTCGCTATGTAGCTGCTATGTGCTTTCCACGCACAGCCAGCGGGGCATGTGTCTCACCGGCCTCCCGTGCCATGTGTGGGAAATTAAGTCAGAAAGTTAAAAAAGTCCATTATTCTTCCAGCGCACCCCAAGGGCTCTCAGTTTTAAAGCCAGAAGATGAAAACCTGCCTTTAATGCTAATTCTGCAGATATGCCTTTTGCAGCAGGGGCTCTTAAATGTATTTTTCCAGTGCCAGGACCTTACTTTGCGGAATTTAATTTCGCCAAGGGATCTGAACTTAGCATATTTCGATGGTCGTTTTGATAAATGTGGGGTCCAACCTGAAACTCTGTCGGACCCTCTTCAGGTCATACTGTATGTCATGGTTTAATGGATTTAAAGTCTGTGGCATGATACTTGTAAGGAAATGTTGATTCTTATCCAGCAGCTTTTTCTTTAACTTCAGAGTGACTCTTGGTTATAGCCCAAGAGTGGTGAATTTGAAAGATACTTCTATTCATTCAGTTTACAACAACATTTTGGCTGGAAAGCTTTTAACAGATGAGCTGCCAAGAATATTATTTGGCAGGTTTTCAGTACTTTTTTAATGTATTAAATGAGTTTCTAAATGTGAAGCATCTTCCACGCTGGACAAAAAACACACAAACAACTTACATTTTCTTCATTGTGAAAGGGTACAGTCTCTACCAAGGGTATCCTCGGTCAAAGGGCTCAGCAGTAGTCACAGTAGTTTAACAGCCTCCGCTCTGAGCAGCTGTAGAATTTCTGCTTGGGCCACAATATCCAAACAAGACTGAGCCAGAGAGAAAACTTACTGAGGCTGACCCGAATCCGACAGTCGTTCTGTCTTTTGTATCCGTACCCGACCTGAGCCTGATGTTTTCCAAAATCTGAACCCAAGTGTGGATGTGTCCCTAAAGGCTTGATGAAAAAATGACTACTGCTACAGGTAGGAGCCCCACCATTAGCCACAGCTATCATGGAGGCAATGTAAGCTTGTTGCCTCCATCGATTACTCCTCTGACTCGTTCAAAATGTTCCTCCAGTGCTCTAATATATTTTAGTTGGTTTTGAGTTTGAACAGACTGAAGTAAAAGACACAAAAAAGCAACTTCTCCATGCTTTCAAAGGCCTTTTTATTGGATATACCGACATTTAAAAACCCAAACCCTTGTTGATTTTGGTGTGAAAAGTTAAGATTGGAGAGCTGTGTTGCTTGGGCCCAAATTAAATTAATCACTGAATAGTATCACATGAACCTGTCTGTAGTTCAGTCATCAATAACACAAATAGACATGGTTTAAGTAATGGAAATAACACACATTTCTTGCTTCTCAACGTCTGAGCTGCTTCCGGCCCCTCCCTTGGAGCATAAGCCAATTGGAGTGTGTCTGCTCACTGTCAAGGAAGCCATCTGTTTCCACTGTGCCAGCAAGAGATGGGGTCTCCCTTGAGTGGGAACAGGGGTCCGACGACCGACGTCTAGCAGACGGTAGCCAGACCAAACCAGACGCTATGTCCTGTGCTGGGTTCCCCAAGGGTTCCCTACCGTCACCTTGGGCTGTCACTCAATCCACCACCTACACACACGCAAACACACACATACTCATCACACATACAGAGGAGGAATGATCTACCAGCTGGTGTGTCTGCAGAAGTGTGATGCTTGACAGCATGTTTGTATGTGTGTTTGTATTGTCTGTCTTCCAAGAATCATTAGTGTGCCACTAAATGTATCCGCTGTTCGACAACAACTTAGACTGGAACACACCTTCCTTCCTCTATGTCAGACCAGCATAGTTCTTCCTCTTCTCATTTCTCTTTCTTTTACAGAGTAAGTGGCATCGTGTCAGCTAAGGTAACTTGCGTGCAGGTCAGTGGAGATTGAAGCGGCAAAAGCTGCTGTGGATAAAAGCTAAGACCGCAAAAAATCAGGCGCAGGAATGATGGAGAGATAAATAATGTGTATTTAACATTATCTGAGACAGGAGTGTGTGCTGCCCTGGAGACATCTATGTAATAAGTTACGCTGGATGAAAACCTTGTTAGCGCAGAGACAAACAGTGTTGATCATGTTAGGGATCATCTGAGTCCAAGCAGGTTTCTTCATATAGCACAAATCACAGACTGAGGCATTCTCAGTGTATTTATACTGCAGGATTTTCCATGTGATATAATGAAAATGCTTTTAAATAATCAGGATTGCGGTTAATGGGTAAATATACAGTTTCACAAGGAGAAAACTATAAGTCAATTAGAAGGTGTGAAATATATGTAAGAGTCATTTCTCTACTGTGTTAATTGTTCACAAGGTATGGAGTGAAGTTAACAGCAGCCAGGTTACACTCCGCTTCAAGCAGTGACCTGATTTCTTAAGTGTCACATTTATGAGAATCCTGTAATTGGGTAGGAATTACAGAAACTTGATTTCTGCAGCCAAAGAAAGCTGATATTTTTTTCCAGCAAATTAAGTTTTGGCCCAGTGTGTCTACCGCCTCAGAATGAGGGTTTCTAGCTCCTTCAGTTTGTCTTCCAGATGTAGGAATAACATACATATAGTGTATATTCACAAAGAGGAAAAGAAAGGAACCAGGTTGCATCAATCACCAACTATCAGCACCGTGGGTGAACAATTTATTTGGCCTGGTGGTGGCTGAAACAATTCTGTGATGAACTGAATACTTCACTGATGTTTAACAGTTGTGTTTGGTAAGATGACGTTTTTGATGTCAGAAACTTTTTCAATGTAATTTCACAAAAGTGCCAACATTTCCTAAAATTATGACATATCAAAAAGCCTCTCCATGCTTTGTAAAAAAAACGGAGCTAATATATAGGGGCTGCCATCTTGGCTGCCAGCCACCAGGGGGGATCCAGATGATTTGGCCTCATTTTTGGGGAGCTGTCACATCATCTATCTTGATATACATATAAATGTTAAAATGCTAGCTTGCTCACATAAGGTGCCCAAAATACTGCAGTTATAGCGCCATATGGTTGTTAGCACGGCTACAGACACATAATCATGTTGTCTCGGGCGCTACCTATAGACCTTTACCGTCAGTTAGACAAAGCATGATGTTGTATCTTGAACTTGTGAACTTCCTCCCCTTTCCTGCTTCCTGTATATATTAAAGTTTACTGCCCTCAAGCTTCAGGCCAGAGATGATGATCCCTCTAACTCAGAGCAACAGAAAGAAATCGGGCCAATCTTCCTGTACCTGTAATTTTCCACACCTTTGTCTACACCTTATCACAACCTGTCATCTCGCTCAAATAATCACTTTCTGCTTTCTCTCTTTCTCCCTCTGACACTCACAAACATGCCCGAGACTGACAGATCATTGCCCCGTCCTTCAGTCTTCTCTACAGCACTCTGTCCATTATTGTCTACCTTTATCTTGGCCTGTCATCTCCCTCTCTTTCCCTCCCTCTCTCTCCTCCGTCCTTACGTCTCTCTGTCTCTCTATCTTTCACATGTGCACATAACCTTGCAGCGTTGTTCTGTTGCTTCTGTTCAACTCACTGATAGACATCCAGTGCCTCAATAGGAGGCAATCTTAGTGCAGCATGGAGCCTTTGTTGTCTCTAATAGAACGGAGTGAGAGGTGAAGAGGAGCTATTGATTCAGGTGACTGAGAGAGAAGAGAGGGGGAGAACAAAGAAGGAGAGAACGAGAGGCTCTTGACACCTGGCTGAGAAAAAGCAAGGCAAACTTTGTGTTTCTGTTTTGTGTGGTCATTTTGTTCAATTGGGTGATGCTGGGGCAGTTCCACTTAGTTGCTGGGTCAGATGCGGTGGATGGACAGATGGTGGGAGAAGAGGGGGAATGTATGAATAATGGAGTGAGAGTTGATTTCCTCCTGTTGCCTCAGCTGATCAAAGATTCGACATATTGGATTTGACAAAGCGAGGAAGTGAGTGGAAGAGGATTGGGCATAAAAAGGCAGAAAATAGAAAATGGGACAAAATATAATGAATAAAGGAGGTGAGAGGGCGAAGAAGAGAAAGGGAGAGGGATTGGGGAGAAGACGAGCAGAGAGGATGAGGAAATAGGAGGAGAGGCAACTGAGAAAATGGTAAAAGGAAAAAATATTGAGTAGTGGGATGAATGTGAATGCAGACCAAGAACATAAAGCAACTAAATTTGCTGTTGTGCCTTATACCTCACCACGAACAGATCTAACAATCCAAACTTCAGTCACAAAATAAAATGCAGTACAGTACGCAACACAATGAAACACCAGGGAGAACAACAAAGCACAGGAGGCATTATAGCACGTTCAAAACACTTTGTCGAGTCTAGCCTCATTAGCGCCGACAGACTGATGGAAATAGACGATGAGCTGGAGAACAGAAGGTTGAGAGGGGAAGAGGTAGGATTTGATAACAGGAGAAGCTATAGAGATTTGTAAGGAAGGTGAATGAAGAAGCAGCTGAGCCAGGTTTAAAGGGGAGAAACAAAGGAGTTGGGAAAATATGAGGAATGCAGCAAAAATAGAGAGGAAATGGAAAGAAACGTGCAAAACGAAATTAAGCTCCTGAAAGTACAGACACACAGGAGGTTTGAAAACCTCTTGACCCTTAAACTCATCTCTGTCTTTCTGAATGCCTTGGCTTACGATTGATTTACTAGAGCAGGAAGAAAAGTGTTTTCTTCACTATGTTTAACTAAAAGCAGAATATTGCTCAGTAGCTTATGGTCGCATAGAGGTTGAAATAAGAGTGACTGTGATAATGACTGGTCTCATTGCAGATTTTGATCACTGGTAATGTAGAGCAATGTAATTACAGGTAGAATAAATAAATTATAGGAACCAGAGGAACCTGACACTAACATTTGTCCTGATTGTTATCAGAAGTGGTCAGTGCTAAATTCAGGGCTGAGGGTTTCCAAATCTGTCCTCATAGTTGATCTGCACGTGGCTCCATTTATCCCCCCCCCCCCCCCCCCCCCCCCCCCTGTTTTCTGTATGAGCAATCATTTTAGAAATTAAAGGGCAGAGATTGTGACAGACACAGAGATAGACAAAGTCGTGGACAAGCAAAAGAATGATGAAGACAAACTCTGAAAGAAAGTTAAAATAAGATTGATTGAAAAGCAATTTAGAGTCTGACGTGGAAAGAGCCAGAAGATGATCATTCAAAAGAGATATAAAGAGAATTTGGGGAAAATAAGCCAGAAGGAGCTGGTGAGTGAGGAACAGAAGCTTCTTTCATGCAGGGTTTACACTATATGTTGTTTAGAAGACGCCCTGTTATGCTGCCTTTGCTTCTTTACGCTGAACAAAGCAAGTGTATAATTATAATTAGTTTTAGATAGCATGCAGGTATTTCTGAATCAGATTTGTGACATGATGCACAACAGCGTCTGCATCTGTCCCGCCGTTCCAGCTCTACCTTTAACACAACCATCGATCTGGCTCTGTGACGACCTCCTGTGTCGGCTTGAAGGCAGCAGAGAACTCAAGAACCGGTGTTTGTGCCTTTTATGCAGGAGTTTGTGGTGGAATAAAGGCACAAACATTCCTGCCTTTAACAATCTGCCTGAAATGGGTAAGACGGAGAGAAGGAAAAGCAGTTGATTAAAGCCAGCAGCTTCAATAATGCAAATGTAATTACTTGTACTGGTCCTCACACTCACTAATTACAAAACCACATTAACACTGGGCTGGTAGAAAGAAAGAGAGAGAGAGAGAGAGAGAGAGAGAAACCAGAGAGGCAAAGAATCTATGGACGGAACTCAACAATATACAAATGTAAAATAAGCAAAACTATTAAGCGAAGTTCAAGTAACACGGATAATGAAAACACAGGGAGGGAAATTGAAGAAGTGTACAGACAATGGTGACCAAGGGACAGACTTGGGTGAATGAGAGGAAATGGGAAGAAGAGGTTAAGTTGCATTTTGGGACGATGGAGGGATGGAAAGATGCTCTGCTCGGAGGAAATGAAAAAGGCTGGTGAGAATGCAGTTTCTTAGCCTATGGACTCAGGAGGACACACGTACCTTGGTTCTGCTGAGCCTGAAGGACAACTGTAGCTGTTTATTGCTAAACGACTCTCTCTCTCTCTCTCTCTCTCTCTCTCTCTCTCTCTCTCTCTCTCATCTCTCTCTCTCTCTCTCTCTCTCTCTCTCTCTCTCTCTCTCATCTCTCTCTCTCTGTCTTCTCATTTTCTCTCCCTCCATCTCCCCGTCTGTTGGTTAGTTTGCCACATCAGCTGTTCTCCAGCCACTATGAAATGACCCCTCAAGGAAACTCAATCCTCGTTGTGGGTGTGTGTGTGGGTGTGTTTAGCTATACACACACAAAATGCTTATGTATAGGCTCACATGTATCAGATTCTGCAAGTTCAACTGACCGACACTGTCCACGCTGTTCATTATCCTCAAAAAGGTCCAAATTGATTTGTAAATCATCTTAAAATACAGTATCATATCATACATCTAAATTGAATATGTTTGATTTTTGTAATAACCCATATTATATTTTATCATTTTAATATTTCCCAAGTGAAGCTCTCATTTGTCTCAGAAGCTTTGAACATTTTCAGTTCCAGACCAAGAGTTGTTTTGTTTTTTTGTTTTCAAATATAAACGCATTACATATTTTCTCTCTCAGGATAACCGAATCAGAGAATGTCAGAAATGAGAGCTCCTATTAGGAAGGTGACAGATCTTATCAGTGTGAGCGACTAACTCAAGGTAAACTTCTCAAGGCCTGTTGTCCATCTCCCTGCATTCAGCCTTACATGGAACTTTACAAGCATCTCTCCTATCACCTCAGTCTCACTGTTTGCTATCCTGCTGGCATCATCCAGACTCGATGAGGTAAAGAGGCTGTTTGAAAGGGGCAATGGAAAATTGCATTTTTTTTTTTTATTATAAAGACGAGGCCAGGATTTATTCAGAGCTCACCTGCTATTTTTTTAGCGCACATTCACAGGCAGCCCACTTTGTCTTAAAGGCCACACGTACTGTCAAGCCAGAGCTGGTGAGATGGCCTCTTTTCTCTGTTTACTTTTTAAGATGGCTCAGTTTTTTTGTGTGAGGCCTGGTAAACACTTCAAGTTTGCAATCGCTCTTGCACTTCTTTGTGACGGTGAATCCTCTGAGAGTCACTGTGAAATTTATAACCTTTTCAAGTGTGTGATTTGATACGGTGACTCCTGGGCCAAATGGCTGCAAATGTCAAGGTGAAATAAAACCTGTTCCTTTTCTGACCAAGATAGTAAATTCACAGCTTGTCTAAAAAACAGAAACAAATATAACTAAAAATAATTTCATAAAATATCTGCTTCATCTCCTTTGTTTGTTGTGTAGTTCTTCAAGGTTCACAGTGATATTTACTCTTCCCCGTAATTATACCAACATCTTGTTTGAAGCCTATTTCAAACAATCATTCATTAATTCACTGTGGTGAACAGCATACACTCTGTTTAACAAACTAGAGATTTAGATGGAGGCTAGGTCCGCATTGACTCCTTCTGGCTTTTCTCCTCCTCAGGATAACTACACATTTGCCCAACCAGGGATCCAGAGGAAAGTCAAGGCCCTGGAGGAGCTGGTCAGCAGGATCGATGGTGAGTCATCCTCCTTGCCTCCATCCATCCACAAAATACTCACAGCTCCGCCACTTTAGCTTGATGTCCTTTTCCCCTCTTATCTGTCACAACTCTGCAGTTTTGTGTTGTGCAATCGACATGATGATGGTTAACCTGATTAAACAAATGCTTTTTCTTAAACGTGAAGAAAAATGTTTTCTGTTTGAGTAGCATTTTCTCAATGTCACTTTCTGTGTAGGGTCTTGTGTATATTATGGCGGTTTTTGCTTTATTAAAGAACGTGGTTATGTTCAGATTTGTAATGCTTTCACTGGAAACGCTATGCTGGCACTCAACCAAGATATTTTGTCACTTTGATGAATTTCCTGCACCCCAGCTTCCGCTCTTTTTCAAGCTCACGTTGCTTATGTGATGCATGGAACATTCTTTCAGCAAGAAGCTAGAATTCCTATAGAATGCCATGTGTCATGTTATTAAGTGAAATTGTATATAATTGTAGTAGTTAAGTGCGAGTGGAGCGTTTAAAAAATCTGAATGTCAAATCAACAAGTGCGGCTCTCCAACGGAAGGACCACACTCTCGAATAGAAATCAAAGAGAAAACAAAAAAATCTTATATGAGCATTATGGAGCCAGAGGTGGTGAATGTCAACTTCTGCATTACTGTGTATACGAACAGTTTAAGTATGAGGCCCACTGTAATCTCTATAGCTATTTTCTTTACTGAAGTGCCTGAGCACAACCGTGTTCAGCTCCTAATTACGAGCATGTCACAGGGTGGAGAACGGTGGCTTTAATTGTCTCGCATAAATCTCTTGAAGTTCGCTGTGATGTATATTTTTTTGCCCGGCAACAGGAATAAAAGGCACCTCAATAAAAAATAAGTCACTTAAAAAATTAATGAGGATTTCTTTCCTCACTTTAGAGTTACAGTTTGTTTAACACTTTCTCTGTGACACACACACACCGGGAAGAAACATTTCACGCCTTGATTCTTGTCGGCTTGCAATGACTTGACACCATGATCGTGTCTTGCTAATTTAGATTCCACACGGCTGTCAAGGTATTGTGTACGTGCCGGTGATTATTAGCGCAAATCAATGACCCGCTGTTCCCTGGAAGTTAATGTATGCGCACAGAGTGAACTTGCACGCTCGCGTCTGGTGACATTTCACATTCACTCGTAGCTGGGGTGTTAATAAGCGACACTGATTTTCTCAGTCTATTTCCCATTTAGTCACAATTGCGTCTGTAAATACTACCTGGTTTGCTTTTAGCGATCCAAGCTGTCACTGAAAAGGCCTGTGGACCATGATGCTTTGTGCAGGTTTTTATCAAAGCACGCCCCTGTGCAGTGGTCATGTTCTGGACTAACCTTGGTGCTGTTCCACGATCCTGTCAGCTGCTCTGTCAGCCAGAGGCAGGGGAGGATGCACTCGCTGCATTCAAATGGATGGCGAGAGTGTGTGTACGTGTGTGAGGGAGAATATCAAGGGAAAGATATGTTGGGTATATATGCAGGCCTGTCTGGTGGCATTTGTGATTGTCAGCAGACACATGCCTATGGAAAGAGTATGTGTGTATGAGTGTAGCTATAATATTGTGTGTTTTTTTTTTCCCTTTAGTGAGAAGATTGTGTGCATTGAAGTGAAAGTGTGGGTCGAATTAAGTGTGCGTTGATCTTCTCTGTGCTATAGATAGGAAAGACATTATCAAAGAAAAGAAGGGCAAAAAGGGGAAACTAAAGTCCTTCCACCATCTGAGCCCCGGCACGCCCCAGCAAAGCCATAACAAATGACTCAGCATTCTTACTATATCTTACTCCAAAAGCGCCCTGTCATCACAGTTGGGGCAGAGCCATTTTCTACCTCGGTAGCTTGACATTACCACCTCTAATGAGATCACAGATATCTTTTATCTCGTGTTGCAGGATTGTTTTCACCCAGCTGTCGACATAGCATCTGTTTTGGGGAACAGTGGCCTCTCATCTTTTTTTAAAATGACCCATCAGCGCTTATCAGATGGCGGCTATTTTGACAAAGGGTCAGGTCCACGTCTTTGCACAACAGGGAGATGTTTGCACTCTGGATTTACAAATAGTCCTTTCCTAACATCACAAGTTGTATAATCTGTTTTTTAATGAAATCAGTCTCTAAGCGTTTCTCTTTGTTTGTTAAAGATTTCTGTATGTTTCCTTTGAGTTTACCAATCCATTACATTGCCTGGATTTATAGTACTGAAATCCTGCAGCTCATTATTTTCAATATTTTAGACACAACTATTTGTGAAATGAGCAGATCTATTATTCTCTATTAGAGAGAGCTGGCAACCTTCCATAAAAGGCACAAGAAAATTGATTAGCTCCTGCTATGAGACTTTGATATTCATTTTCAGCCCTTAAGCTGGTTGGGTAAGCGATATGGGAACATTAGTAGTGGATGAGATATGTGTTAAGACAGTGGGTGGATAGAAGAGGGTGGTGGGAAAGAGGCAGTCTGATGTTTTTGACCTCAGCTCAGTGTTTCATTGCATTAGTGTTTGCAGCACAGGGTCAGCAGGGACAGGACATTGCTGATGTGTCTGTCTCGCACCACTTTCTCTGTCACCTTCACACAGTGTCTTTAAAATGACTGCATGTCTCTCCTTCTATGTGCCTGTCAGATGTAGAGGAACACATACAGCACATAAAGTGTACAATCATAGAGAGGGATGGTGAGGAAACTTCAGTGAGGGCTCCTTATTCTCACACTTAAGAGGTTGAATTACAGGCTATACTTCTGTCTCTGAATTCACCTTTTAGACTCCACTTATGGACAGAGTGGGTTGCCTTCATTTCACCCAGACTTTCAAAAATACCTTCTTTTGTCCAACAATATAAGAGCCAGGATTTAAAATAGGTCAGGGGAGGAACTACCATCATCCAACCTGGAGAGGCCGATGGTGTTATCTGACAATTTTACGAGACAGACAAGACAAAATAAAATGATCATCGATCTGAACGACAGATTAAATGAAACAAACAAAAATAATAGTAATAAGTAATTTTATTTTTCCCCCTCTCACAACCCCAACTTTTTCTTCTTGTAACTTAGAGAATATGCAACTCGATAGATTCTTGCAGTAAGTGTCATAAACATTGCAGAGTGATCTCCTACTGATCCTCCTCTTGTTTCCTAATTGTCCAACTGTCAGGTTTTATTTTTCAGCAAATGTTTTCAGCAAATGTTTTCATTAATGTCGTTGTCAGCCCCACGTTTTCTTCAATATAAAATGACCGAGGCGTAAATTGAATGCCATGTTTACATATATCTAATGCCACCATCTGACAAATGTAAAATGGGATAAACCTTTCAGTCTTAAGACAGCAATCATTTTCAGTGTTTTAAGGATGGGGTTTAATATTCACAATGTTGTCAGTTTGCATCCTAGCACAACTGGGAAATGTCTCTCTCCTCACCTGGGTGTTACGACTGAGGTGGATGGTTAGTGCTCAAAAGTGTGTGCTTGATCAAACATCTTTACCCATTAGAGAGATCAAATAGGTTGTGTTCTTTGTATATTCCATTTTAATTAGTTTTTCTGTGATTTCATTCACGTGGCATGAGCGCCGTTTGAAGTTGAAATAAGTCAACCAAAAAGAAAAGAAAAACACATTAGTTCTAAATGTTGATTATTAAAAGATGTTTTTCGGTAACTTGATTCGCTTAGTTGAAAACAGCGGGTGACATCGTTGGATGGTTTTTTACTTTGAAATGTCTTTGTTTCTCCCTCTGCTCGCCCCTCCCTCAGACCCCCAACTCTCCTCTCTAATTAATCTTACTTGTAATAAGTGACGCTAACTCCCATTAGCTTTGTTTGACGCTAGCACATGTACCTCCTCAAAAGACAAGCCACTTTGTCGGCATGCGTTTAATGTTTCTTTGATCTCTTTATCCCTCCCTTATCTCTTTCTGTGTATTTGTCGCAGGCAAGTGCATTAGTACAAGTTCATCAACATGCAAATTGCCCAAAGGTGAATTTCTTTATGCAAATTAGAGGACGTCGCACTGGCATAGTGTTCTCTGCATCCTGACTTGTCTTACAAAACTGGTTGCTGGATTCTGAGACTGTGTTGCATAATGAAAGGCTGCAATTTGTTTTCGGGGGTAAATAATTATGATAATTTGCGTTCTATCAGCAGCAGTTTTATAAGTTACCACAGCATTTGGTTTTACATGGTGTTTTAGCCTTATTTTTTTAAGATTTTTGTTTTAGCAGGATTTGTGAAAAACACATTTTATAAACAGTTCACAAAAGTGAAGCTTTTTGAGTGAAGTGTCTTGAAACGTGACTGGCTGCAATATAGGTCATAAACTCTGCCCCCTCCATGTTAGTGGTTGGGACAGGGACCAAACGAAAAAGTCTAAACATGCGAAAAATATATATTTGTCATTTTAGGTTGTTCTTGTCGCACTAACCCTAACCCTTCATTTTTCTTCTAAGTTTGGTTTTAATAACTACTTGATGCTTTAGAAATTAAGTGAAACATAATGATTTACAGCAGATGGATTGAGAACATATATCAGCAGGACCTTGTTGATGAAACTCCACAACACAATCTATTGCACAAGCTCTGGCTCTAAATGACGTCAAAGGGGCAAGATGGCAGCACCGGTATCAGTGATATTTAGGCTTAATTTTTGTGCAACAGGAGGAAGAAGAGACACTTGTTCCATCTGTAAATACTATAATAGAGAGTCTCACAATTAATTATAAACTCTCCCACAATTGCTGCAGTCGCCCTCAGGCTAATCAGTAATTGTGATGTGACCTTGAATAATCACTCTGACAGATAAACAGAGAGACGAAGATAGAGATACACCACTGGTGGGTTGGCAGGCCGGCTGAGCGTTTGGCTTTTTCAAAACGATTCGGGATCATTCGCATGAATAGAGTAATGTTGGCTGAGAGTTCGACTCGTTTCTCTGGGACCTGACGATACTCTCACCTCAGCAGAACACTGATAATTTACTCTGTAGCTCCACACTTTCCTAGGCCAGATATGCAGATCTGTCCAGACACTTGACACCAGAACATTTGATCATGCTGTCAGCAGGACAGGCTCACTGCAGTGGAGAGGGATTTCAGGATCTTTGACCAGGACACCAATTTCATGCCGATATTAGTAAAAAGGGACAAATCTTCAATTTGGCTCGGACCACACAGTTTCAAGCCATACACCAAGAGACTGACAATCTCAGCAGGAATTCTAACAAATACTTTTAACAAGTCATATTAAGTTTAATAATGTGTCTTGTGTATTTTTCCCTTCCCTGAAAAGTGTCGTAAACAAACACAATTGAAACCCTCCCATTTAAAAAGAGAGAAAAATTGAAAGCCAGAGCGGAGGGAGAGGAGTGTATCTGTAATTACATTTTAGACCAAGGAGAGCAGGAAGTCAGGCAGGATTGGCCTCATCAGCAGAATCCTGGGAAGTGCTCACTAGTCACTGTACGACCTCTGACCTCCCGCTGTCCACCTGCACTTCACCAGCCACAGGGTTCAGGCCGCTGCGGAGAGCGTGCCGTGGCCTCCATCCTAAACTTCAACCAGCAGTAGGGAGGAAGACAAGACTCATCGGTCAATCAGGGTTTATTAGAGCTGTCATCCTCAACCCCCCCTCAGCTTGCATAACTACACTACCCAGCATGCCGAGCGCTCTGCCAGCTGGACTGCAGCCCCACCAGTGCAGTTCGTTGTTTTAGTGTCTGTAATTTTTTGGTTTTGCTTTAAAAAAATATCTCCTCATCTCCTCTCCCTCTCATCTCTTCGTCTTTCTCTCCTATTTGCTCCATATCCTCTCCATCTCCTGCTATTTCCCTTTCCTCTCCTCTCCCATCATGCACCACTCCCACTCTATATTCGCTGAAGTCTCTAATGTGTCATTTAACATTGTCTAAAGTTGCTCCGCTCACTGTTTGGTGGTTAGCTTAGATCTCTCACCATGCTTCAAACGCTGTTAATGAGCTCGTATTGTTTATGATTTTTCAGCAGCATGTGATAATTACACTGCCGATAGGAGTGTGAAATAATGGCTTTGTGTTTACTTCGCACCCCGCTGATATGCTGTAGCGACTAACATGGTTGCTTGTTTAAGACAGGTGTCATTCAAGTGTTTGAAGTCTGTGTTGGAAAGTAATGATGTGTGTGTTCTTTGCTAGAAATACCTCGCAAAGTGTTTCACCGATTAAAGCTTTATTAAAGCTGTAGGCTGATGTGTGTGCTTGTCAGAGAACAGAGTGGGAGAGAAGAGGATGCTATAGTTTCTCCCTAACTGGCTTTTCTCATACATTTTCTGACAGCTCTATAATTAAAGCTCTATTATGATTTGTATGTGTGTGTGTGTGAGAGAGAGAGAGGATGAATGCCATGCGTTTTGATGACTGTGAACTCAGGAGTCGCTGAATACTGAGTGGTATTTTTAATCTTTTGTCATGTAAAGAAGCATAAAACAAACATTTATCAAGAGCAGGGAAATGAACAAAGGCAGCCGTTCTCAGTGACATGGGCCCCGTCTGCAAGTTTTCAGCCGACATTTCTTCTGCCTCGACATTTCTTCACACCAACCTGCCACGCTATGACACTGACATCGACACTGCTCTTTGACTCTTGAGCTTAATTAAAGCGACGCAATGCAAAATTTGCTTTTGGGTATTCCCGGGCTCCCCTTACAGGCATGGTGCATAATTCACTGTAGTTAATAAGAGTTACGGTATGCAGCAGAGTTGTCGTAGCAATTATAATTTGATGTCTTAAAAACATGAACTAAATTAAGTTACACATTCATGCTCTTCTAGTTTTTGGTGTCTGGCACTAAATAGTAGCACATAAGCTCACATGCTAACACAGCAAGAAAGTAGCCAACACAGTTATCGATGTCTGAGGATGATGTCCTCAGGTTTACCTTGCTTCAGATGATAAACCATAGAGTCTACAACTTTACTTAAGCAGCCCATTGTCAAGCAAGCAGAACAGCACAAGATATAAACAAGCAAAAGTTAGGACTAACTGGTCCAATAGCAACAACACCAGTTCGGCATCTTTTCTACTTCTTTTGACCCCTAAAGCTCTCGCCAGCAAGTGAAATACGCTCCGAGGTTCACTCTTGTTCGGTTTCTTACTCTGTCACTGTCTCCTCTCCTCTTCTTTGTTTCTTCTGAGAATTGCCTCTTTGGTTTCTTCCTTGGCCCTGCCATGATGGACATATGCCATAAAGCAGTTGTTATTCCTGCACGGTTCACTAGAGTTACTTAGTGTTGCTTTAAGAACACCTCATGCCGTATGGTCAAAACAGATAATGAAAAAGAGAACATCTTTCATTGTTATGTGCAGACACAAGTGGAAATCTCATCACATGCTGATGTTTATCCTTTGAATTTGATTGATGGTCCTATTCAGTTGTTTCTTTATGTGTGTCCCTAGCTCATGTTGACCACAGAAGATGAATCACAGTAATGTGCACAGAAAATCCATCACACCTACTTTGAATATTGGGGCTGTTTATGCTCTGTACTTTTCTTATTGTCATCAAATGCCAGAACAAAACCGAAACCAGCTTTTAATTGATTCTGATTTGCTGTCTGTGAAGCCAAAGCCTAATCATGGTATATTCTCCTGTGTCACAGACCTCCATGAGGTGCATTCAAATCAGACATTTTCCCTTCTTGAGGAACTCAGCACCTCTACCTGCTTTTCGTCTGGGACCAGGGTCTATAATAAATTCCAGGAAGTTCTATCCCTCAAAAAGTCCCTACTCACGGGTTGCATTTTCTACAGGCTGGGGGACTTTTGGGGGCGGTCTAGCAACACTGACTGTAGCTAGTTCATCATAAATGATACAATTCTCCTCAGCATTGTAAAAACATCCAGCCTCAATAATCCCAATGCAAAGCACAGGAGTTTTTAAAAATTATAACCAGATTGTCAGTTGCGGAATACTGTATAATGTGCGTGTGAGCCAAAGATGATTACATTTCTTACATCCTGAAGAAAATTAACTTGATATTTCCCTGATCATCTTCTTCTAGTCCCCGGCTAACTAATCTTTGAAGCAAATGCAGGAGTGGGTGGACCCAAATATACACCGACAAAAATTTACAAACTCTGCTTTTTATGAACTTTATCTTTGCAAGTGCAAATCTAGCAATTTGAAAAAGTAGGAAAAACACAATGGTTGGGGAAGGCCTGACTGATCCACTCCGCTGTCTGAGGGGTTTGGTGGCAGAGAATTGAAGATGCGTACTTAAGACTGACTGATACTATTGATGGTTTCAGGGCTGTGTGGGGTGTTGGAAAGGTCCTGTGCTCACTTGGGGATATCCACACTCTCCTTTATGCTTTTAGCAGAACATTGCATTTCTACTGTTTGTGTGTATATGCAAATAGTTATCATTAATTAATTCACATTGATTTTAATAATTAAGATTTTTTGATAATGTGTCATACCTAAAGTTATTTAAAAGTCTGCCAGAAGTTTTACCCTTGTGAAAGAGCCTGGACATTTGGTCTTGGATAATTAAAGTTCCTGTGGCTTTAAGTGCAACCATTCCAAATCCATAACTGAAATAAAAAGCATCAATGATCCAGTTATCACAATTCATTTACTTTGAGTTGACATGACACAGTCGCAGTCCTATTGCCGGAATAACCTGCTATTGTACCAAATGTGTCTCGTTGTGCGAAATAGGAACAAATACTGTTTTTGTTTTGGAACTGTTTTATTAAAATTTACTGAAAACAAGGAAATCTAGCTGTTAACCTTTAAAAATCAAAATATAGTAGAACAATATTTTTATAAGCTGTCCTCTACCTGATAATGATTACATGATAAACAAAAAAATACGGTGCATTGGGTCATAATTATAATTTTCCAGGTGAGTAATTTATTGTTTTGTCAGTTCTGTGGTAGAATCGTGCATTTTAGTTACTGCCAAATAAGATCTTTTTCCCCGATGCTGGAAAAATCATGTTGCCATTGTTTCACAGCTCAGACTGCAAACAGAGCAAATGAGGCTTAGCAGGAAATGTAGCATGACTCATAATAAAACACTGAAGAAATTTATTTTAAAATACAAAGTGTGTGTTTGACATGGAGGACCAATGAATGTGCAAAAATCACAGGAGGTTTGTGCGACTTACCAAAATGAAAAAATCACACAAATTAATGTGATTTGTATTGGCTTCCACTCTGCCCACTTTCCCCTCACAATGAAAGATAAAGACACCATTTTGCTAAAAGCTACAGGGGCTTTGTACTAACTGACCTTTTATGACAGGTCAGAAATTAAAACCGTTTTATTCATCCCTGAATGGAAGCAGCGAAATAATAAAAACCCACACAATACATCACCTATACAGACTGTGCCTTCTGTCATCAACTCTGGTTGCCATTGACCTACTCGCCATTCCTCAGTGGGCTGACACGCAATTGCTTTCAAGCTTTATCCAACAGTGAATGCACTGGCTGTTCACTTCCTAAATTGGTGTGTAACCTTTCCCGGACAATTTTGATTGCTCTGTAATTACATCTCTATTATGTGTGTGTGTACGACTACAGCAATCGCTAACAGAGACGAGCATTCTAATGAAATTGTTCATTGACACACTTCCTACTGTCACTGTTTTTATAGCAAGAGCTTAACAGATATTTGCTTGCCTTGCAGACATTCTCAAATCCACCATTTCCTTTAAAAACATGTGCAACATGCAAATCTTAATACACAAGTGTAACAGTTGTATTTTTTATTTGTTTGTAGACTCTGTGCACCGCCACATGCAGCAGTATGAGGTAGAGTACCTGCAGTTTGCCTTCCGCTGGATGAACAACCTCCTGATGAGGGAGCTGCCACTGCGCTGCACCATCAGACTGTGGGACACCTACCAGGTACGCACACGCAGCAAAGCCACAGTTATTTTGCTGTTTGTCATTTGTGAATTTGTGTTTGGCTCTGCGTGAGGCCTGCTCAACTCGAACACACAGATCACACAGTTGCTACTTGATTTGTTCGGTGCTATCACATATGGAGTCAAATACTGCTCTGTTAATATATTGGAACACTACAGGGAATGGACACAAGTGTAATATAGAAGTAAGAGCTTTATAAATATGAATGAAACATTTCTGGAGATTAACGGTTGAGGGATTACGGAGGATTAGTTATTTCTGAAATCAAACAAAGATGTCAGTATCTTTATTCATGCATGGAACAAAGGTTTGAGCTGTTGTAAAAATGTTGTGTGTGTGATTGTGTGTGTGAGTGTGAGAGATGGACAAAGTGTCAAATTAAAGCCTATTACTGTGTTGACCTAGATGTGTAAATTAGCAGGATCTTAATCCCATTCAAACACATCTGGACCTGTTCATTCCCCCGCCCTTCCACATTCACACAAAGCTTAATAGGCGACACCTAGGGTTATGCCAGATAGTTAACCTCGGTCGGCGTTAATAACAACTAATGTCTGCTATTGATTCAACGGGATGTGTTTATATGCCGGGACATGTGTGGGTAGTCCAGGCCATGAGCTGAGTACATATAATGGATTTTCCAGTTGACACTGAGGTTGAGAGTGTAAGACATGTGATCAGGTCAAAGCGTGTGATTCGATGAGGAGAGCGGAGAGAGGAAGAACAGAGAGGTTCCAGGTAGGGCTTAAAATACACTTCTCCATTGGTGGCACACTGTGCCAGGTGGTTGCACAAACATATGTAGAACGTTTCCCTCCTGCTGTCATCTCGACAACAGTGTCTGCAGCTGTTCTCACATCACCAGGTGGGTTTTAAAGCTTTTGACGAAAACTTTGAGTCTTTCGAATCACTTGCTGAAGTCAAACCAGCCGAAAAGAAAACTGTTAAAATTTATAATAGAGCCTGATCAACTTCGATTGGCCGTTACATAGAGTATATTCAATAATTGCAATGATTCCAAAGATGGCGTTATCAAACCCTTTCGTCTGAGGCTTGATATTTTGATATTCTGAAAAAAACAATCATTTATCGGTGCATATCGGCAAACATAAATGCTTTGCCTGATATGCCTATTGGCTGATTTAACCCATACATTGGTCTGGGTATAATTTTTAACAGCTTCCAACAGATCGGTTTTATTTTTGGTCTCACTAATCTGACTTGTCCCAGCCTGTCCCCAAACTCTCTTCTTCTCAGTGACGTAAAACTGCTGGGTCAGCAACAGTGCCATGCTCATGAACCTGGAAAAACTAGTCCTCTGTCCTCCGGTCTGAGTGTCTTACAAGTCGCATGACGTATGTGGGCATCAGTGTATGGGAAGCCAGGGGAAGCTATTTCTCTCAGGGAATACACTTTGATTGACCCGACAGCAGCAGTATGTTTCCATAAACCAACCTCCCGGTCGGTTATCCATTACAAACACGGATAGCCGTTGCACTTCAGTCGATTACAGGACTGATGCTAAATCATTACTAGAAACTCTTGGGCTCTCTATTCTGGGAAAGTCTTTCCTGTTTAGTTGTGACTGAATCCCAGGCAGCTGGCAGCAGAGAGGAAAATATCTGGAGTGGCAGAGAGCTTGATAAGGACGTTGTGCAGGTGTTTTATGTTTCAGATAGTGCAGTGCAGTACAAGTCTGTCCTGCTAACACGCTGGCAGGTTGTCTGACACATTTCCTCTGAGGGGTTCCTTGATATTGAGGTTATTCTCGATGAATGGATTGGGAAAAAGCGTCAGTGATGAGAAAATGTCTCGTCTCTGGATTTGAGTCATGCACAAAGACAGTGGAAAACCTTCATTTGATATACTGGATTATCCGGACATAAAAAAAAAATCATCATAATGGATCCCATTTTGAACACATAACTACTTATTAGAATATAGTCTAGATGACCCAGTAATTCTTTGTACCTGACCCAGCTCTACAGTATAATGTTCTCTATTATACATGCTGTCTGCATGGTGTCCATAGTAACAAGCAGTTATTTTCCACCATGCATCATCAGTCAGGAGCTTAGCGACCAATCTAATCATCGTCCTACTGATGGAAGGACATAAGTGAAGCAGAAAGA
This sequence comes from Pleuronectes platessa, assembly GCF_947347685.1. NCBI lineage: Eukaryota > Metazoa > Chordata > Actinopteri > Pleuronectiformes > Pleuronectidae > Pleuronectes > Pleuronectes platessa. The sequence goes on from NC_070647.1 coordinate 8,696,883, forward strand.
AGGAGGGAAAGCAACGCATTCAACTCCAATGAACAATTAACTGTGAAAGCCACCAAGAAACACATGAAGAAAGTCCTGCCTTTTAAAGTGGATTCACAGCATCAAAAGCTGCTTGTGTCCTAAAGAGAGAAAATGCATGCTTGTCCTGACATTTAGTCACAGTTCACGTCTCATTTTCAGAAGATAATTTACACCTTGATGTCAGAACAGTGGGTATGTTGATGCATTCGTCTACACCACAGGGCAGCCTCAGTTTACAGAGCACATGTGTGTTTAAAACAGGCCTCTTGTCAAGACATTATAGTAATCTTCTGACTCCAAACTGAAAATTGTTGCAAAATAAGTGCGCTCCCTAATTATATTCAGTGATGTCATTTTGATATCATCCCATTATCAAATTACCACATAACTCCACAATGGCGTGCATTGTTTCCTTACAAGCTTTGTGAAGTTTGCATGTTCCTCTCTGGGTTTCCTGCTCCAGTGAGACAAAACACAAAACACATGGTTTAGGATCTGTGGTTGGAGCATATTAACATGATTGTAACCAGGAAATACAGAGTGAAAGGATAACATCACAAACTTCACTCAATTGCACTCAGTCCACCTCAAGTCAAAAAGAAAATAAACCAAGCAATGAATGAATGATTAAACGTTGTTTCTTTGTCGTGACTTGACAGCAACCCAGCTACACATTGTTCTTGTAATCCATCCTCTAAATATTTGATGCTTAACAATGTCGTTTGGATCGCAGCCTCGACACACATGCATGCACACCCTCCCAGACAACAGAGAAACACACGTACACCTTTTTGGGCAGGCTCTGTCGCAGTCCCTCACCTCCAGTCGTACCCCCGGTAGGGGAATTAGGCCATTTCCACTCATGAAACTTTCAGTTGCGCTGACGGCAAGGAGCTGTTCTCTTCTGCTCTACTCAGCTCCCTTTTATTTTCCCCTTTTTAAAACTTTGTCTCTTTTCATCTCATCGGCAATTCTTCCACTGTCCTCCCACCTCTTCTCCTCTTATTTTTCTTCTCCACTTACCCTTCTAGTTTTCTATCCTTCCGTTAAGCCTTGCTGTCCTAATGTCCAGCTCTTGACCTCACTCCTCAACAGACAGCTAGATTTGTTATGTTAGGGTTTTCTGCACAAAAGGGCCCACAGCATGTATTATCTACCACACAGCCTCCTTGTGAATACATGAGTGCTTTTCTAATCTTCAGTTTAAGGGACAGTGCACTTAAATTATGACAGCTTGCTCTCCGCTCAAGGATTCCTAGATTATCCTGAGTAAGTTTCTGTAAGCGCGTGTTCCTTTGCTTGTCAGCGTGTATTCCTGTGTTTGTTCGTATCCTCAACATGCCGACCTTCCCTCTGAGTCGAACATGTTTCTTTCTTTCTGCTGTTGCACTGGCGGCTTTTCAACACGACTCAAAAATGCATTATTTGTTCACGTCCAAACAACCTGGCTTTCCCCCTCCTGCAGATTAATTTGCGCGTTTTGACAAATGTCCTTAACGCACAGCGAGTGTTTGGTCTCTCACAAATGTAGATAATGAACAGAAAGACCTTGCCCTCTGTGACTGAGTTTGTGTTTATGCGTGTGTGTTTCAAGGGAGATTTTAACCTGAGTGTTGTAATGTCTCTGTTGTGGTCCTCTCTCTGCGGCGTGGCCATCTGTTCCGTAGCCCGATCCAGCATAAGGCTGCTTTTGCTCTTTCTCTAGATCTCTGTCATCCTCTCTTGCTGTTCTGCCTACCCTCTTTTTCCTCTTTGCCTTGTGCTTTTTTGCCTTTGGTGTCGTTTTTTCCCCTTTTTTTATTTAATCACTATCTTAAGAAAAGGAAGCGACAGAAGGGAGGAATGATTCACATCAAAACACACAGATCCACACCTCTCTTCCCCCGTACACCGACAGACGGGCCGACAGACAGGGACCAAATTATCTCTGTTGCATGGAGCATGAAATTAGCAAGTAGCTCAGTGTGGCAGCATTAGCATGACTGTTAAAGGGATACTGTGACATTTTCAGCTTCTTCAACATGGTTCTTTTTCTATATGGATGGTCAAATTTCCCGGAGCAGGGAGCTGTCAAGTTGTGTTAATGTACTGTGTAAGATGTGATCTTATGTATGCATTCCAGACAGGGGAGTTTTGAATATACTGCAACATCGAGGAAACTTTTACATTATGAAGAATTCTAAACCTAGTGTGATGTGTTAGTTACAGCAGCGGATCTTCTGGTTCAGGAAGCTGGGGATCATGGGTAATATCCACTGTTCAACTCGGTTTCAGTTCAGTGAGTGGGACTGCGCTGTCAGAGCTCCCGCTTTGTTTTGTCTCTACATGAAAACAACTTAATCACTCAGACATGGAGCCCGGCAGCATTAATCACTGCATGTGGCTGCAGAGGACGCTGTTGCTCAGTCAAAGTGACGTAGTGTTGCTTTAATCAGCGGTGACAAGTAACTAAGTACATATATTCAAGGTGAAGTCACCTTTCTAAAAATGCATTGCTTCATTTAGACCTTCCTATCCTTTAGCTCACTCACAAAGTTGTGCTAAAGTCAATCATCAGACTACTCAAGGGCTACATGTATTCTGGCGTGAATATCAATATAAAGCACTTACTTGCCACCTGAATAAAAGAGAGACTGCGACCATTCCCGAGGGAAGTGGCCCTCCTCACTTTTTCTGCCACTCTGTCTTCCATCTACTGTAATGGTTGTCCCTGTAGTCACTCTGAACAATAAGACAGGCCTCAGTAGTCAGGACCCCGGCCATGCACGCAAGTACACGCACAGGCACACACACGCACACACAGTCTTACCATCTTCCAGAAACGCCCTCATATCTCTGACCCCCTGTCACACTCCCACTGGCATGAGCGTCAGCATTTCTCTACTTCTTTTCTTTTTCTTTTATCGTCTCTGTCTGACACTGTCGCAGCATGGCATGAGCACAGATAGCACCAATTGCACAGTTAATGTAATGTCCATGCGTTAATGTAATGGCTTGCATTATAGTGTTTGTAATTTCCTCATCACTGTATGTTTTCACTCTAAGGTGCTGTATGGGTGCGCTCATCCGTACGTTTTAGACACCAGTGACTTTATTTCAGGGCTTTTCTTTAGATTCAGGCTCTGGACACGTGAATGTAACTTGTATATACTGAACATACACCGCACATTCATCCACTGTACATGCATTCACTCTGCTGCGTTTTGAAACATCCTCGTTCATAGTGTTTTCTGGAATTGAGCAGCCAAGTGCAAATAAGACAATCTGCTTCCTGTTAACACCAGGCATGCACAGTGCTGGTGTGTTAATATGGACAGGGAGGATTAATCATACAGAACTAAAACAGTATGGATGTAGCCACAGATAAACTAAATGTGGTTTTTCATGGACCCCCCTATGCTCCATGGAGGGAACATAGGTGCTAAAATCTAGATCTGAGCTATACCAGATAACAATTTAAAACTGTAAACAAACAATAACATGTGTAAAAGACACATCGTTGAGGGTCCGGAGCACTTTTACATTAGCAGCAACAACTTGAATATAGTGAAGGTGCATTTCAATATGTTTTCTCCTCTTGTATGAAACTTTGCTAGTGCTGAGGGAATTTTGTCAAAGCAAGTCTTAAAATATGCACGATTTAAGTTGCGCTGCTTCCTGATCACTGATGCTGCTGCTGTTGAACGCTTGCAGGTACAGTAACAAAAGCAGCCATCTCCCCTGGCTGTTGGTATGACCAGCACTTCACAGTCGTTAACTCCAGCGGTGGAAAACAGTGTTTGGATACAGCTTTTGTGCACCATTCCTTGTTGATATATAAACACACAGTCCACCGCCATGAGTCTTTCTGACAGCGATGATCCCCTGTTGGCTCAGTAATAAGTTACCCTGCCCAGCAGTTCTTTATTTGAAGCTGTGTAGTTCATCGTCCTCACTCTGCCAATCTCAAGAACCTCCTGGTGACTGGAGCTGCATAAAAGGGGTTTTCTTATTTTTATTTCCTTACAGTTGAATGCACGTGAGATGTACAAACACAAAAAAGTCTTTGGTCTGTGAGAGGCCGCTGCGTCGGCACGTGCCACCAGACTCCTCACTCATCATACACATAAACACTGAGTGAGGTGGAACCGAAACAGGAGGCAGCCCAAATCCACTCAAGCCGTGGCAAGGTGGGATTTCAGATTTGTATTACTTTTGCTGTTGTATCCCTTGTGATTAACCTTAGTGCCTGGTAATTTTAAACATAGCCTAAAGCGAGGTACCACATCGGAGGAGCACACACCAACAAAAACTGTGCTGAAGTAGATTTTGAATGTATTTAGAGCCATTCCTCTAAAACACTTCACCCTCTACAAGCCTCCTGCTTTCAGTTTTAAATGGACGGCATCATGATTTGCTACTAGTCATCAGTTTCTTCTTCTTAAATAATTTACAAGTCAAACTGGCTGGTCCTTGCCATGTATTTAAATTCATCCTGCAGTCACACGCCTGAACCATCGCACCCTTTGCAGCACTAAGGGACGGTTTGTATGGAAGAATACTGGTGCGACTTGTAGCAGTTCTCGCCAATCACTCCGACAGTCATGTTCATATACATATAAAATGAAAAGAGCTGTAAAACTGCCACTCCAGTGCAAGCGGCTCATCATATTCTATCCGTGTAATCCTTGCATCAGTTTAAACCTGCTCGTTTATCATCTTACATCACCCCGCTGCACCATCACCTTGTCATCTCGTCTGGGGTCGGTTAGTCCCACATCAGGCCGGCTTGCTCTGGAGGGGCGAGACTCATCAGACAGCAGATGCAGCAGTTTTAACATGCTGTGACATTGCTCTTTTCCTTCTCACTCTGCATTCCACATTCCCTTTCCCTCGTTTCTTCACCTTTAGCCTTGCATCCTGTCTGTCTCTCATGCGCTCCCCCTCACTTCTTGCTCCTCTCCCTATCGACTCCTCTCCCTTTACCCCGTCACCCGTTTTCCCCCAGTGTCCTTCCCAATTTCTCCTTACTTGATCAGCAGCGATTGTCAGTCACAGTCCCACCTGTCTGGGCCAATATGGCTGCCCTGACACAAGGGGGGAGGGGAAGGAGGACATAGAATAACAATGGAGGAGGTAAAGACAAGTTTGACAGAGTCACCTTGGCTCCTGTGACAAACTTTATTTTGTAAATCATAACGATGAGAATGTCCGAAGCAGCTGTAGTGGATGAATAGGCCAGATGTGAGGGATAGATTGTGGACTCAGAGAAAAATGGAAAAAGAGAGTGATGAGTGCGATGGGAGAGACGTTTATTCGTTTTTGTTTGCTAATTCTGTACATTACAGATTTTTAAAGTTTTTAATAAATTGGACTATCTATATTTCATGTACATTTACTGAAGTTTGGGGTGAGAATAATTTAGCTTTGCTTATATAAGCTCAGCTTAGCATAAGAAAGCATGGAGTTAGAGCCTGCTTAACTATCTGTAAAGTTCCAAAATGCACCTTCCACCTAAAGCTACATCATAGTAGGTTGGTTTGTTTGTTTCCTCAGATTTAAAAACGAATTAAGTTCTCTCTGGTCCTAGCTCTTTATCAGGGAGACATTCCTGTGTTATCAACCTTCTCAGCTCAATTTCAACAGAAACTAACAAGTACATTTCTTAATTTGCTGAACTACACCTTGAAAGAATTTAAAATCCAATAGCATTGTTTCTAATTTGCAGCTCAAATGTGACCCTTGGAGCACTATTCTTCTCGTTATATGGTGATTTGAATTGTCTTAATATGACTGTGATGAAATGCATAATTAGTAGTCTGCAACCGATGGGTGTTTTTGTCATTGATGAATCGGTCTAGAAACCTTTTTAGATTAACCTTCTTCTGCAGTTCTCTATGGCCTGTGGGCACCGGCATCTACAATTTGTTTATATGTATTAATGCATAGGATACTAATCTGTGAAATTGCTCCTTTGGTAGCCTATACAAACCTGTGTCTTTGAACTTTTCACAGACATACAAATCAATTGCTATCAGAGCAACAAAAAATAAAAAGAATATATGCCAATTCAATGTTTATTATTGTTCATTCATATGAAAAGTTATTTTCTTGTGTCAAGTCCTACCCAGGAATACATTTTTAAGCAAAGACTTTACAGCATGTATTAAACGACGACCAAAGAAGCTATTCATAATGCACGCAAATAACTTTCCACAACTTAATGTGAATGTCAAGTTGGGCATAAAATATAAATGCATGTAATGTATTAATAAACATTAAATCAGGGTTGAGCAATCAATTCTATCAAATTTATTTAATCAAATTAAGTGTTTCAAATTCTCACATATTAGCTGGAACTGTTTTGCTTTATAATTGATGTGAAGCATAAAATGATTACCAAAGTGGGAGATTTATTTTTTGTTAGTGAGCTAATCGGCTAATCTTTTGAGCACTAATGAGCTTCAAACACTTTTATCTTTTAGTAGTGCCTGTCAGTCAAGCCCAGAGTGAATTAATACAGATATTCTGCTTTTAAAGTGTATTCATTCTAGAGCATTAATAAATACACACATTTTTAATGTCCATAAAAATTGAATGGAAATTTATTTTAGATGTCCCTGACTTTCCGGAAAAGAGAAGCATTACTATGAAGACGTGACCACTGATGCTGTAGTGCCTCAGCTACTTTCTCAGTGAAAGTGATAGAGTTGTAGTTTTGTGTCTTTTTTTAGATTTGATTTTTCCTGCCATTTTCCAGCGGCCAGCAGCAGAGTGAGTCACACGGTGTAAACAGAAACCATTCCTGCTGTAGCCTGGGCAGTGGATAGATTTCAAGTTAACGGTGGATGTCCATGGAAATGATAGGTGGCAAATCAAAATTTCAAGAGCACTTGTTAATGCAAGTTTTTGTTAATATAAGATAAATCCCTTTGTACTTTGTGAAGTATCCTCTCACAGTCAAGAAAGTGAGGGTGTCAATGCGATGAAGGAGGTGACAGTTTGTGAGATGGAGGGGTGATCGAGAAAGAGGGAAGGAGGTAGGGAGGTGGAAAGAGAAATAGTTTCACACAAGAGTTCACCGGTGCCTTCACACACACACACACACACACACACACACACACACACACACACACACACACACACACACACACACACACACACACACACACACACACACACACACGCACACACACACAGGAGAAAGGAAATTAACACTGTGCAAATCTTTGGGGACTGATAAACATTGTGCTCCCATGTGCCGCTCGTGTCACACTTATCTGTGTGTGTGTGTGTGTGTGTGCGTGTGCGCGTGTGCGCACTCGTGCTTGCTTCAGTTGTTTAGATTGAAGCTGCAAGGTTAGACCATCAAGCTAGTCACCTGCCAGTTTACTCGTATCACGCTACGCCTCGCTGTTCACAAACAACCCTCCTTTTCCCCCATTACCTCAATAAACTCTCCTTCATTTTTCTTTTTCCCTGTTTCCCTCTCTCACTCTCACACATGCACATAAACACACTCTCAGTTGGGAGATTCTGTATTGTGTTTAACTAAGTGGGAGGCAAAGTAGGAGGAAACCCGAACAAAAGGAAACTTAGACAGAGGCGTAGAGAGGAGCAATCTGTCTTAAAAGCCCAAACACAAGAGAAACAACATTGTTTTTAAAAGAAATTAGTTTTTAATGAAAAGTATTTGGAGAAGCAAAAAAAGGAGAAAAATCCACAGGAACTTGGCGACATAAGCTGATCTTTGAAGGAAGATAAAATATATTCTTCCAGTGCTGGGCCTTTCATTTCCAATTCCAAAAGCACACTTACAACACTGTGCCACTTTTTGCAGATTTTTTGGAAAATGACTGTCAAGGCGTTTCATCATTTTTGGGGTGATCTCAAATCTTCATCCTCGATTTCGACCCATATATTTTCAAACAGACGCTCGATGAGGGCGTTTGGTGATCTGAGAGTTTCCAACACCTTTGCTTTATCAAAGATCCTCAAAACTAGCTTCATAACAATTATCCTGATGGGTAATTTTCTTCCGTCCTCTGCTGGCTCTTGCTCTTCGCTGTATTCTTCCGTGAATTCAGAAGTGGTCACCTCGCTTTCTGAGCCAGACCCTTGGCTATCTGCCGAAGGCAGACTGGCCCCACCGATCGAGCCCTCTGACACAGCTTTTTCCAAAGTATGTGTTATCACCCTTGAAGTGAGAGTTTCTGCCTGTGTGTGAAGCCACCACCTCATTACTCCAAGGAAACACCACACCATGGCAAGGATTTCAGCTGATAGAATAGCACGTGGCGGTAAAACCATTAAGCTTATGCGCTTTGGTCCGGAGGTGATCTTGGGTCTCATCCTATCAATGTGATTGTTGAGGATATTTCTCAGCTCATTGGTTAACTCAAGGGTTTCACCATTGAAAATATACTCAATCCATTGAGACACATTCTGCCCCTGCTGTATCTCACCAACTACAGTTGGAAGCAGAGCGTCAATATCACTCATGACAGACTGCATTGACTGCCTACTTAAAACCTTGTCAAAGGCAGGGTTGTCAGGGCTTTCAAAGTACTTGATATTCAGTCTCTCCACAATATGACAAATGGACGCTTGGGCAAACTGCTTTGCAGCGCATGTCTTAATCCTTCCACACACTTTCTTCAGAGAGGGTGAGCTTTGGGCTGTTTCAAGATCAACTTGGTTTTGCGACATGATGTCATCCACAATCACCTCAGCAACGTCATCTGCAACGTTCTTAATCTCCAGAGTGGAGCCAGATTCCAACTGCTCATAATCATAGTCGGAAATTTCTTCAGAAGAAGATTCGGTGAACTGAGAGACCTCATCCTTAATGATCTCCTGGACAGTTTTGGATGTTGCAGACAAAAGACTTTATCTGTCTTCTGAGATTGTCTTCGAGGATGAGGATGATGACTGACTGACCTTCTTTCTGCTCTTACAAGGTGCACACTTACATTTCAGATTCCTCATGAGTTCTTTGATAATTTTGACGGCTTTTTGAATCATATATTGTAGTCTTTTTGGAGGTGTGATACGAGGAATAGTTTCCTTCACACTTTCCACGCTCATGGAAAGGACAGAGTTGACACACTCTGCAATCTCTTTAGCAATCAACCCTGTCAACTTCTCTGAGCTGACCAGCTGGACCTCATCTGGAACGTCAAGAGCTTGAGCAAAAATCTGAGGAAGTGTGTTGCCAAAAGAGCAAATCACACTATTCTGAGACACAGGCCCAGCGGTGCTCACATGATCCTTTAGGGTGGATTGTGTAACTAAAAAGACAACTTCCAGCAGTTTCTCTCCCAGTATGGATATTGTAGCCACATCAGGTTGGCCTGCTTTCGAAAGATTCAAATTTCGATACGTTTGGGGACCGCACACACAGACACATCCAGTGATTCCAGGAATTTGAAGCTGTAGTAACATGTTGGGGAGCGTAACCCCTGGACGAGCATGCCAGAGTGCATTCAGGAAATGTCACGTTTTAAGATGCAATTTGGATTTTGTGTCCAACCTTTATGGGAGCATGTTCTTCTAATTCACTTCCATTCGAATGCCCTGGTAATTATCTGCTCTGTGATATGGCTCTGGAGAGAGAGAGAGAGGAAAAAAGGAACATCTCATCTTTTGTCTTTCCCTCTCTGTAATCCCCTCATTCATTGCTGAGCCATAAAAATAGAGAGCCAAACAGGGTGTTTAAAGAAAAACAGCAGTGCATAGATGAGGGGATTTGTCTGTATTTTTTGTCGATATTGCTTTCCTAATGTCTTAATATTGACAGAAACCTTTGTAAATGTGTTTTTCTGCCATAAACACACACGTGTGTGTATATGGCAGTGTATATTTCTTGAAATTAAAAGCAATGAAAACACTGACTTAAGATATTCTGAACAGCTTTTCCCACAGAAGTCATTCAATACAAAAAATGTGCACAAACTCATCTCATGCTGTTTCCGAGTGATAAGGATGAAGGGAAATGCATTTTATGCCTCATGCGGGCACACCCACAACTGCAACTGGAACTATGAGATCCTACTGTCTGCGTAGACAGTAACAACTTCATGGACGACAGCGTGAGCAAGCTGCAAATAGCGCTGCACACATAAACAATGCAGCAACGGAGCAAAACACCAAGTTAGAGAGCACACTTTCAGAGAAGTTTAAAAATAATGTTTTGGGTTGTTGTGAAACGGGAAAATTCAGATTATAGCAGGTGCCACAGTCTAGATAATAAATGGGATACACTGCTGAATATACTGAGAATCCGTCTTTATGTCTAGCTGAGATGAAGGTTGTTTTATGACTGTGTATTGTTAAACCCTGTTGTCAACGTCTTCATCTTTCTCTCACCAGGCCGAACCAGAGGGCTTCTCCCATTTCCACCTCTACGTGTGTGCGGCCTTCCTGGTGAGGTGGAGGAAAGAGATTCTAGACGAGAGGGATTTTCAGGTAATTCGCACACAAGACACAGGGGGCGCCATTAAACCTTTCTCTTTCCAGTTGGCAGTGAGACACAGATTGGCATTCACACAGAGTAAAGATACGCACACTGCATTCTTTCATACTGATGGTGATATACTTTACATACTGCAGCTTCATATGTGTGTAAATTAATTTCAGTTGCTCCGGCCGTGTAGAGGAAAGCCACTTTAACAGAGTCCACCAGGCTGTTCATGGCCTACATCGCTCTCCATTACAGCCCTGGTCATTAACCGTGGGGTTCAAAAGTCGTTGTGAGTGCATTAGTAGATGGCAGTAGACAGCTGCCAGAAGGTGACTTTGGTTGCCAGCTCACTGGGGGGATCTGGCTTCTTAACAGTAGCAACACAGCTGAATATCATCACATACAAACATGATTGCTGCTCTTTGGCTTCTTTCTCCTCCTCCCTTTTTCTTTTTTTTTACTTCTGTGAGCACTGTAATATTGAGTCTTTTTTACTTTTTCAAGGTTTTTTGGGGTTCTTTTTCAACATATTTTTTTGTTTATTTTGTTATTATTATTTAGATTGCCCTATTATTTTATTTTGGATTATCCTAATTACCTAAAAAGCCCAAACTTTAGAGCGTTTCCCTCTGTACAATCCTCTGTTTTACCTTCTGGCTGACTTGCTATACAGACTACCAAGTGTTTTGCCATGGGCAAAGTATCCACCCCTGTGAAGATGAGAGAAAAAGAGGAGGTGTAAGGGAAGACGATCAGGGTGGTAATGAGAGGGTAGCAAGAGAGGTAGGATTAAGAACAGATTATACTTGAGAGCAAAAGAGAGCAAACACATTATTCTTTTTACATGAAGAGCAAATTAATGGTGTGGCAGACTTTTTTGTACATTTTATTTTTAGGAATGCTCACGATGATTAGGTAAATCTGCCTGTGCACTGGGCTGCAGTTTGACAAAACAGAAGTCTTAAAGGCTACTGAAAGGACGCAAACAAACCAAACGTGGATTTTTGATATTTAAGTTTAACCTACCTTTCACTTACCCAAAAAAACTGTAAAAAACACCAGAAGAAAGAAAATCTGAAGAAGCTTCATATCTCTTTATTATATTTAACTTTAGCAGGTTTTATTTAAATAGAAAATGAAAAATTATATTTAGGTTCAGTAACATACATCTTAAAGCATGTTATAACTATACTCAAAATAGTTTTCCAAAGTCTGAGCAATGAGGGTCAGTGACACCTTGGATCATAGTTCCTTTGATCTTGGCCATAGTTCAGAATGTTATTTATCTTTGTAGTTGTATTATTGTTCTTACTTTTATTCATGCACATCCGAGATTTGCTGTTACATTCCTGAGGTGGTTGTTTCAAAGAAAATAAGCATACAAAAATTACAGCTAATGCAAAGGTTGATAAAATTGCATAATGTGAGTCGCTGATATTGACATTCAAGCCACAGCTGCATTTTTTTCTTTTTGGCTCCTACCGCGTAACAAATCAGACATCGTCTTCAAAAGCAACACTAGTCAGAGGGTTAGGACTATGAAGAAGGTGTTTTAGAAGGAGGCGAGCTGATTAAAGAGGATTCACCTGCTGAGTGAGACACTGGAGGCTGTCAGAGTTTGAAGATTAGACATCAACTGACTAATCTGTTCTTACTTTTATACTCTTCTCAGCCTCTCCCGGCATTTCCACCTAGTTGAAGATCAAATACGATTATTTTTTCGATGAGTTCCATTTCAGATTGAACTCAAGGATTGCTTTTCTTTTTAATGGATTTCTGCAGCGTTTTGAACTATGCACACAGAAAATCTCTGCAAACCTTTGTGCATTAAAGTGAGAGTCCACTCTCATGTTGGAATGGTCTTAATAGAAGATCTGCGTATTAATGGAAATTTTTCCTCATTCGAACAAGACCCGACAGGCTTGCTGAGAGAGGATAAAACTTGCGGGGAGGTCAACAGCGGCAGACCGTGAACTCATAATGAATTCAGGAAGCTTCTAAACACCATCAACTTTTAGACAGCGAAGGCCAGTTTTATTTTTTGCATGATCCGAATGTGTGAACCCACGATTGTCAGAGAGGCCTCAGACTATACATCATATTGTTGCGGGGGTGAAAAACTCTTTAATCTATGAATTTCTTAATTCCTCTCTTATGCTAACGGCCTGGCTGTAGAGACTGTAATGTTGTTCAATTGGTTAGTCGATCACGTTGGTCTAAATTCAACACCTTCTAGAGGATATTTGTACAGTCAATATAATTATAATTCCCAGATGATAAACCCTCCAATATTTGCCTCATCGTTATGTTGACATTATTGCTTCTGGCTCCAGTTGCAAAAAATGGCGGCATTTGGATATTTTAGCTCTATTTCAGGATAGTGGTAGGAATTGGAGATCCGTTCTCCATCTGTATATACAGTTTGTGTTGCAGACTTTGACTGTGCCCATATGATGACTAACTGTGGTGATAACAAGACTTTTCATATACCACCACCATGAGGTCAACATTGCCCCTTTTTCAGAAAACATCTCTCCAACATTTCTACAAACATTTATTGTTCCCAGATGATGACAATTGTTGACTTTGATGGTCTTTTATTCCTGTAGCCACCATGAGCAGCATATTTCTAATAACAATGAAATGTCTCAACTGTTGATTGGTAATGAAATTTGCCACACACATTAATTTTGCCCTCGGGATGAACTGTCTTTGTGATCTCCTGACTGACATGAGCGTGTTAGCATTTTGACATTAGCAGTTAGCTCGAGGCACCACAGCGAGTACAGAGCTGTCAGCAAAGGTTTGTAGTTTTAGTCTTTTTCAGCTGTTTGACAAATAATTTAAAACCAAGTCCACAGTGGATATCTTCAACATGCTCTCAGGCACACACCCCACAATCTCTGCATACTTTTGGCAGAAGCAGCTCTGGAATCCAAACTCAAAAATCAAGAAAGCCCAAGAGTACATACTCCTCATGGATACTGCATGGAAACTTTAGGAAATTCTCCCTGCTCTAGGACTATGGTTAAAAGTCTTTATGGATGTCATGAATTACTGAATAGTGGCCTCGACTGCAGGGAGAACAAGGCCTTCACTCAACAGGCTTTAATTTCAAAATGTCCCATTTTTCATATTTTCTCTCATTTTAGTAAAATTTGCCCTGTTTTCTTCCCAGCTCCTGTTTTAGATTTGTGTTGAAGCTGTATGCTGCTAATGCAATCTCAGTGCCGTTACAAGATTTACCCGTTGTCTTCATTAACACATGATAATGTGCATTTTTTTTTTGTACAAATACCATCAATACGGCAACAGTCAGGGACACACTTTGATTCTTTTGTCACTCTCAGGAGTCTGGATTTATCTGTGTTCCCCACAAGAGAAAACAGTTTCATAGAGACACACACTCACAAGCATTCACTCTTAAAAACAGACATTCGTGAACCGACACAGCCGAATGTCATCCTGGCATTTTACCCCTGGCCAGGACACAGCAAATTAGCTCTCATCCGCTTTTTGTTTATGTTTTCCAGTCTGCTGTCTGTATCTAATGTAACACAGACATTCTCTCTCTCTCTCTCTCTCTCTCTCTCTCTCTCTCTGTGTCTGTGTGTGTGCGTGTGTGCGTGTGCGTGTGCATGTGTGCGCGTATATGTGTGTATGTATGTGCGTGTGCATGTGTGCGCGTATATGTGTGTATGTATGTATATATGTATGTGTGTGTGTTCATTAGAGTGTGGCTAACTGAGCATCCCGACGGGCCAGGCAACATTTTGGGTTGAGATGTGCTGATTTGTTTTTACTCTTCACATGTCTGTAATTGGGGAAAACAAGCAATAACCGTGTGTATCAGGGACAAAGTAAAACAAACTGAGCCCAGCTATATTAACTGCATCGGGCTTGGTCTGAATTAGTTTTCACTCGCATGTGTGTATTGCGTGACTCGGTCTGTTTACATGTCTCTGTGTGTATGTGTGTTTCAAAAATAAAGTGCACGTACATTTGCACAGTTGCTGGTGGTACAGATAAACTGTCTTTCAGAACGTACTGTTCATGTTGTCAAATTGATCAGCCAAATATCATACAATTTACTAAGTGTTTTGCTGACAGATAATTTACAACCGGGGGAGGGGGTGGAGTCAAGATTTCTTCTGCTCTCAGCTTTATTGGTTTAATTCCAAGAGATATCTGCCTATGATCCACTGAGCCTCAGAGTTCAATCGTGGGCCTGCCAGGTTCCTAAGGGCCTGTTGAACAGCTCCCTTCTCCACATGCTTTATCCAGCAACCCTCTTGGCATCTTCTCCTCCGATGTCTGCCTTTCTTTCTCTTTCTGTCTTTCTCTGCGACTCAGTCGCTTCATATCAAGTTGCTAATTCCCAGCCGCTTTGTTTTGCCACTTTTGATTTCTCTACTTGTTCCATTGTTTTCTTCTGTCTGTTTCCTTCTTTGTTTTCACTCTGGATCTCTGTTTATCCATCTCTTTCTTGTTTTCTCCTCTTTTATCCCCCACATATCACTTCACCCATCTCAATGGCATTGTGTGTCTGTTAGTTGGTTCACCATTTTGATCCATACTGGAGACTGAAATATCTCATCAGCTATTTCATGCATTGCCATGGATTTTTCTACAGGCAATACATTTTCTCAGAGGATGTGACCTCCTAGTCTTCTCTGAGCTTTCCTCTCTAGCTCTACCAGCAGGTCAGAGTTTTCACTTATCCAGTGAAATATTTTAATATCTGCTAAATGGCTTGCCACGATATTTTGCTGAGATACAGTACATGGTCCACAGAAGATTAATTACATTCACTAGTTCTCTTGCAGAAGCATTTGTTTTTTTTTCAATATTTCCACAGCTGTTTGTTAGAAATATCCATGATCCCCAGAGGATGGGGTCGACTGGGTTTTCTTGTTGCTTGCAACATTTGAGGTTTTTCTATTTAAATGTGTTGATAGTGGTATGTGGTCTGTCCTAATAAACTTAGTTAAATAAACTGTTTAAGGTCCAAACATGTATGGAAAGACCAAAGATGCACTCTTGTAACTTTCATCTGCAAAAAAATATGCGGTGATAACAATAGTGAGCTCAATCCCAGCAATACAATAAAGGTTTCCAACTTATTCCCATCAATCAACTCATTACACAGAATTGCTTCTCTAATTTATCCAGGCCTGGAGGCTATCTAGACCTGTAAGAGCTAGATAGCCCATTATAACACCTTGTTTCAGAGCAGTAAATTATTGCTGTGATTGATTTTGTCTTTCCTTTGATTTTGGATCTGGTTTACGTCTGTAATTACTTTACAATTTAAATATTAACTTACATTTTGTTTTGAAATCATAATATTTTGTAATACAATATATTTTATCGCCTTTTAGAGAGTTAGAGTTAATAGCCTCCCCATTTCAAATGTAGAACGCGGGGAGCAGCGGTGTGTTAAAAACTGCTGGCGAGTTACATACTTGGGGTCTTGAGAGGGGAACACAAATGATTGTTTCCTTTTAATAGTTAATTTAAAACATGCATGCAGAAAGTAATTTAAAAAGGATAATTCATGCATTGTTATCAAACATAGTTAGCCGAGTAGCCGCAAATCTCCTCCCCTGGTTGTGGGATTGGATTGGTTAAGCCGCTAAATGAAAAGCAGGAGGAGTGTGGCACTCCCTAAGCAATCTGCCATTCACCGTTCCACTTCAGCTCGCACATCACTGCTAACTGCAAGCCTGGACTGCATGGATAAGTAAGCGCGTGCCCACACACACAAACACATAACACACACGCATACACACAGTTTTTAAGCACTTTCTGTCGCTCAAAACCTAGCACGACAGCATAAACATGCACATAAACTATTCTTTCTCACACTGTACCATTTTATACACACATTCATGCATCACCAGGCACACACACGCACACACACACAAACACACACACACACACACACACACACACACACACACACACACACACACACTGTAATAGTCAAGCTGGTATAATGCAGGTATGTGTTTGCACTGCTGTTTTTAGGAAATGTCAGAACAGACAGTGCCATTTCCATTCAGTCATTACTACCTGGGACCCCAAGTGTGCTACCGCAGAACAGACCTCACAAATGTCTGTGAAATAAGTTTGCACTCTGGGTTTTCAGCCCACATATATGTGCAGCTGCTTGATTATGGCTCTTCCCTGCACCCTGGAAATTCCACCAGTCTGAACAACCTGTCGCATTTCACGTGTGGCAAATTAGTATGTTTTTCATTGTTTGGAAACGAAGCAATAACCACTGTCCCGGCAGGCAGACATTCGAGGAGACTAGGGCTCTTGGCAGGTGTTGGCACAAATGTCAACTTGTAAAGGATGCCATAAAGACATGAGGCAGTGTTGCTTTTGTAATTTAGCCATTTAGCCATTTGTTTTTAAAGATTACAACCTCATAAAGGAGTAATTAACTTTATTTCAGGTGGTGAACAGGCTCTAAAAGACACAATTGCCTCGTGCTTGAGTATGGATCTAGTTTTTCACAGAGTTATCAGCATACTGAAAATGCTTCGTTGGCATTGTGATTGCAGGAGAAACACTTTATTATCAATAGGTACATACACTGTACATACTCTGTAGGGACACTTACTTCTGTGTGTCTGAATCAGTCCAACCACATCTTGTGTTGATATTGTAATGCCCTCATTTAGTTGCAACAGAACATACAATGTATGTGAAGTCTTCTACACTTGGTAAGGTGAATAAAAGGGTCTGTTTTCCCACAGCATTTGTATGTTTGACATGTCATGCTTGCTGTGTTATTAAAGCGGATTAAAGAAACAGTTGGATGCTCAGTTACGTGTGAGACCCCCTCTATTAATGTCGTTATCTGTATGATTTCCTTAATGCGCCTTTATACATTCTACCTACTCGGTTAACTAATTCACTTCTCTATTAATAACAGAGAAATGTCAGAAGGATTAAGAAGCTTTAGTCGGACAAGTACCAATTCTTTTGATCAAGCATGTTCAGCGACTATTTTAGAGACTGTTCATTACTTTGAAGCCGATTTATTGTTTGTTATTACAATTTTTGTGTCGAAGATGAGGCAACACATAATTTAATCTACCGTCTCCCATTTGTGTCCATCCACAACAAATCCGAGAGCATTATTTGTCAGCATGGATTACACGGTCGTCAGTGGAACCTCCTGATTGTGACCATTTAATACTGTTTGCTTGAGATTTCATTAGTAAGCGTTGCTGAATAGACTCCACTGTGAGGATCCCCATTGTGATCATTAATGTGAGACCGAGTGTTTGTGTGATTGCAAAGCTATCAGTTCTGTGTAAATGGAATATCACTATCACTACAGTTTTTTTTCCTTTTCCAATGATATGCAGAAGAACCATGACAGAGGTGGATGAGTGAAAGAGAGAGACTAAGATTGGTTTTCACCTTAATTAATGGTGTGTGAAAAACTGTGGACCTTTGCAAATGTCAGAATTGGTCCTCAGATCACTTAGGTGAGGATAGCGCCTTGGGTTCAGCAGCCTTGGCAATGAAAGGAAAGGAGGGCACTGCAGAGGAACTAGAATCCTCTGGAAATGTCAGCACTATTTCAATCCCCATGACTAACTATAACCCCAAGAATACAGCTCGGTTAAGGATTCATATCATGAAGAAGATAAAACTTCCACTCTAGATAGAAAAGCTCATTGGCTAATTTAATTTTACCAGCTACCCTGCATTCAGACATACACGAAATGTGGGCATTCTCCCTGAGGGGGTGTGAGAAAATTTGAGTCGGTTTCCTGCCAGCCCATACAATGTCTGAGCTAGCCCATGTGAGAATACAGCAGGAAAGTGAATTCATGAGGAGGCATGTTGATGACAGATCAAAAATAAAACAAAAAAATATGTATCTCGGAATGAAAAAAGGCACCATTCATGGAGAAGATGCATACGTAGGTATCAACTTGGAAAGATGACGATATACTAGAGCTTCTTGGTGATAAGGGCCAACACCAGTGTCGATGTGCTGAGAATGTCCTGATCCAATTGCAGCTGAATGAGTTAATAACTGCAGCATCTGCACAGTTAACATCTACCCCCCACATAACAATGTGTTTGTAAAGCTGATTGCACTACATGGGAATAAAACAAGAATGAATTACCATATAGAGATACAACTGAGGAAGTGATGGATGAATATAAAGGGAAAAATCTGGTGTGTGGCGAACTCATTTTGAGCATGATGTCAAAAGGAAAATATATTCATGTTATGCAGACAGAATAAAAGTCCTTTCAATTGAATGCCAGCGTCTGAACTCCAGTCTGCCTATAGATAGATCGGCTTCTGTTGTTTGACTCTTCTTTGTTCCTCCTCTCCACTGCTCCCTTGAAGCATTGTTTTTTAATTGTATTTATAACATTGATCATCAGTTTGTGTCGTTTTTCTTTACACGTACAATAGAGCCCAACCCTCAGCCTATTTAGAGGGTTGATTTACCCCATTTAACTCAATGACACATTTCACAAAGATCTCTTTTGGAAAGTTTATTCTTGGAAAAACAGAACTCAGATATTTTCCGTCTAATTATCAGAACAAAGTGTGCTCCTGTCAGGACGCCAGGACAAATTGGAACTCTGTGTTTAATCGGGACATCTGGTCACTCTCAATGTTTTAGCTTGCCAACACAAATGCTGCAGAGCATTGTAAACAATACAGTCCACAAGGCCCTCTACTGGAATAAAGCACTTTTTCTGTATTTAGTGCCGAATTAAATATTTATTTATTTGATCTAGAATTGAGTCCCCAAAGCCGCCATGAACAAAAACATATTTGGCAACACAAAGTTGCACAGCAAGCTGTTAACTTTTTACAGTTAAATAGTCCTTTCTCAAATTTTAGCCGCCTGGTGGCTGTTAATTATAGGTCAGAAACCCTGCCTACTCCATGTAAGCAGATTGGACAAGGACCTTATTAGCTTGTCAAATTGAATATCCCCAAAATGGTTTCTAATATTTTAGGTATTTCGTATAACTACTTGATTTATGTTCAAGTGTAATTTGTTCCAGTATGTTTGGTCTTAATTAGTTGACGGGATGAAATGTCATGATTGACTTCTGAGATTGACTGCCAGTGATTGATCGAGCGCATGTATTGGTGGGATCTCTATAACACACATGTGCACTTTGATCACTACTGCTCAGTCTCCAA
The DNA here is from genome assembly GCF_947347685.1 of Pleuronectes platessa. Lineage (NCBI taxonomy): Eukaryota > Metazoa > Chordata > Actinopteri > Pleuronectiformes > Pleuronectidae > Pleuronectes > Pleuronectes platessa. The sequence continues at coordinate 8,716,550 of NC_070647.1, forward strand.
GAGACAGCAGATTTATAAAATGGCCGCCCCCTCATCCGGGATATTTTGGCTTCATTTTTCTACAACAAGAGAAAAGTTTATACGCAGCGTCCATCTTTAAATAGTTTTGGGAACCTCATGTTTGGTTTTTCTTTTTCCAGCATACAGTATGTATGTGCATGAGCATTAAGACCACCACCACCACCACAATTTTCTGTACAGAGCCAGGCTCCTCCTCTGATAAATTCCACACTTTTCACCCATTTTTCATGACAGAATCTCCTCGAATTCTCCTCATAACTTTGTTCCCGAACTCAGCTTGTATCGAGCAGACCCTCTTAGCGGTATGCAGCTTCTCTGCTGGATGGCACTGGAGTCATTAGGGCTTAAAGTGAGACAAGGCCACCCCCAGTAAACAGCTTTTAACGATCACCCCGTTGATTGAGTGCTGCCTCCGACGTGGTGTATGAATCTAATTGTGAGAATATATGAAGAAAATGGAGGACTTAATATGGTGGAAGTCATTATGTAGCCCTCCACCCGTCTTGTCTTTCATTCTGTGACATCCTTCTTTCATTGCTGTTCTGCCTCCTACATGCTCTCCATCACTGACATGTGAAGTTGGCTGTGAGGCGAAGTTGCGTGGGTTTGAGCGCTGAATTATTGTGCTGTACGGTTTTGATGACCAAAGCTGCTTGGAAAGCTGGTAGTGATCAGTCATGGTGTGGCATTGACAGCAAGTTAGTGTGTGTATGCACTTATATATTGGCTGCACAACTGAGTGGTGATGCAGCATTTTGATCAATGCATGCCAGCCAAGGTTTGCCATCACCAGGAGTCTCCGCAAAGCATTTAACAGCTCAAAAAAATCATGTGTGAGGTGATTAGCTTGCGTTCTGAGTGTTATTACCGACATTATCGCTGGCTAGGTTTTATCCACAAGAGAGAGGGAAGTAGAGATAGGAAGAGTCAGAGTTTTATGGCTTTTTCGCCCTAAGATAACAGAATAACAGGAGTTGCTCTGTCAGCCCCTAAGCCAACTGCATGCCCCCCCAGCTCCACTCCTCTAAGATAAACAGTAATATCAACCCACTCGCACGGAATAAACAGACTGCAGCATCCGCAGCAGCAGAAGGGGACAAATAGTTTTTAAAAGAAAAATGGCAGAAAAGAGATTTGAGCTATGGGTTGGGTCATGAACTGAGACATAAATATTGAATTTTGAATTGAACTTCTCATGTATGGAGAGTCAAAACCAGAACTGAGGCACTTCCCCGGGGAAGGTGTTTTCAGGGATCGTAACCTCTTGATTATTTGGGCATTAACCTTTCAGAACCTGGCCATGGGTGAGGACTGGTGTTAGAGTATCAAATAGGCTAGTGTGGCAACATGGATACTCTACAAGCATCTAATCATTAATTACACAAATGTCAGTTTGTATGTGGAACGAGTATCTCGTGAACCATTTATCTTATCAACTTCATACGTGTTGTTAAGGTTCCGTGGAATTGCGGTGTCAATTTTGGTGCAATTTGGACACATGATACATTCAATATAAATAAAATGTGAATAAACAGGTATACAGTGCCTTGCAGTTATATTTGGATTATTTTCATCAGGCTCACAGAGACATTCACTTGTGTCCTGGGTGCTAATCGCTGTCATGACAACAACATTCATGTAATTACTTCCTCTAAAAATAACCATATAACACAATGTCAAGTAAATCTTTCCAACTTATATATAAACCCCACATGTGAAATGTATTAAAGCAACTTCAGTTCCATTTTCTAAACACATTTCTGTAAAATTGGTACAACATATCTTTATATCATTGATCATACGTCACTTTTACAATTTCAGAAAGAAAGCGACAATCAGTTTGACCACAAACAAGACAAAAAGTTTGTTTCTTGTTTAGAATAGGCACGGCACTAGTAGATATGCAACAGAAATGCATATCAGTGGATTGGATCATATTCTTCTGCAGTAGGTTGGTCACACTTTGGAAGGTAATGGTTGATGCTGAGGGTCAAACAGTGAAACTGAAAAGTGAAACTAGTCAAGCAGAGTGAAATTTCACCCTAAATGCTCCAATATACAGAAGAAGCAGGGACAACTGTTTTAGCACTTTTATTGCTTCTGGACGAATTTTTCCAAAGGTTATGAACTTGTCATTGGGCTGGCATTGACTGGTACAGAGTGGGTGCAGCGCTAAAGCCTGGTGACAGCGAGAGCAAAGAGATCCAAGTCGCTTTTTTCCCCTAACATCCATTTAGCCTTTCATGGTTTAGTTCCATAAAAACCATTAAAACAAATCTTTCTGTGAGGTATCAGCAGAGGTTGCAGTATCCAAATGATAACCTCAGCACCAACGCCCACGCTTGTGGTTTGGAAAGCTTTCAGGCAATCTATCGTGCCTTCTCCCAATGCTTTAATCTTATTCACACTCCCACAGTATTTAAATTACCAAAGGTTCAACCCACATCCCACATGTTGCCTCTGTAAAGAACATAGCAGGATTTTATGAATTAGGTTACCCTCTGCAACCTTGGGCTGATATTGACCTATTGTACAATAAGCATATGTGAAGTACATGAATGTCAAATGAGACAATTGTCCAGATTTATTCAAACATAAATCTTTCATTCTCTAGTTTTTCCTGGGTTAATGCCCCCCAAACAGCAGAAGTATAGAATTGGGCCAAACCTTTCCATCCACCCAACCATCCACTCACCCACCAAGCCATCCATCCATCCCTCAATCCTTCCATCCATCCATCCATCCATCATTTAAATGGCTCATGCTATCGCTGTGGGTCTGGAGCTAATCCCATTAGGCAAAATGTGGAGTACACCTTGGACAACTCATTAAAGAAAGCAGTCTCACTGTTTTTCCAAAACTGCCCGTAAACCAATTACACCAACTCATCAGTATTTGGATTATTTGTTGTGAAAGAATCTATTTAAAAAAAGACAACGCTAAACTTGTTTGAGAACAGAAATCTCACATTATCCAGCATCTGAACCAGTATTAATCTGCTGGGCTTTTTTACCAGGCCGTCTTTTAACAACACAACTGGGCTGTGCCATCCTATGTCAGCTCTTACCTCCACATGCTACAGTGCGCCACTCCTACATTAGCACCCACTGTTTGCCAGAGTGCCCATTTTGTGTAATTATACGAACTACAGCAAGCTAATGGCCCCGACAGAGCAGTGCCTAGACCCATTAAACCTCATGGTGCTGCAAAACACCATTACCACCACCAGCAGCCTGGAGTGCTTGTGCTCGTAGGTGACAGTCTCTGTGTGTTTGAGTGTGTGTGCGTCTGTGTGTGCGTGCTTGCATGTGTGTGCTGCATCTTCTTATGTGTGTTCATTGAGATATGTTGTTTGAATGAGATCGGACGTGTAATGATACATGTCAAAGAAACACAACAGCTACTACAGACGATCGCCATTTTTAGCCGTAAGTGTGTCTGTCGGTGTGTCTGTGTACTGCACACCTGTCATCTCTCCCCCATTAATTTCTCCAGGGCTTTAGCTTCTCACTGCTGGGGGATGTTGTTGACACTGGAGGAAAGACAGCGAGGCACCCCGTGCGACTCTGGGCACTCGATGTACTCACCTCACTTTGCACCATCTCATTCTGCCAGCAAATGGACTGTTTAATTCTCATGCAGAGTGGGCTTTAATTGTGTGTTTTATCTCTGTCTATATGTGTCTGTGTGTGTTCGTACTTCTCGCAGCATAGGACTTCACCATTACTGCTGATGGCTGCAGTCAGTGTCTTAATAGTTTTTGAAGGAATACATCTCTCAATTTGAGGTTTCAGTCTTCTATAATCAGTCGTTATCTATAACAAGCACACACATGCATTTCATTCAACTTAGTACACACATATGAATCATATTTTTAATGTTTTGTCATCATAAGAGCCTGTCTGATTTTTGGGGGTCGTTTCTGATGTTAGGGAGTACAAGATGTAACCTTTGAATTAAGAAAATAAGCTAAATTGTGATGTCAAATATAAACATAAATGCAATTTTTTTTCTTTATTTGGTAAAATCTTGGTTTTTATACCAGCAAGACACCCATACGTCGGTGAAAGGCTTATATTGGCTGATTTTATTGGCTAACAAATGCATGGCTCACACTCTAGTCTTCATGTCATCATTCCTGTATAGGATCAGCGTATTGTGTGGCTAAGTACCCACTTTAGGTTTTTGATTTCACACTTAGCATGCAAACGAGTGACCAAGTGAAGGTGAATGTTTGGAGAAACAGGATGATAAAGCCCCAATCTATACTGCACAAGGGGTCAGTGAACACTGTGATGTGATTGAAATTGATGTGAATCATATGCCGTGGCCTAGACAATCACCATATCTCATCACAGCTGAACACTTATGGTAGATCTTGGATCAGCATGTTACAGAGCTCTCTCCACTGCCATGACCAAAATGAGGGAATATTATCCTTCGAAGAACTTATAAGGGTTTTCATTCCTCTAGTAGAAACCTAGCCGGATAACAATGTGCATTGAAAATGTGCTGGTGGCTCATGATGATCAAACACATTAAGCCACTCAATGCTTTGTATGTGACTATAAATGTGAAGTGCAGATGAGGAGTGACTGTGTTAAATCAGCTCAGCCTGGTCAGACCTAGGTTAAAACAATAACTACAGACACAGCGAATACATTTCACTTGGCAGTGGCCTCGTCTCGCTCTCTGTTTCCAATACATGACTCCATTCTCTTTTTGAACAAAGAGCCTCAGCACTGACTCTATTGACAATCTGCTTTTCCCTCCGTATCAATACCCATTAACCACTTTAAGCCTTGCCAAGCATAGGAGATGGGGAGCTAATTTTTTTTTTTTTTCTGTCTTTGTAGAGTACTGTATACAGTAATGGTGGATCAATGGGTTTGTTAGTATTGTGGGATAAATGGATATTCATGCCTCAATAACCACTAGCACCCACACACAACAGGGTTAGCTAAACACACACGCATACACACACACACACACACACACACAAAGATATCTCTTTTCTGTTTCTTTTACTGATTCCCTCCTACAACACATGCACAGATCTCCCCACACTCTCTCTTGATTATAATTACATACATAGGCTACACAACACCCCCCAAAACATAAATTGAATTTCATGGACTGTACTGGTCCCCCCCCCCCCTCCCTTTTTCCTCTCGTGCAGTCGTACACACTCACTCACTCAAACACTGGTGGCCACTCAGCGTGGAGTGTTGCCACCTGTGCGGAGTAGAGTGGGTGCAGTGTTTCCCCCCCCTGACAGTGAGATGTATGCAATTAAACCGTATTAAAGTCATTAGCCCAGCAGAAGTGATAGCCAGCAGATGGTTACCAAGCAGAAATATGCTCTTAATGAAGCTCCTCAGTCACTGTGCGTGCGTACTTGTGTGGCGGAGCATGCCGAGTGCACTCGTGTGATGTGTGTGTGTCGAGTGTGTGTACGTTTGTTTGGGTGTGTTGCTCTTCGTCTGTGACACTCGAAGCGGTGCATGATGAGACAGTGGTTGGTCCCTCTCTCGCATGAAGCACAGGAATCAGTGCCTATTGTTGATTTATAAAGATATGTCACGTGGGAAATGTCTCTCCTACCTTTCTATCAGTCTTTCCATTTCTCACTTCAATTCAGTTTAAAAACAGTTTTCAAAAGTATAAATGCTAAATGCAACCTGTGTCCTCCTTCACATTGAAGTGAACTTTCCAGTGTTTGGGCACTGGGGGTTTAAAATATCCACACTACCCCACAACGCTTCTGTTAGTTAGCTGCTGTTGCGTAAGGATTGCTCTTCCAAACTAGTATATTTTGTTCAGCTTTAATGTAGGGTACCTTTTTGTCTCAGCATTTGTCCATTAATGGTTCCACGGTGTGAAGGTCAAACATACCAGTGAAGTGAACTAAGCAGAATACAAATGTTTGATTGCTGGAGGAAAGCAGCGTTTTGGATCTATTGCATTCCAGTCAAAGTCAATAATATTAGGCAACTGTCTCCATCCTATTTAAAGCAACATCAGCAGCAGCCCAATTATCTGGTTCAGTTATTGATTCGCAACCCTGTTGGATATTCAGAATTCATTTGACAACATTCTTTAAGCATAATGAAGCTCCTGCGATCAGCCAATTAAATTTGAGTTTTAAAAGTGTCAGCCAATATTGGCCTTTCGCAGATATATGGGTATGGATATGATAATGCATCTTTCCAATATGCATTATGTATGCATATTGGAAAGACAGATGCATATATATATATATTTATAGGGAAAGTGAGCTGCTTTAATTGATGCACTGAGCAGTGGACATTTTCCCACCAGCCAGAAAATGTCTGGAGAATGTCCAAGTCAGCCCATGTGAGAATACAGCAGGACAATGCCTGGAAATTCACAGCGAGCTAGTGATTGTGTAGATGACGTTTCAAACAAATGATGGATACAAAACTGAACAAAAAAGGACTTAGATGACTAAAGCTTTTTCAATAAGGGTTGATGCCGTATCAAATATGTTCTTTCTGCAGCATTATGTTAACGTCACGTCCTGCCGCATTCTTCATGATTCGTTCAGAAAACGTATGGACATTCATGTCTGCTCAAGTCTGAAAATTGCTTTGGTAAAATAAAAATCTGCATCACCACAAAAAACATACTTTCAGTTGGGCTGTAATTTCTACTGTTAACCGGTTTAAGTGATTTTGCTGATTTTACTCCACATCATGTGTAGCTTGGCTACAAAGGGCAGCTTCCCTCGGGCCTGAAGAGCCTGGGGCAGTAGTCTTCCTCAGTGGAGGTACATGGCGTCTCCCTCCAGGCATCTACGACCACTTATAGTCTATACACTTTCACATAAATACATGCATACACACGAGCTGCGTTCTTTAAGGCTGACAGACACATTAAGATGCTGCATCAACATTTCTGTGATGGCTTTTTTCTTCTTTTTCATCCAATGTAAATGAACTAGCAGTTATTGGTGTTTTGTATTGAGCCCATCTGTTGTAAATAGACTACTTTTTTATTTTCTACTATCTCATTGTCTTAACGTCGGCAGACATAAGCATTAACATGAAGACACCACTCACGCACTCAACATGCAGTGTGTTATCTGTGAGCAAAAATGGGGTGGAATTCAAAAGTGTGAATGTGAGAGAAGGGTGAGTGATGAAAGGAGAGCTGATAGTTAAGCTCTGGTGAATACAGATGAGAGGAAGGCAAGCGGAATTCTGATCAGGCGGCCTTCCTGTCTGTCTTCCGCTCTTTCTCTCCCTCCATCCCTCCATCCCTCAGAGTGGACATACATACAAGTGCATTTGTCTGAACCAAGAGGAAAGTCATTGTGTAAATTCAAGATCCAGGTTATTTTTTTCTAATGTAGAAGTACCAAGTGCCCGGGTTTTGATTATAATCATATGAAGCAGTATTTACAAAATCATCTGCTCTGGAACTAAGAGTTGTTTTTGAAGTCTGTCGACACTGGAGGTCTTTTTATTAGCATTTTTAGCAGCACTATCACAGTTTGTACATTTCTGAAATACTGAACATAGAGGCTTTACACAATTTTCGAGAGTCTACATTTTATGAAAGTCAGTCACCGCGGTAATCACCAGCTGCTCTTTTCGTTGAGCTGTAATTCTTTTAATAAATTTACTGAATGTCAAAAGTGATATTCAGCTGGGTTTACCTGTGAGTTATTCGGGAAACAGAGGTGAAACACCCACAGTCTTAATCTGTATAATCTGGTCAGGGGAGCAGCTTTGAGCTTCATTAGTTGAAGAAATCTTGCATTTTCCCAACCCCCACTCAGAATAAGAACGCTTTTATTTTTTTGTTAAAAAGTCATCAGGGTCATCTCACTAGCTCATTAAAACCAAGCCAGCAAGGGAAAAAAATATTGGAGCCTAACACCTTTGATTTCATTTGTAGGAGGGTAAAATAATACAAAGTGCCTCGCTTTTCCAGCAGTAAAAGAAGAATAGAAAGAGTGGTTTAGAGCTCAACAGTGTAATTCATGAAATAGAAATCACATTCATCTTCTAAATAGAGAATTTAATTATCAGCCACAATATTTTTTTAACCACGCAAGGTAGAATTGTGTGTAGGATATCGAATCATCTAAAAAAAAATCTTTGATAGGTGGAGCTCGCTGTTACAATGGAAATGTTGAAATTTGAATTTCAGCGTTAATAACAAAATCCAAAGAGGTGAAAATCTCCACAAGTCAGGTCATGTCCTGCAGTGTCGTGTTTCCAATAGTTTATGGGATGTATTTGTTCCTTCACCCAACTATTATGTGCATAGTCTTGTACTTTAGCCTTTTTATTCCCATATTCCAAATTTGTTGTTGCCCTGACTCAAATGTTTCATGCTCTTAAACCAGCTCTAATGTTGGGCAGTCACTGTTACACTTAATGTGCATACAAATATCAAAACACAATTCAAATTCATCAGTTATATTCACATACTTGAGCCGGTGATACAGTACTTCTCGTACCAGGGGTCACATCCTGTCAGATGCTGGCAAATTGCTCTGGAGTGTCGACACCAGAGGAGCCGACGTGATTTGTCCTTCGATGTGATTATCAACATCGTGATTGGTCGTAAACCCTGTTGTCACGGCAATGATTTCAGCCTTGATGATGAAAACTCCAGAGACACCGAACCATCACGCACACACACGCACAGACGGGGGTTCAATCTTGCCCACTAATGTCTCCCTCTCAAAGGGGGAATGAGACTGGTTAGCAGTGAGACAAACTGATTCTGTGTGTGTGTGAATGTGCGTGATCGTTTCCCTCTTGTCGGTCTTAGTACTTGCAGTAATGTATGGAACAGAAATTCGGGGAAAGGATTGAACCTCACTGAATTGTACTCGACACTTAATCCCTTCTTTACTCCCCCCCGTAACCCCTCACCCACCGCTTGTCTCTCTCTTTCTGTCTCCCAGCTGTTATTAAACCACTTTGACTGAGTTAATAACATCTCTGTCACACTCAAACACACGCGCAGACACAAAAGAAGTGAGTGTAGCCGTGCCTGTCTGCTACACTAACATTACACTTGTTCATACTAGACAAACCCCTAAGGCTATACTTTGTTAGATCACGAATGCAGCTTCTGCCTGTGATAATATTTTGTGCTGTCGTTGCATTTGATACTTGTACGCAGTTTTCGTCAAATAGCCGATTTCATTGCATTTTAATTTATTCAGATGAGATAATAAGTCAGAGATTTCATCCTTTCTAGATGTATTTGGATTGTTTGCCTTAATTTGGTCATTGGGGAAAGTAAATACAGGAACCCTAGCGATACAGTCTCCAGGGCGCCTTCACATTGCATTATAGTAAGCAGGTGTATCTCAGAGAATTTGAATTTCATGGACAGGTTAAATATTTCCCATCAGTTATAAAAAAGGGAGGTTTTCAAGGTTCAGTCAATTACTAACTATACAGTATAAATACCTTATATCTCATCGGCCTAGTTCAGTACATGCAATCACGATCATGGGGAAGACTGCTGACTTGACACGCTCCACAAGGAAGCTCCGCTATAGAAGGTCATCGCTGAAAGTACATTTTGTAGAGCGCTGAAGAATATTCATGGAAGTTGAAGCAAAGGGAAAGTGTGGTAGGGAAAGGTACACCTGTTTATTAGTTTTGATGTCAAATCTAGGATTTCCTATTTGTTAAGTCTTTCTAGTCAGGGATTCCAAGGGGTCTCACAAAAATAAAAAATGTAACGGTCTATATATTAACTTCTGCAATGCTTTAAAATGAGCTTTCTTTTTTTTTGCAAACTGGAGGTCTGTGTAGTGTGTTGTGGATCTTTCTCAATAATACATTTATAAGTACGCTGTGATGAACCTACAAACAAGACCAACGAGAAACTGACTGTCTTGAAGCACCAGAGTCAGTCGTTGCATATTGAGCTTTCATATCCGTCGCACCTAATTCAATTTATCTTAAATAATTTGTATATTTACTTGTTGAAACCTGCAAAAGACATTGGTTACCTGTGCAGCAGGAGCACTTGCTTTGTGTTACATCAGATTGATTCCACTCTTGTGTCTTATGGCCTCTTTCTTCCTTTTTTAATTTGAGAAATCCCAAATTTGTTCTCGTCTGGAATTATAATGCGAGTGGAAGACCCTGAATTAAACCTAGTGTGAAAATCAAACCTCTTCTTTGTTGAACAGCTGCTGATTTATCTTTGCTTTTATTGTTTTCTTGCATCATTGAGTTTCTCTTTTATTTAATATTTTCAGTTCTTTCTTTTCTCTGAATCTGTAAGTCTTTTCTAAGTTCTGTGTCTTTCACAAATTATATCTCTCAGTTTCTCTTCTAAATTTATGCTTTTTTTTTTTTTCAACAGGGGCTAATGATTCTCCTGCAAAACCTTCCCACGATGCACTGGGGCAACGAGGAAGTGAGTGTGCTGTTGGCCGAAGCCTACCGGTTGAAGTTCGCCTTTGCCGACGCGCCCAACCACTACAAGAGATGATAAGCGTGGCTCTCCGCAGCTGCTCCCCCTCCTCGTCCTCATCCATCCATCCCCGCTGTCGTCTACTGAACTCAAAGGCCTCTATTTCTACATGGAAGGACCTCCCCCCATTTTTCTTAACCTCCCCTTTCCCCAAATCGCCCGTATGGGCCTTTCAGCAACTAAGAGATTTAAATCAACCAATGAATGGGAGGACTAGAGGTGTAGCATTCTAACATGACGATGTGGAGCCTTGTTTTTTATTGTTATTTTTCTCTGATCAGCTCTGAAGTGTGCACTCCTGCAGAGCCCTCCTCCTCCTCATCACCGACGACCGCAACTTTTTTTGGGTTGGCATTCGATCCGCTCAAGCTGACGCCTCAGATTACGACCTCAGGCCAGCTGCAGGAGAGCAAGCTGCTGCTCAGCACCGCCCGGGGTCTCGTCTGGCTCAGAACAATGTCCCTCTCCGCTTACCGTTGTTTCCAGTACCCCGGCAATACATTGTTCTTGGTTCCCTGAGGCAAAAATTTGACCTTTTTTTTTTTTAAGCCCGCAAAGACGAAGAAAGAAGGTAAAAGGGCACTGGGTGAGGTGGTTTACATATTTAAGCCCCTGTCTTGCTCACAACAGCACCTGAAGAAACAGGACCTCTCCGGGGTTTTCTTTTTTTCTCTCTCCACCAGGGACACGGGTGGTTTCCTTCATGAACACACCAGGGTTTTACAGAAAGAGTGAGAGAAAGAGAGATTGTAAGTGGAGGAAAAGCATAATTCCCCCCCCCCCCCCCCCTTCCACAAACCAGGCACACCAGCTCACGTGCTTCACCCTGTCCTCCCACCCGCACAGGGAAAGATAGTAAAAGAGTTTCAGACAAATAGTAACAGCCTGCAGATCATAAGAGTCACACACACACACTCGTTATCTAAGAACGTAATAAGCCATCAGGAGGAAGAAAGCTACTCATTCCCACGCATTCGTTTCCCTCAGACCTGCCAGTATATGGATGGTCATGTGTATAGCTCCACCTCTCTGAACCTAAGACTACCTCAGAACACACATTTAAAACCATTGCGGCATATAGTCTGACAGAAAAACACACACAGTCATGCACCAGTTAGTTAACTTACAAAATAAACTATTTGCATTTCATTTCAGAAACGGATTTTGGGCTTAAATAAGGAACATGGTTTCTTTCTTTTTCCTCCCATCTGTCTTCTCCTGTCTAATGGGCACAATCTCCATGCATTTAAAAAAGAGCCAAATGCAAATGTTAACAAAGTGATAAATTATCCTGGATCTGCACCAAACTTTAAAGTGTTCTTCCTTGGGTCATGCCCCACCCCTCCAAAGAATTCAATGGAAATCGGTCCCGTAGTTTTAACATAATCCTGCTGAGTAAAGGTAATAATTCTGTAAAGCTTCCTGATTAAAATCATCAGAGATATTGAAGGATCAATCTGTCGTGGACACACTAACAAACCGAGTTGTCCTGTTACTCAGCTTGATTCAACTCGTAGATTCTCTTTCAATGTTTTTATATCATACAAAAAAAAAGCTGCATCAGAATCATAGCCTTATTTGTTCTGGTTGGATTTTGGTAAGAAATTCCGTTTTGAATTTATTTTCCTAGAGTTGAAACAGACCTTACAGATAAAGAGTATTCAACATAACCATTCATTTGAGATAGTTTTTCATATAAATGAACAAGAAACAGTAGATGCCTTTACAGCAGCCTTATGAGTCTCATGCGTTTCAGTATATCCTCGTTTTTGTTGCTTATATCTTACAGCTCATGTGATGTCTCACCCAAAGTCAATAGCACCATATTGGTGTAATGTTGGGAGGATGTGGTGGATGTAATCAGACATTCATGACGTGAAACAAAGCTGTAAACGTTTGGAGCCTCCTGTCGCGAATGCGCCAGGATCCATTACTGTCACCACAAAGTCGGTGTGCACAGGTGTGTGTGTCTGTGTGTGTGTGAAGGGGAGACGGGAGGAGAGAGGGAGCAAGTGAGTCGTGTTTCTCTGGAGGTTTCAGCGCTTTTTTCCTGCGAGAGCTGTCAGTCACTGATCGCACGTAGGGATTTTTCTTTTTAACACACTCTGCACCGGTTTCACAAGCCCCTCATCTCCTATGCTCTCTGACAAAGAAAAACTGCACTAAATTCGAAAGTCTACAGCCCTTTGTTCCTCCTCTCTCCCTCTCTCCCTCTCTCTCTCTCTCTATCTCTCGTTTGTATGATATATATTCTTTCAATGAGCATTTTAAGATTCGTCTTGTTTTGGTTTTAATTTGTTTTAATGCTGTTTACATGACAAGCCTGTTAAGTTGTGCCTGACACTAAAGACACGAGACAACATCCTAGATATGTTATTGACCATGAATTAACTCGGAAACTTGGTTTTAGATTTCTGCAAGCAATAGTATGACATTTTTGGATTTGCTGTGATAAGACACAAAGTGTATCTTTTTGTGCCCATGTAGTTTTGGGGGATGTGACAGTTGCCAATATGAACAGTTTAGTTACTCTGGGCATTTACTCCATATTAATAATGCAAAAACCTTACAACTGACTCTTTGCGTAACTGCTCCTGTGGACAGTAATTGTCAATTTATAACTTAGCAAAGATGAACTAGATATATTGGACCTGTCAAGCTTTAGATTTCTGCACATGCTGAATTGGTACATTAACATTTAGCATTCAGTTTGGTGGGCTGTTTCTCTGATGTATTTTAATGCTAATTCTACTTCCAAGGCCAAGAAGCATATCCTAGGCAAGCTATGTTTTCTAACATTTGCAGCATCATCAAACGCCAACATTTCACTATGTTTGTGGCAAATGTACTTTCTCTTGTGATATAACACGCAGTTTAAAAAGCAGCATCTTTATTTTGGAAGTTCAAGTTTGGTTTGAATTACTTTTTCGACACTATGGAACCAAGTGAAACATCACGATTGACAGCTAAGAGTGTTACGCAAGTGGTGGAGTATCTTCTTTAGTGGGATCTCAGAACCATGGCTCCAGTCCACGATCACTACCGCACAGGCCGTTGCTCCGAATGACATCACCAGTGCAAGATGGCGGCACCCATACCATGGATATTTTGACTTTATTTTGGTACAACAGGAAGAGGGAGAGACATGTCGTCCACCTTTTATTTACAGTCAACTGAGCATGTGTAGAGAATAGAAAGCTTGACAGGCAAAGCAAGAGTAACCAAGGGACAATGGATTTCCCGTATCGTTTATGAGCCAAAGTTTCTACTTTTATGTTGCCTTATTGCACACAACAATACTGAACACTGTGGGGGGGGAGTGATGCCAGTAGTGTGCAGGGACGTCCAAACAGTTACTGTATGTATGTGTGCGTGTGTGTGTGTGTGTATGTGTGAGTCATAGGCAAACACTCCAAGCCCATCAGTTTTCATCATTTGAATAATTTCTCTGTTTTGCTGTGATGTCATAGGCAGTGATTCCTCTTAATTAGCTGCAAATCAGATTTCCGTTTGATAAACAATCACATTACACATTCAGCTGCTACCAGTGTCAAATGACTGAATGAATCTGTTGTGATGAAGGCCCATGTTCAGTCAGGCCGGAGCCCTTATTCTAATTGTGAACACACACACACACACACACACACACACACACACACACACACACACACACACACACACACACACACACACACACACACACACACACAGAGGCAAACTTCAAACATTCTTGGGAGCATCAACATTTGCGGCTGCTTTCAGTTCTTTTAGAGTATTTTTTTTCCTCGCGCTACTTCTCAAGAAGCACAGATGTGTTTATGAAAACCAAACTGAGAGAAAGGAAGAATCCTCCCCTGTGTGTTTTTGCCTCTTGAATACTCGAATTATAAAAATCGAATAATACTAGAGCGTCGTGGGTGACAGGAGTAGTGGTTCTTGAATTAAAAAATGTGTACAGAGAAGATTTTGAAACGAAAAATCTGTAAATAGAAAGTGTAAATAAATCCTATATATGACAATAATGTCTTTGCATATTGCGTCATGTTGTGTATTTGTGTCTTGAGCACTGTTGTGTGTGGTTGTCCGTTTGCTGAAAGAAAATTCCCTGCATCTCTAATTATTCTATATCCAATTGCTTTCAATGAAACTCAAGGTAAGATACTTCTCACAGCATCATGTCTCCTATGCCTCTGCAGCCAGACAGTTGTGGAACTAGGTGTCTGCACACATGCATTACCCGGCAAAGCAAGCGGGCCCCAGCTAACAGCCGCGCTAACGTGCACGGTGTAGCTAATTGTATCGGCTGTATTCGTACACCATTCCCAAACACACAGAGCAGCAGGTAAACACTTTTTGTCTGAGCCCTCTGGAAGCAATGGCAGCATTAGCTAGATTAATGAGCCCTTCTTCCTCTGTGTGTGTATGTGTGAATGTGTTTCAGACGACAGGAAGTAATGGATAAGACTGAGAAGACACAAAAACGAGAGCCAGCTGCATTTACTTGCAGATCTGAGTGCGTGTGTGTGAGTGTGCACCTAGAGCAGTAGTAGCTCCCTCACTCTCGTTAAGCTGACTGATGTTCACACAGGCAGCCAATTATGGAGTGCTGGTCACCAAGGACTCCAGTCACTTCATGGGAAATTAAAAATACATTAAAACCAACAATGGGCGCAGGAAGGTGCCTGCTTGTGCACGAGCACCCACAGTCACACACACTTGAGTTGAAGGAGAATCGAATATGGTAGAAGTGCCAACAAAGAACCGGCTGCAACTCACTGTGAAGCTGAAGAAATAGGGCATAAATATGAGCACAGTCAACTGTTATTTTGTAGCCTGGTCCTCACGGCCATTGTCCACTCACATGCTGGAGCTGTTCACAATTGATTTGCTCAGATTGTCACATTGTTATGGTTCAATCCTCCTGCTGGTTGTTCGTTGGCCCTGAGAACACACGCAGTCGCAAAATGCTCACAACACAACGAAATAGACAGAAGTACATCAAATACTCAACCTAACCAGGAACGTGCTGTACCTCAAATAAACGTTCATTTAGGCTCAGATACTGATTGGATGGATGAAACAGAGCAGTGCCCCAGATATCGTGGGGGAGCAACTCAATCATAGGTCACGACGAAGACATTTCAATAATGGCGGAACTTTTTGAGGAGTTGGTAACGTTGCAACTTGGCCTCTTTCTTAAAGGTAGAACCTCCTCCACCTTGAGTTGATGTTAGAAACTCTCGACTCTTCACTGCCCTCTAGTGAATTTATTGCTTAACCATGCCAACGTAAGGGACACATGGAAGACCTGTTGACAGTGATGGTTAGTCACTAGAAATTGAAATGTGTCTTTAAAGGAATGGAAAATGAGTGTTTAGAGGGGACAAAAAAAAGTGACTTTTTAGTTTTGCCTTAAAACATTTGTTGTTATCGGTATTTTCAGTATGTTTATTTGGTTGTGTTGTGTACGTTCGCATTACGTGAATGGATTTGATTTTGTTGAATATATATATATATATTTCCAGTGAATGCTCTGTCAAAGATGATGCTGATTATTTCTTCATTTGTTTGTGTTTTGTTTAGCTGCAAGTGTTTTCAGAAGTTCTCTCATTTTGATTCTCACAGAATTGTGAGTCTTTCTGATAAGAGGGTTGACACAGGGCCAATGTTGCAGCATTCCGGGATCACTAAGGCACCACATGTCGAGAGCAGCTTTCTATGGAATTTTAAGCTTGTGTCTGAAATCAATTTCCTGATGCATGTTTTTTTTTTAACAAGAGAGGAGCTGCACAGCGGTAGTGTTATTGTCACAATGAAGGATAACACGCACACTGAGGATGTCCCTGGAGAGGATTTGAGATGCACTGTGGAGGCTCCGGCAACTGTGATGTAAATCAGTTTCAATTTAAAGTTTCTGCAGAGGCAACAGAGGGAAGCAAATATGGTGGGCGGTGAACGGAAAAACTATTTATGGCTTCTCAAGAGTGTCAAATTTACTGTTAAATGTGTAAATATATATATTTATATATAAATATACAGTTTATACTCCAAACTGTATTTATTCACTTTGCACGAAGCCATCAACCTTTTCAGATAATCTAAAATGACAGGATCAGTCTTCCGGTGGTTCTAAGTGTCAACCCACCATGACGCCCCCCAGAGGTTTGGGAAGTGTGTGCGTTTGGCATTTTGTCCAGTGCCATATTGTTTTTTTGAAACCAGAAGTAACCATATCTTGAAGAACGGACGGAAGATCTTACTTTTTACAGGACCATCATTTAAACTCTGTATGAAAATGTTCACTGACGTTATAAAGCAAGTCGAAAGTGGGTTCATTCTCTAATTGAATTCTAAAAAAAATCGACTTCTTTACAAGTGTAGTCGCCCTCTGCTGATCATTAGTGAGAATACAGTGTTTCAGACACCTAAGCAAAGGCTTAATTGCCTACAAGTGTCCCAAGTATTGTACTTCCCCAACACCAAGAGTGGGACATTTCCAGGCATTTTGCCACAATGATAAGTGCTTGAGTGTCCCACATATTGTACATCCCTAACCACAAGTGTGGGACAATTCAAGGCATTTTTGCTATAATGTTAAGTTCCTACAAGTGTCCCACATATTGTTCTTCCCACCACCAAGAGTGGGACATTTCTGGGCATTTTGCTTCAATGATAAGTGCCTAGAAGTGTCCGGCTCATTCTGATTGGTCGGAACATTTCTAGGCATTTTTGCTATTATGTTAAGTGCCTACAAGTGTCCGGCTCATTCTGATTGGTCAGGACATTTCTAGGCATTTTGCCTCAATGATAAGTGCCCAGAAGTGTCCGGCTCATTCTGATTGGTCGGAACATTTCTAGGCATTTTTGCTATTATGTTAAGTGCCTACAAGTGTCCGGCTCATTCTGATTGGTCAGGACATTTCTAGGCATTTTGCCTCAATGATAAGTGCCCAGAAGTGTCCGGCTCATTCTGATTGGTCGGGACATTTCTAGGCATTTTTGATATAATGTTAAGTGCCTAGAAGTGTCCGGCTCATTCTGATTGGTCAGGACATTTCTAGACATTCTTGCTATAATGATAAGTGCCTAGAAGTGTCCGGCTCATTCTGATTGGTCGGGACATTTCTAGGCATTTTTGCTATTATGTTAAGTGCCTACAAGTGTCCGGCTCATTCTGATTGGTCACAACATTTCTAGGCATTTTGCCTCAATGATAAGTGCCCAGAAGTGTCCGGCTCATTCTGATTGGTCGGGACATTTCTAGGCATTTTTGCTATAATGATAAGTGCCTAGAAGTTTCAGGCTCATTCTGATTGGTCGGGACATTTCTAGGCATTTTTGCCATAATGTTAAGTGCCTAGAAGTGTCCGGCTCCTTCTGATTGGTCGGGACATTTCTAGGCATTTTGCCTCAATGATAAGTGCCTAGAAGTGTCCGGCTCATTCTGATTGGTCGGGACATTTCTAGGCATTTTTGCTATAATGTTAAGTGCCTAGAAGTTTCCGGATCCTTCTGATTGGTCGGGACATTTCTAGGCATTTTGCCTCAATGATAAGTGCCTAGAAGTGTCCGGCTCATTCTGATTGGTCGGGACATTTCTAGGCATTTTGCTACCATGATATGAAGTGTCCCACATATAGTACATCCCTAACCACCTTCACTTTCCAAATGTCTATGTCCTTTTTTATATATTTTAAAAAGTCCAAACATTTCCCACAGTTTAGCAGGAACTGTGCTTTTATAATCTTTTGATTTTCTTCCAGCTGAGAAGTTAAACCAACACCTGCACAGTGACCATGATCATCTCTGTGACGAGACTCGCAGCAGGCAGCTCCTTTGAGTTCGGAGATTATCATGGTGAAGGCTGGTGAGTTAAGAAACTGGGAGGTAAAGTCATTCAGGGACATTTTCAAAATAAAACCATTCAGAACAGAGAAGGAAGCATGAGAGCAGCTGATGAATTTAACTGCTACACTGCCACAAGTGGGAAATAAGACCTTTAACAACTTCACGCGCGACATATTTAAAACTTTAAGAGATGTTCCTTTGCTGGTAAAATAGAAAAAGTAGCTTAGTAACTGTGGGATTTATCACTGACACCTAGCAGCTGAAGAAAAGTTCCCTCTCCTGCTCCTAAGATGTGGGGCAGAGCGTTCCTCAGAGATTAAATTCTAAGGCTATTTAAAGAACGCCCTTCATTTCAACTCTGCTAACAAAGAACTAATGTGTCCTTTAACTTCTTAAGTCACATTATTTAAAAATCTCACTGTCTGAGACTGAAATCAGGAAGTTTTCTCATATAATTTCGCAGCAAAACTTTCTGGAATTTAGCGTCTGTTTCAACTTTAACAGCCGAGGATTTCTCTCCGTCGGTTCAAAACCTAATAAATGTTTATTCCCGTCTGCACACAAGTCAAGCGTGACTTGAAAAGTTTTGATTTTGCTTGATAAGGAAACACAACTTCCCACATCAACAGTCACTGCTTACTCAGGCCTGGGCCCCCATCAGATCTACTGTACGTCTCCTCACCGCCGCTGACACCATCGTGGTGTCATGACGTTTACGTGTCACTGTAACTCCATCTCCGGTGGAGTGGTGATAAAACACAGCGCGGAGGTTCACTTCAATCGCACAACTGCACTGGTTTGAACTGGTTTTTATCATCATCATCATGCGTCAGGTTAAAACACATTATCTGTTAGATTAGTTTGTAAGTGAAAATGTGAGTCTGAACTTTCAGGTTCTTAAAACATCCGGTGCAACGTGGGGAAACCATGATGTTTGAAACTTGACCCGCAGTTAAACTGGTGAGGGTACGAGAAACGGGTCTAGAGCCTTTTTAAATTCAACACCTTAATGCAGCATATTTTTTACACACAAAATATGACGATGATAAAATAAAAGTGTAATTTACCGATCACCTCTGGTAGATGGAGCCCATCTGTGTTTGGGAGTGATGGAAAATAAAACGAAAAGGATGGGAGTTTTTGAAATTAAGTTGTTTGTGGGTGTTTTAAAACCTAAAAGTCAGAACGTTATATTGTTTACATTTCATCTGGTTAGTTTTCGTTTCATATTGTAATTCATGGGGCGCACTAAGTTCTGTCATCATCACCTACATGGGCTGCTTTGATTGGTGCTTAGATGGCCGTGTGTCTGAGGTCAGCGAGTCGCAGTCTTACAGTTCGAATGGAGGAAACAAATGAACCGGTTCATTTTGTTAACTTCCTGCTATTGGTCTGAAAGTCTGAACTATTCAAACAAGGTGTGAAAGGTGAGTGTGATCCGCTGCCATGTGATTTGATCGGCCTTATTTGCTGGTGCTGGCTCATGTGAGTCGTCTGTTTGACACATACACAGAATACTTTCATCCTATGAAGTCGATGATTCAAGTACTAACAAAGATTTCGTATATTCCACATCACCTTTCTTTCTGTCACAGCTTTGCTTCGCCACTTGACGTGTGATGCTCTATCTCTACATTCCCCGTGTCCCCGGTTGAGTCCAATGCACTGAGAGAACCACCGCTGTCTTAAATTACCGCTGCCTACCGAGAGATGACTCAGTCTAATGCCGCTGCCCTTCTCACGCCGATTCAGATGTTCGCCCTCAGTCCTGACAAATAATTTCATTTTCTCAAATAACCGTGGGAAGCAGCATCTTGGATTATTTGTCAGCCGCGCAGATAGAGCCGGAGCCGCGTCCTTAACCGCTGCATGTCTATGATGCATGTGGTTAAGGAGTAGCCCCCCCACAGTAAATTCAGTGAGCGGTGCGCTGACTGGTGATGAGTCACGCCTTGATATCGCAGGAAGCTGCTGAGAAAAGGCTCTAACGCATTCAGCAACAGGCTGAACCGTGCCACATCGTGCCTCTCAATCTGAACCCATCAAATGTGCCTTTTACGGGCGGCAAATGTTATTTCACAGAGCCGACTGACAGCCGGGGAGACCGAGAGGATCTGAACGCAAGCTGTTACCAAACTGAATATCATTCGTTGAATACTGATATCAGCAGTGCTGCCTTCCAAAAATACAAATCTGGGTTTTGGAGCAGCGATCTCCAACCGGGGGGTTTGTACCCGAGGTGCGAGAGCAAAGATGATGGAACAAATCAGGAGTATGATGAAGCCCAAATAAATAAAATGCATTGTCTTGCCCCCGGTCAGGAAATGCTAAATTTATAACATTTTGATATTCCTAATGACATCATCAAGATGTAATTTTGCAACATATGATGATGATTGATCTGTTAATTTTTGTAATTAGACAGAACACAAGATTTTGCAATCTTCCCGGTACAGCTGAAGTTTCCTGATCCCCTCGGTGCTGCCATGGCGGTTTCCCGAGATGACTGTGTAAGAGAAACGCTGCATTTCAGGTCCACATCAATTTAAAAACTGCAACACGAATGTCTTAACCATCACACATTGTCGATGTACGTGAGTGTGTGTGTGCGTTGTGCATGTGTGTGTGTGTCTGTTTGGACCTGTGTCCTCCATTGCGGTTGGGCCACCAAGCTGCTGTGTTAGCTGAAACAGCAGCCGACCCCTCTGGCCTAAGCCTAAGTGACTCTGTAGCGATAAAGACAGAATGGTT
Source organism: Pleuronectes platessa (assembly GCF_947347685.1). NCBI lineage: Eukaryota > Metazoa > Chordata > Actinopteri > Pleuronectiformes > Pleuronectidae > Pleuronectes > Pleuronectes platessa. Next base: position 8,737,649 of record NC_070647.1, read on the forward strand.
AGCAATGACACACAGGATATGTAATTAACTGCTGTTTGTGTCCGTGTGTGTGTTTGTGTGTGTATGCGTGTATGTATGTGTATGTGTTAGTACGCCACTGTTACTCCTGCTTTTCATTTTGCGGCTTAACCCATTTAATCCTGTCAGCCGGACAGTAGATTCACTCACACACACACATGGGAAATACACTTATTGGCTTTTTCCAGGTTAGTTTGAGGCTAAACTGATAAATGACTATTCCTTCTTTAACCTCTTCAGCTTCGTGCTGCACTAAGGACCAAACTGATGCATGTGTTTTGTATATATATATAATATATATATAGACCTTACTGGTCCTCAGGGTTAATAATTGTTTTTAGGGTTAGGGTTAAAATAAGGGGTGTTGGGGTTAGGCATTTATTCTGATCATGGAGGTTAGGGTATGGGGCTAGGGCCTCGGTTCCCAAACTGGGGTACATGTACCCCAAGGGGTACGCGAAGTGGTTCATACGTACGTGGGGAGAACATTTTATCTGCGTTTTCAAAGTGAAAAAGCCCATTACATTTTCAAACTGAGCTATAAATAATCATGCAATATTAAATGTTCTGAATAGCCAACTCGCATTGCCAAAAATACCCATATTCAGCAAAATAATTACACTGCCAAAAAAAGTTACAGGTAGGTTAGTGACCGTTAGTCAAAACTAGGGATGGGCATAATTAATCGACAATCGATTAATTGATCCTTAAGAATTAGTATTATAAGTCCTGAAATCCCTGACAATTTCAAAGTTTCAAGTGTTATAGGCTGTATACGTGCGTGGGGGGGGGGGGGGGGGGGAGGGGGGTACGTAGCTGGAGATTGAATGTCTGAAGGGGTACGAGACTGTAAAAAGTTTGGGAACCACTGGGCTAGGGAATGTAGTATGTCAATGAGAGTCCTACTAAGATAGAAATGTGTGTGTGTGGGTGTGGTTAAGAATCTCCACTGCCAGATGACAGGTTGCCCGGTGCCATGCTACATTTCCTTAAGCACCACGATGGGGGTTCCGAGCCCCCCCCCCCCCCGACCGGCCCCTGTGAACCAAGATTGTTCACAGAGACAAACATGTGGAGAAGAAATCCCACAACGTCTGTTTGACTGTCTGTCAGATGCCAGTTGACTTTTCTGCAGGACTAGCGGAGCCAGCAGGGGGCAATGAGACACGTTGTGGTTATCGAGTTAACCCCGACTCACCTTTTCCTCTCCCACCAGCGCTCTAAAGAAAAGAGGGGCTACAGGTCCACAGCAGCCTCTGTGAGTCTCCGCTACTCTGTTGTTTTTTTTCTCCTGGACGACTGGGTGTTGAGTTTACCTCGGCTGAATCCCACTGACTCCAGTAACACACGTCACTACAGGCAGTCTGCGGCTGCACCTGTTCAACTCCTTTCTTTAGCAAAAACGTGGGAGGAGGAAAACGGCGAGCGAGCGTGTGGACAAACACAGATGGCGTCGAAAAGAGCCGATTGATGTTCCGTTAACAACAGACGATAATGATTTCAATAATAAAGGTTTCTTTTTCGTCTAGGCTAGGTCAAATTCTGAATAATCAAACTTCTTTAAAACAGCAAATATATCCTAATCTCATTATATTAATACAAAGTCTCTTCTGTTGGTACTTTTCAATAATAAAAAAAAAAAATTAAGTGAACAAAATTGTGAAAAGCGTATTATTTAGAAGGTAGCGCGCTCGTCCTTTAAGGAACCTCATAGTTCCTATTAAAATACAGATAAAAAACCTGTTAATCATTTTCAGACTCAACTCGAAAACTAAATAAGAAAGAAAATGATGAATTTTTTTTACAATCTGTTATCTCTTTCTTTCTTGTTAAAGAAAGAGAGTTCATAGGTCTGCCCCTTTAACCACATCTACTCCAAACTTAGTTACTACACGGCAGGTGAGAGGTGCGTATCTCCTAAGAAACCACATATAAAGATGTAATCTATAACAATTCTATATTATACGTGCTAAAATGTTATTTATTTAAACTAAATAATTATTATTTAATTCTTTCTCTGCCTATGTCCAACTGTTCTTAAAACCTTTGTGAATCGAACAAACAAATGGACCGGGGTGAAAACATAACCCCTGTGGCGCTGGTGATACATAAATGTGTTGATATGTGTTTGAGAGATTTCTAGTGCTGGAATCTTTTCAGGAAATGCAAATAAAAAATTGTTTTCCTCATCTGTGTGGCTGTAATTTACATAAGATGTTTCACACATCTTATGTAAATTACTTTTTACATTTTCACACACAATCCCACACGTTCGCTGAAATGTCCTCCTCCACTTATCCAGCCTTGGCCTATTAGACCAACAATGACGTTCCTGTATCACAATTACTCTCAGCCATTGTCCCATTGTTCCGGTGACACCGCGCTGCCTGAAAACGACTCTTCTGATCACAGCTCTTGCGTCCTTCCCTCCGCTCCTTTTCCTCTCCTTCTGGCGGATTGTTGAATCTCACGACCTTCCGAGGGCGGTTTAGTCAAGCTGCCTTCTTCGCACTTCTGATTAATCTTCATTTGAATTTCAGACGAGGGATAAGGTCTGTGTTTCGTGGAGCTGGTGCTTTTAGGGGATCGGCGAGGATTTGGAATATAGTTCAACCTGATGTGACGGAGCGCGAGCAGCAGCTTCCCGCAGAGATGATCTGAGCACTTTGATTAAGAGTCAAACTTTCCTGGGAAATATGGTTTGGATTATGCAAATTATTTATAGACATTAGTTTAAGTTCAAAGTCAAGAAAAGTACGGAATGTTAAAAGGGACACGTGATTTTCAGCTTTTCTTTGCTTTTGTGTGCTAAGCAGGATTTTTATTAAAGTTTGGCAAATTGTGTAAAGTTAAAAAGACAAAAGTCCACATTAAAGGGAGCTCCTCTCCTGCTCCTGAAGCCCCTTTGTCAGTCTGGCTGATAAGTCCGGGCTGTTGTGATGTCATGTGACATTTACCTTATATAAAGCGGTTGACCAATCACAACAGAGTGGACCAGCTGGCTTCATCGGGAGGGGGTCTTAAAGACACAGGACCTAAAACCAGGATTTTCAGACAAAGGCTGAAAAGAGGAGCTGCAGCAGTGGACACTGAGGAAAGTGATGTGTTCTCTGAACATTAGAGCACTTAATCCTGTTCAAGTAACCACCCAAGTTATAATGATGAACCTGAATATGAGCATAAGATGTCTCCTTTGAAGCTCATCTAAATGATGTCTATAAAACTATTATGATGAAATATGTTGAAGTAATTTGCAAGATGTGGCCAGGAAAGAATTAGCGAAGAAATACAAGTTCCAGCCAAATGATCATTGTGGCCTGTTGCCATATTAGCCTGTTGGCCCAGGTTCATGAAGTGTTTGTCCTTGTGCAGGAGTCAGCTATTTAAAGTTGAAGCTGCCGCCGCCTCCTCTGTCCAGTAGACAATACACTCAACCTTGTTTAGATCGAGCTCAAGGTCACTGACCACTTTCCTTCAGTCGGTTCTTTCAAAGAACTGAAATCAAATAAAATGAATAAGTAACAGAAGGTTCACCTTGAGATGGACAACAAAGAGGTTAATTTGCTTGCAAAGGGCAATTCTTTTACGTTTCTCATTTTTCAGAGAAAGTCTACTTGGTGGTGTTGCCAAAGCAGAGCAGACAGTGTCCACTTGTAAACTGCAGACTCATAAAATGTCACATTCAGCTCTTTATTGAAAGACTTTGATTCTTTGGTCCAATATTGTTTTGATCGTCTCCTGGTGGATTGAAATGTTGTCTTTGAAACTTTTCCACCCAGTCAGTGATAATGTGGGAAAACGCATGGAAAATAATAATAATATCAACATTTTCATGCAGCGTTTATGCTCTCAAGCTCGAGTTTCAAGTCTTCTTCAATACAGCTTTATGTTAATTTTCGAAATGATGGTCCCATTTAGAATAAAATAAGTGGTAAAGCATCACATGCATCGGAAGTGGACTGCCACCTGGAGGCTCAATATGGCACCAACGTCCTGGTATGAATATGAAGACAAGTGGGGTATTTGAGAGTTCTCCTCTTCTTCCCACTTTGCAGACTTTGTGGAAAATGTAAAACAGCTCAGACAAAATCTTAAACAATTCATAGGCCTGGAAGCAGCTGAGTCACTGCGGCCAATCTGTAATTGCCTTCAGCACACTTACCACTCGAGTAATATTTTCTATTGCCTGAGCTTAGTTTGATTTGTTAAATCTGTTCCACCTCAGTTATTTCTTTAGTTTGGGAACGCTTTAGAGCGCCAGCTCACTCGAATTGAAACTGACAAAATTGTATTTCTCATTTCAGAAAGGAATATAACTGAATAGTTGTGAAGATACACGTTATATATATATAAATATATATAGATATATTTATATCTATATATATTTTAAAACCCTCACTTGTCGATTTTTTTATTAAACCCGGAGGCAAAAGTATATCTGTTCTCCAATATGTTGAAATATAAAACAGACTTCATTTCAAAATACGGGCAAAGTAATTTGGATTTTGAGAAGGAGGCTGTGGTGTCAGAGTAAATCCTTAGTGATACCTTGTTGGTACAGTAAGTCTCTCCCACTTTATTACAATGGAAGCAGCTTCACTGGGGAACCGCAGTGAGTGCGAGGCAGCTACTTGACCGCCGACAGTAGTGCAATCACTCTGAGACTGTTGAGCTAAGTGATGCATCTAGTACCTTGACACTTGATTTTTCAGCAGCCTGCATTTCCAATGCTAATCTCTTGATCTGACAGATGTGGAGCAGGAGCCAGGAATCTGTTTTATTTTCAAAGTATTATTGTGAGTCTGTTTAAATCCTTTCTTGTTTTTGTGATCTCAGTTTTCTCATACGATAGTTTTTGTTCTGGGTTTCCCGATTGCTCATTTCTAGAGTTAGTCCAGTCTGAAATATCCCATCAACTAATGGCAGCACCTGGGATGTTTTAGCTTCATTTTTTTACAGCAGGAAGAAGTTGTGACACATCATCCATCTTCAGATACAATCTGTGGTACAGCCTAACAGCTTCTGGCACGGCCACTGTCCTGTTCTTTATTGATACTCTGACACTTTGCATCAGCCACTTTTTGCCCTTCACAGTCAGTCTCCTTCTCTTTACCTGAACACACATCAGATATCCATCAGTAGTCGGCAGAGTCACACATTCGTGTTATTTCCGAGGTACAGCGTCCACCAATCCACAAGCAGCTGCTGAAGTAAGCGGCTGAATGTGCACGTGTTGTTTTCAAGTCGAACTTAATTAGCTGTGACAAAAGAGCACTTATTCCAACGTGTACTTTAATGTTTCAATAATGATGAATGCCGTTTGGTGAATGGAAAGGCATGGGCGCTTTATAGAGTGCATGGATTGGTTTCTGAGGCGTAAAAGCCTTGTGCTTGAATACTGTCATGGTTGGCTAATTGCGGAGGACTAATGTGTTTTTGTTTATCCTTCCTCCTGAAGCTTTCCCCTGCATCCTGCGCCGGTGGAGATCAGTGGGCGGCAGCTGGTAAAGTTCGGTAAGATCAACCTGTAGGACGGAAATTCAATAATAGAGATGGAAATAATCAAGGCACGGCCGGTCCATTGGCACGTGCAGAAACACATGATCGCTGCACATGCACTGATGTGTCCGCATCCAAACGCACAAATCATATAACCCAACAAACACCTCTATATCTGTCCAGCTATAAGCACCATAAGTGTTATATACTTATTCACCTGTTGCCATGGAGCTCCACTGGTATCTCCACACTCTTATAGCGCTTGGGATGTAATTTAAATCGGCCGTGCTCTTTTCCCAGCCGCTGTCATGTCAACCATATTATCACATCCACTCTAACTGGGTTTTCTTCTTTCTTTTGAAGCACTTAGTGTGACGGCGAGTCAAGAAAAATAACACCACTCAGGTATGTCCTGAAGTTTTTTTATTTTGTTTTTTTACCATCGATTGTATATGAAGATGGACGACATGACAGCTCCCAGAAAGTGAAGCCAGAGCGTCTCAATCGCCCCCTGGTGGCTGGATGCAGCATACGTCATATACCCTACCACCTCCTCCATGTTTGTGGATGTGACATGAATCAAACTAAAACACACAGAGATACATTACAAATCCATAAATGTGCATGTAAACTACAATACACAAAATGAGGTGGAATTAATTACATTTAAGTTTGTTCCATCCATTAACATGGAGGAGGCGGGTTTCATGATCAGTACTACAGCCTGCCCTAGGTTTCACTTTAGGGGAAGTTGTCGTGTCATCCATCTTTGTATACAGCTCCTGAGCATAAGAATATTTAACATGACACAAAAAATAACACACTTACATTATTCAAACAGTGAAAGATATAAGATTATTCATAACAAAAATACATCCTAAACCTTTCTTCTGTATAAACCCATTCCATCCTCTTCAATCCTTACTTTATTAGCAAATGTATAGTGCGCTAATGAGATCCTTTCCTTTTCTCCTGTGTGGGTCAGGGGACGTCTGACAGTGTGGAGGTCTGGCTCTGATGAGACCTGCTGGTTAATCCACAGTTTCCCTCCACGTCAGGCTGCAGCAGGAGGGAGAGGGTATGCACAGGGTCGGGAAAGACAAATGCAAAACAGGAAGAAGCACAACTCCTCCACGCTTGAAAAGAAAAGACGGACACGGCGTGAGACCGGACTTCAGATTTGACCAATTGAGGAATTCATCTCACGGGTCACATCAGTGTCACAGTATCGGGCAGGAGAGGTTCGCTCGCAGGTCTTTGGCCGGACGGAGAAATACAATTTTGCACGTCGACTAAAATAAAAAGTGAAAGATGTTCATTGATTTATGTGGGTGGATGGATTCAGGTTCTGGCTCAGAACACAGAGAGAGAGAGACGGGGTCAGCTATAGAAAGTCTGGTGGGTCATTCCTGGTCAGCACCTTCTCTCTGGTGAGGGGAGGCAGTGGGTTCCGCGGCTTGTTGGACACGAAATCCTGTTTTATGTTTTACTTGTACGATGAGGGGCGCTGCTCTTTGACTCCATGGTAGCTCTTTGATAAGTTTATATGGAGTAAAGTCACACATTCCAATTTCCTTGTGCTTTTACTCTGTCATCAGCAGGTAAGGAGGTACTTTAAGGTACTTTAAGGTTCTTTCAGACAGCGAGTGTTCCCCACTGCCACCATTAAGGAACAGATACTGCTCTGTGTGTCCATGGCAACCACAACGCAAGGGAAGGGATGTCGGAGCTGATTCGACATGAATGAGTTCCATCAATCACCTGAAGAGAAACAACTGGGAAGCAACGTCAGCCTCAGAGATTCTTACTGGGACAATAAGTACAGCTGATGACGTTAGTTAGCAAAACTTGCTAACTAACGTGCCTGAAACTGTTCAGCACTTTCTCTATGGGGCTCAGTATCTTGCCCTAGGACACTTCGGTATGTGGACTAGGGAAAACTGAGATCAAACCGCCAACCTTCTGGTTAGAGGAAGACCTCTGACCCGTGATCAGCAGACGTGCCACAGTGGTGGTGGTGGTAAAAAGCATTTGTGAAGTTTCTTGCTTTCTTTTCTTTCTTTTTTAACGAATCACTGGTCGAGATTCAACAATAAATGCTAATTATTTATGTTTTCAAGGCCAAATAACATCAGTTTTTACAGTGTAGGATTGAACTTGGCAGAGAGGAAAACCCTGCGGCATATGGCCCATGATCGCAGCCGGTAGCCGAGGGGGGGGACGTGATTGGCTCACCATCAACGTACAGGTCATAGAGATAAAAAGATATGACACGTCACAGAAGGAAAAGATGTAAATTAAATCTATGATGACTGAATTCTACTCGGCTGCATCAGATTCAGGCTCCTGGTATCATGCACGACTCCATGTAACACATCATGGCTTCCTATGACACAATAGAACAGACTCTTGTGCTTTACTAGGACAAGTTAAAATGCTTTTAGTAGTGAACGAATGAAAGAACAACAAAGAGTCAAGTTGTCCAAATTCATATTATTTTGGCAATGCACCTTGAATCTTGAATAAGATTTTTACTGCAAAGGTATTCGAATTTAGAGCTGAAACCAAGTCGATCTTAATTATTCATCACAAAGTCTACACCGGAAGCAACAAATTATTGGCCTTCACCCCCAGAGCCAACGGGATTTAAGATTGAAAACCTAGGCCAGTAACCAATGAAAACGCAGCTTTTTATCCTGCTGTTAAATTACTGTGTAAACCTGAAGTACTGTTGCTGTTGCGCGACTTCTGTTTTCCTGCGTTTACTTTTTCTGGAGGTGCTTTAAACAGAAAAAACGGACTTTGTTTCAGCTCTTTACTCTGGAGTCCCTCCAAAATAAAGTGTGGCAATCATCACATCTTCATTTTTTATGTTTCCCAGCATCTTCTCAAAACCTTTTTATTTTTATTTCCTCTGATGACGTGACAGGATTCCACCTCGAGAACTTAACCTGCTGTTTCCGAGGAGCATCTCCACCTCCAGCCCAAATCCTTTTTAAATGTTGGGAAATCTATCATCCCATCACGTATCCCCACCCGGTTCCATTATTACAAGAGAATTCAAAATAAAATCCTGGGAAAACACATGTGATGCTGTGAGAAAGAATCCTGAAGTTGGCTTGTGAACATATGGCTGAACACACAAACACGGCTTGTTAGCAGGAGGCTCTGATCTAGAGAGAGAACATCCAACTGCAGATACAGTATTTATCGAGTCATGTGCGGGAACACCATCGTCCTGTCATCACTGCTGTCGCTGGATTTGCATCACGAGTTAACGTTTCAGTGCGCTGGTGTAAATTGTGGATGACGGGAGGGAGAAGAAGTCAAGAGCAGGGAGGAGATAGTGGGAGGAAGCTGGGCAGATTTCAAGCCTCCTGCCGAGACGCTGCCTGTCTGGTTTCAGACTGAGCCGGAGAGGAGAGAGGGAACAGTGAGATGTGGGGAGGTGAGGGGAGGACGGCTCGGTAAAGAAGAGAATGTGAGGACTTAGGGAGGAGGAGGAGGTGTTGGAGAGTAAGAGGGCGAAGGATAACAAACCAGATTTCACAGTTTGTTCTCTGGGAACCTGTGAGCAGATCACACTGTAAAATGGACCTGATCATTTTCAGAAAAAGAAAAGTCCCCCTTACTTTGATGACTGGCCCTCAGTAGGCGTGTGAAACTTAGACTTGTTAGGATAACTTATTTTGGGCACTGCTTACTTAAAGTAACTAACTAAACATTCTGGATGACCTTTACTCAAGTTAACTACCTAAACACTGATCTTTTATGCTTGAGCAACTTCAAATCACTGATCTACTTTACTTTGAAGCAAATGGTTTTCGTTTTTTTAAATCGACTTATATCTTCATTTATTATTAGAGTTGATTTCCAGACTTCAGAGGCCTCGGCTTGCACATGGGTTCAGGAGATCTGTTCCCACATATTTAAAACTTCAGTTACTCCCAGCTCCTTCAAAGGAACTTGATTCCTCAATGAACAGATTATCAAGACCTTGATCCTGTTTCCCTCCTCAGCTCGTTCCAGAGGTCAAACTTTGAGTGTTTCTAGGATCTTATATCCTGTGTAGGAGACATGTTGATATGGAGCTCACGCACCGGCACAAGACAACACGAGCTCGGCACGCCTGACTTCACAGAGCATAGCAGATAACACGCTGAGCTCGAGCTTTTTTTTCTTTTTCATGGAATTAAATCAAGCAGATGTACCGGCCAACCGCCTGTTTGACTGATCATGAAAGGATGTTTGCTGATTCAGGCAAGATTTGTATCCGAGGAAAACCCTAATGTACGTCTGCTTTCACATGGGGTGGATCTCATTGGAAGAACTCAAAGTTCAGATGGATAATTAAGACTAGGATATGTAGTTACATGTAATCTGATGGAAATGATCAATTTACACAGATTAATAATTCATTAATTCCATGGATACTTCCTCCTTCTGCAACATATTGGAATATGATGCTTTAGAAAACTGGTTACTGGACATTTTTTATGTTGACTGCCTTCACTGCTTGTTTGTCTGTTAGCTACCAGAATACATAAAACAATTTTTAGAAGGATGCAGTTTGGGTCAGGGAAGCGGATCAAAGTATTTTTTTTCTTCGGTTAATATCGTGAGATTTTTCATTGATTACTCAGAGAATAATTTAATGGATCTTGATTTAAAAGAAAATTGATATACAAATAAATATCCAGATCAGGTGAATTTAAATGTGGTCTCACAAGCACACTATGGACTGAGAGCAATTCTGGTTCTAATATATTTTAGATTTGAATGTGACAGAGTAATCCAGCCTCCTGCCCAAGGTCTGCTGGGCAACTCTTAATAAGGACGAGTGGTATAAGTAGTGAAGGTATGATTTAGAGCTTCAATCACACCGTGAATCTCTAAATAGAGCTGATATTAGAAAATACATCTATTTTCCATATTTTAGGGAATCTTGCCCACGAAGTTTGACCCACAGGTTAAAGCCAAATATTTGACATTTGTCTGAAATATAGTGAAAATCACCATAGACCAAAAACATATTTATCTCGGGGCACAGTGACCTTTGACCTAAAAAATCTCATCAGGTCATCTTTGAGTCCAAAGGAACATGCCACATTGGCTGAAATCCCCACATAGCGCTCCTGAACCATTGCCCTCAGCACCCAGAGTGGGCAAGGTCACAGTGACCTTTGAATTTTCTTTGACTTCCTGTTAATGTTTTGGAAATAAATTGGAGATGCTCTGGACGGCTCACATCTAAGAGGCTAAAATCGTGTTTTTGTGAGGTCAAGGCGAAACTAAATCACATACTCTCCTAGAAATGAATAACTGTCTCCCTTTGGCAGAACACTTTTGGTTTATGTCAGAATCCGTTGCTCATAATAAGAAGGTGATTGAGAAAATAACCTGGGCATTTAAAGGTAGCTGAAGCTGAAACAATCAATTTAAGTATCTACAAGGGTTTTGGTGTTATTGTCCTGCGGCAGAATCCGAGGTTAAGAAGTGTGACATTTACTTTAGTTTGAGATATTTCCATCAAAGCATTCCCTCACTCACTTGACCTTTCTCCAGAATCCGGCGCTAATTGTATGAGTGTTTCTCCGGCCGAGTTTCAGAGCGGCTGTGCCCCCCCCCCCCCTCCCTCGTTGAGAAGGGGCTTAGGAGTCGGACATCACGCCAGCTTGACCCGACGCACCGCTCCTGCCTCTCTCGTGGTTTTTCCGGCCCCCCCGCCGAGTCCCAGTCTCACCTCTGAAATTGAAATGAGGTATTAAACTCTACTCCAGCCTTGAACCCCCTCGCTTTCTAAAATAAACCTTCTCTTCATGCTCCCATTTGCTTTTCTTTCTGTTGCATTTGTGCTGCCGGCCGTCGGGACTCCTGCTGCGCTCGTGGCTTTGTGTGGTGCATGTGTGCGGGCGTGTGCGTGCAGGACACCTGTGGTTTAATGTGGCCATTTGCACATTTTACCTAGTGAGGCAAATTGGCAAAGAAAAAAGAAACATACGGACAAAAGCACAGGGAGAGAAAAACGACAGAAGTAAAGCCCCCTCAACGATGTAATACCAGTTGCCATGGCAATAGAGTTATGCCAGCACCTAATTTTTAAGTCCAATATAATAGAGATTGACAGTTATACACAGTTTGACAGGAGTGGAAATGTCAGAATGGAGAAAAATCACGCTGTCATGTAGGAGTATTAGCCCGGTGTTTGCTGAAAGTCTGGTGCTGTCAGAGAGCGGCTCAGGACTAGATACAGGCTCTGACTGGGAACACAGCAGTGCACCTATCGTGTCTTTGTGTCTCTGTGTGTGTGAACTATACATTGCTGACACCCGGGTTTTTATGCATCGGAATAAAAAATTGTAATTCCTCTGCAGCTCTGAATCAATTTACATTTAAATTATAATAACCAACCAACAAACCCTGCACTGTTGGATTAAACTTAGACTTTTCGTTTAGCCAGTGGGGCTACACTGTCATTTCATTATTCTCACACAGGCAGGAGAATGAAATGTTCCGCCAATTTATTTTAGAAATAAAAAATTTTAAAACAATAAAAAGCTGCCTTCCCCTCTTTTCTCTATTTGTATTCGACACAGCGGCGGATCCAGGGGCGGGCCCAGGGGGGCTCTGGCCCCAGCTGACATCTGATTGGTCATTTTTGTGACTTACTATCACTTATATAGTCGGCAGTAGATGAGGAAGTATTAAGACTTTGATATTTGACTTCAAAAACCATCTACCAAAATTAATAAGTGGCATGAGCTGTGGAGCGAATAGATATGGAGTCTTATATTAAGAAGTGTGTCTTTCAAAATGAATATACTGTCTTCTATGGCATCAGAAGTAGGTAATGTGCCTGAACACGGAGCAATTTTCAAAATTTGAATCAAAGCTATAGAGCTCACAGTAAACAAGGACAGACCTAGACCTGTGATTTAGAATAACCCTAGATCTGCCCCTGTGCTGACCATTATTTGTACGTCGCGATGTTCTTTATCCCAGTCCCAGTCCTTCACCTTCGCTCCTTCTGTCCATTCTCACCTTCCACATTCCTCCGCTCCTACTTTCTGCCGAGCATCTGCGCCGAAGCAACTCCTCCACGAGGAGGCTGAAAAGGGCATCTTGAGAAAGCTTGGTATGGCCGCCTAGGACGGAAAACAAATTAGGAGTTCACAACTTCAAACGCCGCCTCACCACGGCAACCCCTACTCTTCTGCCAAGGGTTCGCCCCGCTCGCTCCGAGACAGACCGTGAGAGGAGTTTTAATAAGCGCCGGCTCCGTCTGAAGTTGCTCGTTGTAATAAAGAGGGATATTATTGCTTCATTTATAATCTCCCTTTCATTTGACTATGGATTTGTTGCCTTCGCTGACGCCGTGCGCTTAGTTTCCTGGAAAATACAGTTAATTCTGGGCTAAATCTAAGATTGTGCCTTTATCACACATTTATCGAGTAGCAGCACCAGTATTAGGCACTGACTGGTCTGCTGTCAGATTTCGGAGGAGATAGAGAAAATAAAGAGATTGGTTCTCCGCTTCATACACAAATCGACGCTGCATCCTCCAGCCGAGAGCTTTGGCCGACTGCCTGAGAAATTTGCCTGAAAAATGTCAGCAATTACTCCTGTCAGCCGTCTCACTATTCCCTTGTTTACCTAGTAGACTTTACCTCGCTGTTATTGATCTGCAGTGTGTAAAAGGTCACCGGATTGAAGATGACAGCCGCCGCAGTAACCATGGAGACCCCCTCGCTCTGTGTCTCTGTGACCGAGCACAGCATCAGTCAGCGAGCACGGCTCTAATGCCGCTGCTCAGGTTCCTTTACAGGTGAGCGGGTGCTAAGCTCCTCCCTGTTGCCTTTGGCCCCGCCTGCGGTGCAGAGATGTGCATGAAGGGCAAACAACCTTTTTTTAACACACACATCCCACGAGCATCAGTCCAGGTTTGATTTGAGCCTCTTACATTCAGTGATGTTTGTTCGCTGCTAACAGGGAGATTATTTCACAATCTCTCCCGATGTCTGTCGGCTTGGATCAGTCACATAAATCAAATCATTTTTTACTCAAGGCACTTCCATTAAATGCAAAGTAATGCTGGTAAATATGTGAATGTATGGCACCTGTGACAATTGGCTGAAGTTAGAGGAAGCTGAGGCAAGTTGAATATAAAGTTCTGTACTCCCATTGTATAATTCCCCATTCTATCTGGCAGGAGAAGACTGGTTTACACTTTCTCACATCCAAAATAAATGCTGTTTGAAATTATTCACACTTAAAACCGTTTTAAACCAGGTTATGTTTTCTATTGCATTAATCTTACATTAGTGAACTCACCTATCTCTTGGGCTCTGAACCAAACAGGTATTCTGTATTTTGTGTCCTAACTCAACCCAAGCCTGATGTTTTCCCTTATTTCCCTTATAGGCCTAGGCAACTTGACCAAACCCAACCCGAACCCCCATACAATTTCAAATGTTTCTTATCAACTGGGTGCTGGTGCTGGTGGTGAACACTGCCAAAAGAAAAATAATGTGTCCGTTGCATTAAGCGGTTCATTGCGACCTAACAACCTTCCATAAACTGATGACTCACATGGATGAACCACAAGCAAGACATTCACAGGCTCCACTTCCTCCTCCACGTGGATTATTCAGTGGATGCACCGGATCAGAACAACAGTTCAGCAGCATGCCTTGATCACATGACTTGTAAGAGCTAGATACAGAATTCTAATCCTTTTTATTAAATCCCTCAAAGAGATTTTGTGTGTTTGTCTCTCAGTGAGATCACACAAAAACTAGTGGACTTAATTAATTTAAGGATTCTATTAGGCCTTTCCATTTAGAATTAAAATTGACTAACAATTTTCTTTCTGTGATAGTCCTTTGATCTTCACAGCCCTACGCAAATGCAATACTCTTTTTTGATATTTTTACGGACAGTGGTGTGTTGACAAAAGTTTTACTGATGTGTTTCGAGTCAATCTCTGAAGCATCTTAGTTGCATTTACACTTGTGTATGGTATGAAGGGATTGTCCGTATTAAACATTTGCCGACGATCAATTAGCTAAATGTAGCATTTATTTTGTACTTAAACTGAAACTGTCCGATTTTGTGTTTCATCCAGCTGGCAATTAAGTTACTGCTCCATTTGCTGTAGTATTAAACGACACACGTCAAGCCTTTTCGTTTATTGACTAGAGAGAAACCTCACTTCCACTTGATCTGGAATTCAGATTTCGCATTTGACTTCATCAAATTCTTCACTCCGAGTGGACATGGTCTTCGCCGAGTGAGTAATGTACAGTATGTATCCACAAGCATCCAGCAGGGATGAGTGGCCAAGAAACAGGCCTCTGCACTCAAGCCCACTCAGCATGAGCTCAGCAGCTGGCAGTCACAACACTGGGAGGTTCGGCTCAGTGTGAGGAGGAGAAGAATGTAGCAGGATGGATAAATCCCTACTGAGTGAATAAGAGCGCTGCTGCTAACATGGGCCTGCATGATGCTCCGGGCCCTGATCCCAATTCTCTTGATTTCTGCTGCAGTCCATGAAGGAGTGGGAGTGATTGAAAACCAAATCCAAATCCATGAGGAGCCCTGCCTCAGTGAACACCTTGAACACCAGAGACTTCTCTCTGGTCAAGTTTGGTATAAGTCCGATATACAGGAGCTTATTATATGAACTGACTGTGAAACTTTTTTATCATCACCGGCAAGAGATTATGTTTTATTCGTTAGTAGGATTACACAGAAACTACACAACCGATTTCTGAGAAGTTTCGTGGAGGGGTGGGGCATCATCCACGGATCTGTGGGCGGATCCAATAATCTTTGTTTCCACTTTCTTTAACATTGTGAGATAAGGCATTTTTCAACTCTTTCTTTGATTCCTCATTCATGGATCTTGATGAAAACAATCAGGCATGTTTATGGGAGTAATATTTACGAAAATCTGGTTTCATTAGTGGACTGTTGCCGGTTCCTTATTCAGTTCCTTCAGTCTGTATTTATACTCACGCCCCCTCCAGTTGGAGTCCGTGATCAGGTTGGTCCCTTGGCCCATGGAAGTAGTCCACGTTGTTTATCAATGTGTCAGTATTTCAGCTGTCCTTTTAGTTTTCATTTGTTGTTGCTGTTACCTGTTGTTAATTCTGAAGAGAGGGAGGTGCTATGGTTATAAAGTTTCAATCATATTACATGGGGAATAAACTGAACATGTCCCGTAATAGTTTATGCAAAGCTCCCCAGTTTATCAGGGTAAAGCTTTTATGTTACATGTCGTGCTTTTGTGTTTCATGTCAGTAAATGGTAATTTGTTTGACCTTACTCACTTGATCTTATTGATTGTTACAAAAGAAACGGTTTGACATAAATCGGGTTATTTGATTTCTTCCTGATAGAAAAGAAAACTGTGATCAGCCTGTACAGAACACATAAAACTCAGCTGATTGGGTTATTAGCTTAACTCAGAGACTGTAAATGGAGGAGGCAACTGCCTAACTCCCATCTAAAGCTAATGAAATACACATTTCCTCACTTGTAAAGTTCACTAATCATGAACATATCACCTAATATGGTTGTTTTAATACGCTAATGACAAAACTGCAGGACATACTGCATCCAGCTAACAATTATACACCATAACATGAGTGTATAATTGTATAACTTCTCACATCTAATTAACTATAGTTCAGTGCTTGAGTACGAGGAGGGAAAATATATTTACTTTTATTTCATGATGTAATGTATCTAACGTACGAGTGAAAAAGGTAAAAAAAAAGGTAAACCATTTGAGTCATTAATGTTCAAGGCTCTTCCACAGAATGTAAAATCTGTTTTTAATTTAAATCATTCATTCAAGTTGTAATCTAATCAAAAAGGTGTCAATTAATTAAGGCCTCAGTTCCAGCTGTATTTTTTAGATCGTATATCTTTTCACACAGAATGTAAAGAACACAGAGTAGCTTTGTATGATTCTATATATTTTTCATTATTCCTACAATTCTATTTTTACATATTACCCTTTCCAGCAGTGACTGCAGATAGCATGAGGTCTATTAAGTGTCATAAATCCGGCCATTAGTAAAGCAACATGTCTGTTTTTCTCCCTTTTGTAAGCAATTTGCAGCTCATTGCTTCCTTTCATGCATAATGTAATGGTTTCAGTCTGGATGATCAGAACAGAGGAGAAGTGAGATCTCGGGAAAGAGCTCGTTATGCGGCGCGTTGCGGCGGCTCATCAGTGAGCAGCTCGTCAGCCATTAAGTGTTATATCTTATTAAATATTTATTTGGTCCAAGGCCACTGCTGTGCTACATTACATCTACATGTTTGTCATTAGAGGACACCGGCTGCATTATGAATGCAAGATGTGAAGCGCAGAGGGCATGTTGGAGCTGTGCTTAGCAAGGGGCGGCTGACACCCAATCACCTGCTGCTTCACGCCCAGTGACGACTGTGGTCCTGGAGATGAAGACTGGTGTTTCATAAATGACACTTCTTGTGTTCATCGCTGCTGAAATGCCTCAGTCCCAGTTTTCTACCTGAGACCATAACTGCTCTTTTATCTGATTTTGCTCTACTCTCACTGGCTCTTTTGTCCGCTGTGGCTGAGGAGGTAGAGCGGGGCGTCAGCTTATAAGAAGGTCTCTGGTTTGATCCCCGACTCTTTCTGTCTGCATGCAGAAGTGGCCTCGGGCAATACACTTGACAGTTGACACTAAAATCCCCTGATGATACTTTGTGGCATCAGACTGTAAATGATGTGTGATCGAAATGTGACACAGTTGATCTCTAAATGCAGCCTTCGAGCAATCGAGTCCCTGGACTGGGTCACAAATTGAAATGAATGGTTGATGGTCCTCCTGACCATCTTCTAGCGCCACCATGAGGCCCACTATTTTGGTTTAAAGTGTAATGTCTCAATCCACTATTGAACGGGTACTTTCTGTGTGGGAGGAGCCTCTTAGTATAGACAGAAAGCCAGCTCCCCAGCGGTAAACCCTTCCTGAAGTAAGATTAAGAATCATGATTTCTATGGTGTTATGGTCGTGTTAATGAAGTTCCAGTTGAGGTTATTTCCTCACTCAGTTAATATTTGTGTTCACGGTTGAATCTGTCTGTTGATTCATGAATTTCCTGCGCTCTCCCCCAGACAGTCCTAGTTTAAACACTCTATTGTAAAATTGAGGTATAAGAGCTGGATGATAGTCGGAGTGTGTATCTAGGTTTGCTCGCCTTTTGAATTAAGTCCCACATGAACCTGGTCTTATCCTGCTCCAGCTCCTGAGAGAGCTCCTGGGATTCACTGTGAACTTTCCTGTCTTCAAGAATTTTTGCAGAGCCATTATTGCTGCTGTCTTCTCTCAGCCAATACACTGGACCGCACAGAGAGCACCTGCTACAGCAGACATATGGTTTCCTGATAAAGGATTAGTGTTACCTGATGAACAACACATTTCTCTACAGGACAATTACCCCCATGGTAGAAGCTGGAAGCTCACTGCTGGTTATTTCAAAGCAATATATTGATCACGTTTGCTGCACTGCACCTAATCTCAGACTTAAACCACTGCAGTGCCACAGTACACAATATAATAGTTCACATGATGAAAGAAATAGGAAAATTTAATTGTTGTGTTACTTCCCTTCTTGTTCTTCACCTTTCAGGCTACCTGACGTTGAGCTCTACCTATTATACATTCCTATTAAAATCCATAAAGTGCATTTTTCCATTTATTTGATTTAAAACAGGTTTTAAATATCAAACTTTGCGTCCTGTAGTGCAGCTTTCAGTTTCAGACCCGTTGAAGGCGACATTTATATTTAGAGACTTAATAAAAAGGAGAAAAAAACATGAACATTAGCGCTATAATGCACAAGCTTGTTGTTTGTAGTGAAATTGCAACTTATTGTAGTAATTATATTTATTTACTGCTACATAACCTCCAGCAGTGAAACCAATGTTCTTTTGGCATTATGGGTAACCCAGTGCTACTGAAATAATAGAGGCGGAACATTGCCCGCATTCACTACGAGTGTGTGTCCATGTTCCTGAGTTGTGCACAGACGTATGTGTGTGTCTGTATATGATTTGTATGGATGCGGGACGAGTGCTAGAAAAAGTGGGGCTCTAACTATACAAACACACACCACAGTGAGGTACCACTATGTTGAGCTGTGCTGGGTGACTCGACATGCTTTGCACTAAAGACCTCACTGCAGGATGCATTTAGACACACACACACACACACACACACACACACACACACACACACACACACACACACACACACACACTCCCACACAGCAGGGTCTAGCCACAGCTCATTACTGCCGGTTGAAATGGAGTGCAGCACACACACTGGGATTAAATGGGTAAATAGCTCAAATAGAACAGTGTGAGGTGGTGTCTGTCATTGTTGTGCGTGCGCCGTGTTTGCAGTGTGTGAATGCGGACAACACGTGTGTGTGTGTGTGTGTGTGTGTGTCTACGCAGGTCAGAGGCGCAGAGGTCAGAGGCAGCGTGAGATCAGTGATTACCGACTGACACACTCGCTCCACTGTTTACTCATAAACCTCAGTCGCCCCGCGTGTGTCAAAGCGGGAGGTTGGATATCTATATCCACCGTGGCACCGAGCATTCCTCACACACCGCTGAGCGATCGCCACATTATACAGAGCAGAAAATCCTGTTCCAGCTTTATCAATATCCGGCCCCGGAGCCCAAAAAGCTCACCACAGCCAACAGAAAAATATGACAGTGGGAGACAGAGAATATTCATCATCACTGGGGAGGAAAAGGCTGGCTCCGGGGAAACTACAGGTTGTTTGTTCAAACCAAACAACGTTGTGTTTGTTTATATTTGAGGTCTCTAGCCAGCTGGCTTTCCCCTTCCATATTGCCACAGGACAGGGATAATGGACAACGTTGCAGTTGAGGGAGAATCAACTTGTTTTCCTTGTGCTTTCGTCCTGCCTAATATTAGTTTGTGTGAGCGCGGTTTCTCTGCCCCAGCAGCAGTGTGCAAAACGCTGTTCCACACATGCACAGCTGTGATCTGCCCCCGTGCAGCAGCGGTCCTGCGCTGCTGGCCACGGAGCTGCTGAGGGAGGCTGTTGCCTTTCTCACCTCGATAGAAGCTGCTGAGAGACCGGAGCCGGGATTCATGTCTTTCCCTGTCAGGATTTCACTGCGCTTGAGCTGGTGAGGCCTCTGCTCCCCGGTTGATATCACACCCACAGCATATACCGAAGGGCGTGTCGGGACTTCATACCGGGCTGGCTTACCTCAAGGTCAGAGATCATGCACTGACTGAAGAGTGGAACAGCCCTCACACCTGCGGGCAGCACAGGTAGCGTGCACAGTGGGTTACGGCTGCATTGCTGATCTGCCGCGTCTCGCAGGCGTCTGGCTCTAACACAGGGAACGTGTCTGCTGCAGGTTTCTGTTTCATGTATATCCTTGAATAAACGTCGCCCTACGTACTCAACTAAATGCCAGGTATCTACACTATGAAGCCGTGCATCTTCCTCTCGCGCAATACATATAAACAACTTGTTTGTAATGTGTGTGACGTATTCAACATTGAAACTGCTGTGAAAGATCGTTTTCATGATCTATTTGGCTGTGAAGCACATGCAGCACACGGAGAAAAAAGGGTGAATGGTCTGTATTCATATAAAGCTTTTCTGGTCTGATTAATCAAAGGGCTTTAGAGGATACTCTGCCATTCACCCATTCACACACACATTCATTTCTCAGGTACAAAAAGAGAGTTTTGAATTCAACACCTTACATTGAGCAGAAAACTCAACTGGATTCTATGAATGAAAACACAAGAGTGGTCATGTCTCTGAAGCCTTCAGCCAATCAGAGCCGCGTTGTGACGTCACAGAGGCAACATAAAGTCATCCTAAAATTGTCCAGAAAACAAGTAAATGAGTAAATCCCCACTTCAAAAAAAAATATGTAAAAAAGGTATTTACCATCAAATGTCTTGACTCCAATTTGATCCATTGGTTGATGGATCCATTTCCTCTGCATTTATCATCATTAGAAGCCTGACAGTGAATCAATAGGTGGGAGAAGACACAACAGAGTGCTATCAAACATGAAGGAGCAGCTGGGGTATTGTGTGAAGTAAAAAAATAATGATGTTGCTGAAAGGCAGATTGAGATCGACTGTTCAACTCTGACCAAATGAGCTGAGCCTCCTCCACCTCGGAGACCCCTGAGGGAGAAGAGGAGTCCAAGCGGACATCAGGTCCTCGGTCGGCGCCGCTGGTCTGCAGCCTCTTCATGGTTCCTGTCCTGTGCTGTAGAACTGACAGTGAACTCTCCAAGCTGCATCATCTCTCTATGTAGATGCTCTGACTGTACAGGGACAGCACATGATTCTGCACTCTTGTATCCAGACACTGATGAGGATGAATCTTTCTTCTCCCCGTCTCCTCTTCACACTCTCGTTGTCACTCTACGCTCTATTCATTAATTGCACAATGCTTTTTTTCTTTGCGTGTCATCTGATTGCAAACAAACAGCTCTTGTCACTCAAGAATAATAACAATGTCTTTCAATGAGTCGAGTTAACAATCCACATGTATTTCTTACATCTGGAATATCCTGGCTCCATTTGTGGACGGCAGGAGGAAGAGGAGATGTTTAGTCTATTCTACAAAACAACCCCCACCCTCAGCTCAAAATGTCATCAGTACAGAAAGCTAAAAGAAACATTTTAATGAAATGTTCTATTCCATATTATCTCTACATTTTACTTTGCCCTTTTACCCTTTAAGAGATGTTATGAAACTGTGCTGTGATGTAGAAGAATGTGTTTAGCTACCATGTGTTATTTCTGGGGCAGATCCTGCTTGTGTGACGCAGCATTGTGCTGGTGCAGTGTGGTGTGCTGGTGCAGTGTGGTGTGCTGGTGCAGTGTGGTGTTCTGGTGCAGTGTGGTGTTCTGGTGCAGTGTGTTGTGCTGGTGCAGTGTGGTGTGCTGGTGCAGTGTGTTGTGCTGGTGCAGTGTGGTGTGCTGGTGCAGTGTGGTGTTCTGGTGCAGTGTGTTGTGCTGGTGCAGTGTGGTGTGCTGGTGCAGTGTGTTGTGCTGGTGCAGTGTGGTGTGCTGGTGCAGTGTGGTGTTCTGGTGCAGTGTGGTGTGCTCGTGCAGTGTGGTGTGCTGGTGCAGTGTGGTGTTCTGGTGCAGTGTTGTGTTCAGGCCCACAGGCTCCTCTCCTCTGCTCCGGCTGGCCAGTAGAGCTCAGCGAGATGAGAGACCCTCCCCACGTATCTCCATGCGGATCCCTGGGATACTCTCCTCACGAAAATGTGAGGCAACATTCATCCACATGTCACATATCATACGTAACACACGTCAATATGATGCAATGTATTGCCGCTGAGCTAACAGTGGGCGTCTCCTGCATGTTAAATGTCTAATCTGTGTTAAATCCTTTCTCTCTTCTATATCAAACCGTGTAAACACGAACTGCGATTGCCATCGCAAAATTGCCCCGGAATCATACGCCTTTGATTTTGTGCTCAAACCCTCCAACCTCCCAGGGTGTTCTGCATGCTTGACACAGCTCAGCTTATAAAAGATGCATCCAGTGTATGTTCATCCCAAGTGGCTGCCACCACGGCTGAGTGGTGATGGCAGCATGTCTAATGGCTGCTAAACGCTGGATCTGGGAAAACTGCAAAGGAAACTCATACTCCGTTCTTTTTCATTATATACGAAGTGAGCCTCTTCATTCTATAACATCTCTTCTAATGCATGTCGTGCTTGTTGGCCCTTTTCACTGCTGCACTGAGAAACTATCTTACTATAATACTGTATTTGGTCACATTCTAAGGTCTCTCCCCTTTGTTTATCAACTTTTCACCTAACCAGCAGAATCAAACTTATGTCAGACGTTCCTGACTCAGTGTTAGGACGAATCAATGATGAACCCAGCGAGTTGAGATTCTGAGGTGAAGACTGAGAAGATAATCG
Organism: Pleuronectes platessa; assembly: GCF_947347685.1. Lineage (NCBI taxonomy): Eukaryota > Metazoa > Chordata > Actinopteri > Pleuronectiformes > Pleuronectidae > Pleuronectes > Pleuronectes platessa. The sequence continues at coordinate 8,760,163 of NC_070647.1, forward strand.
ATTCACCTCCCTCCGTAATGTGAAGGTTGAAGATGAAGCTGGTGGGAGGAAGCGGGGCTGCGTAGTTCATCCTTCAGTCTGGGGTTAGATTAGGTAGACAGACTCCAGAACAGCGCTATTCCATTACCATGCAAATAGGTCCAGTTAGAGAAATTGTCCTCAAGCAAAGGTCTGAAACATCGTAATGTTTAATTTGTGCTATGATTCAGTGACCGAGTAGTTTTTTAAATGTCTATATGAAGTCATAAAACTGAAAAATAGAAAAATTAAATTCAATACTATTGTTTGTTAATGTTTATTAGTAGTTTTCACATTGAACTGGAGGGTACTCAGATATAAAATAATAAAATAAATATAATTTTCTTTGTCTGTCGGCCTGTTGGATGGGCAGCCTATTGGTAGGTTTCCCTTTAAAAATAAAAAATAGAATAAAACTCAAGTATTACAAATTTGTAATTGCACACAAGCTCAGAAAGTAACACGTTAGGTGACTTGTTTATGAAAGGAGATTACAGTATGCCGTATATATTGGTGATGAGTGATATTAACATTTCAGAGAGCGCTACCTGCTCACACACTGATTACCCACATTAACATACACTATGCATCCAAATTCCTTCAGGAAAGACAAAATCCCTCACAGTTGTCTTTCCACTTCCTCCTGAACACACGCACACGAACACATATTTTCATACGCGTACTCCAGAGGGATATGAAACCGCAGATTAGAGGCAGCACGGCCACACACAGGGAGCTGCTTCATTACTGGTGGCATTTAGCAGGAGGACCCCTGCACCTTATCCAAGACAAATGCCATTGTGCTGCACGCGGTCCCACCTATTATATACTGACATCTGTGGAAAGGTTAATACAGTCCTTAAGAGGAGGAGATGCCTGGCTGCTCTGCATTGCTTTTTGTTTTCCTCCACTTTCATTGGTCCGTGTGTTGGGAGAGGCGGAGAGAAGGGGTCAGCTGTGCTCACTCCTGTTTTTGCTCTGTGTGTGTGTGTTTAAAAGGTTTTTATAAAGTATCCCAAATGTCCTTGTGTTTTCTTCTTTGCAGAGGAGGAAAGAAGCAGCAATACTTGACATGAGCTGCTGCAGCTTAATTGGAGAACAGACTTTGTGATCGGGAAGCGGGGAGAGGGTTTCAACAAATCATAAGTGAAGTCAGATTATTTATAGAGCACATATTTTCGTTTTAGATTGGATTTTAAGGCTCTTTTCATTACTTACTACAGGCTCCTAATGGTCCGGGTCCTCAGTAAATCTTCTATCCTCACACAACCCTGCTCGCACTTTCAGATCCTTTGGCAGGAGGCTTTTAACTCTTCCAGATTCTCGGCTAAAGACTAAAGGGGAAGGAGCTTTTCAAATAAGAGCTCAGAGGCTCTCGAACCCCCTGACAGGAAATATAACAGGCTGAGTCAGTAGCTGCTTTTAAATAATATATTAAACCGTAACTTTATCGTACAGCAATTCCCTGATTTGACCTAATACTGGTTTGTATTTGGCGGTAATTCCTATATGTAAGCGTTTTTCCTTCTTTTATTTATTCATTTAAGACTTGTTTTGAGTTTTCAGAAGTTCGATATAAATAAATAAATAAATAATCATATTATAATTATGTTGGATCCTTAAATTGAAGGACAAATTTCACAAGCCTTCCAAACAGCACAACCTAGTTTTGCCTCTTTGACGCAATCGGTCAAACGCAGCCTCTGAAGGATGCGGCCCCTGAATTGAGCCACAGTGATGGCCTCTCCTGACCTCGCGTGTTTTACCTGAACCCAATTATCACTGACACCCTTGTGTGGTTAATCTGTGTCGTCTTTGTCAGTTGGTCTGTTGAGTCCTGCTCTTGTTCCCTGATGTCGCCGTCAGTCGGTGATCCTGAAGTTTTTCCTATTTTTTAGCTTGTGCAACATAATGCAACCGTGTGAATCTTTCTTTGGGGTTAAATGCTCGTTTCCACACAACTTGCTTCGTCTGTTGTCCGCACTTTGTGTCCTGTGAACTCCACATTTCCAATAAATCATCTCCTTGTTTCTTCCACTGCTTATTACACAGTACATGGTCGCATGTTGAATCCTCTGAAGAGCGTGAAGATCTCCACCACGTGAGTTATTCCCTGTTTTTTTCACGTGAGCTATTTCCTGAGCTAATGAAGTTGTCGAGGCAACGGTATTTGCAGAATGAAATGTCAAATACAAATTTCTCAAACCAGCTGGTACAGTGTAAGAAGTCACACTTGTGCACTCTGGGCCTGACTCAATTGTAGTATGTTACACAAGCTGTTTAGGGATTTGGCAATGAATGTTAACATGTGTGGGCTGTGAGCTTCCATGTCTGTGAGGAAACCCAAAACGCGCAGGCTGATGTGGGACCAGCGGGACTCGATCACGTCTTATTCCTCCACTGAAATCTCCCTGACGCAGGTGCGGTACATTTGCTCGAATTTAGGAGTGAGCTATTCCGTATGAAAAATGGTAACACGCTCCCGTTCAGCCACCCGCCTCGTTCCTCTGCTCCCGTGGCTCAGTGTCACTAGAAATCAACTGTTGCAGCGCAGCACAACATCCCCGGGGTTATTACGAGGGAATGGAGCCATGCCTGTTGTTCCATGTTGCTTTAGAAAGAGAAGCAGTGCCCTTTGGTGCAGGGCTAACAGGGAATCAAAGAACGCATCTGTAGGTGCAAAGATAAAATTAGGAAATTCTCAGCTCAACGCCTGAGGTGAGACTAGCCTGTGGCGACAGTTTAAAGAATGTCACAACTGTTGTTTTGAAACTTCATCTACGGCCCCAGTTAATACAGCTTTGAAGGACTGTGTGTAGGGAGCGAACACTTCACATGGGTTCAACACAAGTCATACGTTAGGTTTCAGAGTGCTTAATGAAAGAGGAAAGGAATGTTAATGCAGTGGAGTGTGTGTACTTAATGATGTTAATGTCTGTGCTCCCAAGTGTTGCTTTAAGGAATAAGAGGACGTGGGCGGGGGGGTTCATTCAGATGTTGGTGTTAGTCGGCAGAAGGAGGCGTTATGCTCCGAGTGCAGCTCAGGTTAGTGGATACAACCGACTGATTGGCTACTGTGTGTGTGTGTGTGTGTGTGTGAGGAAAAGTTTCAGTTGAATGGATGGGATTAACTCATATTGAATAGAGAAAAACAAGAAAATAAGTTTAACTAGAATAGCCAATAGCTTCTCCATAGCCCAACAGTCCATTTAGATTCATTCAAGCTGAACCAAATTGTGAACACTCATAGATTTGAATTCCCTTAATGAAAATGCTTTTTTTCCCCATCTAGAGCCATGAATTATTATCTGGGAAATTGAGTAAAATGTCACAAAACACCCTATTCCACAAAAAGGTGAGAAACCCATCTGGTTCTACCCCCTGATCTGGATCCACTCCTAATTATACATATGGAGACCTTCCACCAAGTTGTGCAGAATTCCTGCTATTCAACAGATGCAGATGAAATCGTAACCTCCTCGGTGAAGGTAACAGATGAGTGAAGGATGTGGATGAGAAGGAGAAATGACAGCAGGAGAAGGTTCTAATTGTAAATCTCTATTTAGTCACCGAGGCTGTTGATTCATGTTTGCCCCAACTCTTGTCTCTGCTCAATTTTATCCCTGGTTGTGGTGTTTTCCTCTGCAAAAGGGATGATATCTATTGAAGGCATTTAATGAAATAACACTCATGTGTTTTAATTCCCTGGTAGCCTAGCTTAGCATTAAGACTGGACATATGAGGAGACATCTACCTTGGCTCTGTCTAAAGAATAAAATCTGCATCCAAGCAACTTTAATGTTCACTTGTAAAAATAAAGATTTAAATTCATTACCATTATTATCTGTTTATCTCAGGGCATATGTCAGATCCAAACTCAAAATGCTTTGCTTTGGATTGAAAATCACCAATGCAAAACTTGTTTATATATATATATATAGGCTACAAACAGTATATCAGGCAGACAAACCCAACAAGATGAAGTGTGGATGAGAGGCAGTGGGGGTGCTGGTAGGTGGACAATCCCAGGCTGTGAAGTTAACCCTCTCTTGCCCACAACTTTAGCACGCAGACATTAAATCAGTATTGATTTCCTCTGCTAACTCACACCAGGAGAGTGAATAAGTGTATTTCCAAAGATATTCATTTAATTCCGACCTATTCCTTTTAACTTCAGACCTTTAGTAAAACCTTGAGACCTTTCAATCCACTTCCACTGCAGAGCGAGTCAGCACTGTGTTCACACCGGCCTATATTCCTCAGTTCCATTTCAATATATCAGAAAACATTAACCTTCCTAGTGTTTGGGTCACATTTGAGCAGTTTAAGTTAGAATATATCATAAATATTATCCATTTTTTTGTATTGGAAGAATAGCCCCTAACCTCTAAGCATCAATAACAAGCTGATAAATTCTGTTAAACATGGGCAGAAACATAAAATAACTGTATAACAAATTTACATATAATAACTTATTGAGCGAACACAGAGCTGGGGAACATAGGACCTTTTGAATACAGGACTCTGTAGGACGTAGGACCCTTGGAACATAAGAATGTCCCCCTGTCCTGTTCTACACTTTGTTAGGGAAAACTGCATCATTCAACCAACACAACACCAGTGCTCTTCATCTGTCTGTGTGTGGAACGCGTACTTAGAGAACCGTTCAGTGTTTTGTGTGTTGTTAAGGGCTCATTGTCAAATTTGGTGCCATTTGGACAAACGATACAGTAAATACTAATAAGCTTTGAATAAACAGGCTCTGTAGCATCGATGTAAGTAAACATTCACAACAATGACAACGATTCTGCAGAGTCGAGCTTCACTGAACTTTGAATAAACAGGTGAACAGCTCTTTGTGCAGCTTCAGGGAGTCTGTTGTTGCTGCGGCTCAATTAAAATGAATTTTACACTTTCGGTAAGAAAACTGCCACCAGCATCACCACAGGCCAAGAAAACAGCCTGTTCTAAACAGGTAGGGTTAGAATGGGTACTGCACTAGTATGTACAATTGTGTTGTAGTGATACAATTCATACAGCTTGGATTGTGTTGAGTGAATTGAATATTGTTGGGCCGAATTATAACCATGCATTCTAAAAATGGGTTACTGTGATTAATTCATGATTCCTAAAAATATTACCGCCTTCGTCACTTCTAAAACGATGACTAATGTTGTAAAGAAATTGCAAGACCTTGCAATATTATCATGGAAACTGTTTATCTCGCATAAAAAAAAACACTCCTCTGCATCCCGGAGTTTCCTTGAGGGGCTGATTAATGTTGGATGGAGTCATGTCTAACTTGTTTGTGTCAACGGGTCGGAGGAAGTTAAAGTTGCATGATTCTGCTGCAGTGTTTGACCGTGGGAGTCTGATTCAGCGTCTTAATCATGCTTCCTCGGGTGAGACCCCGCAATACCGAAATAACCATCCGCTGCTTCAGAGCTTCTGTTGACTCTCGGGCTGACAGTCACACAAACAGACGCATGCACAAACAGGGGGGGTGCTGTACACACAAAACACGGACACACACACGCACAGAGGTCACACACACACTGGCCTTATTAGACACCCACAAAACGGTTTTCAACACGCTCATACACTCGTGCACCTTCCCCCATTTTTCCTCTAAGTGATTTATCTGCTCTGATTTGGGAGAAATGATTTCCCGTAATGAAACAGACAGAGGAGATGATTTTTTTATTCATTTGAGGACAGAGGGGGCCGTGGCCCTTCTCTTCATGGTAGACAGCTCGTATAAACACCGCCAATGAGTTTGGAGTTTTCCCATTACCCCCTCACACCCTCTCATCATCTCCTCTCTGGATTCAGCACGCCTGGACAGACAGTCCGTTTAATGAAGGCCTGCGAATTCACCGCACAGCGCCTCGGAGAAGTTCGCAGAGAATCTTTTCTGTCATCATCCCCTCCTTAATCAATTTACAGGTCGTGAGCTGCGGGCCTGGCTCGATGATTATTGTTACGGCGAGGCGGGATCGCTCACCGCTCGCTTGTCTAACCTCGCTAACACCTCCAGAACAGGCGGCCAGATTGAACAATAAAGTCGTCTCTGCAAACCCATCCTGATTTAGAGCCCGTCGTAAAATTGATACTTATTTTTTTTCTTCTCCGGTGCTCACTGAAGTGCGATATCATAAAGTGCCTCTCCTTTTTTCCCCCCAGAGATTTAAGGCTCCGGGTCACAGGGGTCGCTGAGCAGGGCTCTCTCAATGTCAGCACTCATCAAGCGACTGCCTCTGAAGTCTGGAATTCTGCTCAGCTGAGGGTGAAATAAAAAAAAACAAAGGCAATACGCGTCTGAGTCACAGGCAGCGCTGGAAAGGCAGAACAGTGACGGACGCATGAGGTGGCTTCTGTGGGTGCTTTAAACAATTTTCAGCCGATTTAAGTGGATCTTCTTGGGGCCTTGTGACCCCGTCTCTCTTCTTCCTCCGTCTCTTCGTCACTCTGCCGCTCACACAGGGAAGATGGGCTTTGTGTGCGTCACTGTTATCATCTCCCTGTTAGTGTGTGAGCCTCGATGCTAGAGTGGGTGAAAAGCTGTCTTAGCTCCTCAAGGTGATTGACAGACACACAAACAACTGTAGATTAGAGCATTGTGGCAAAACAAAGCTTTGCAGACGCATCGCATCGCATAAGTAAAACACATCTGTACGTCTGTGAAAAGTCTTCAGCCAACCTGTGAGCCTTGTTTTACAAGAACACGAGCGCTGTAATAAGATGGCTCCCTGCTCCGGCGTCCACACTCCCTCTGGGCCGTGCGTCCCACTGTTATGTTGAGGACGTGTGCATGTGTAATGCAGTGGAAGGGACACGACCTGGGCTCGTGCACTTGCGATACGGAGGCAGCTGGAATAGGCAGGCGCAACAGGAATCTATTTTTGATCTAATGTGACCACTTTGAGTTTCAGCAGCAGTGTGTCCTGCAAGGTCGACCTGCGTCCTGCATATTCCAGTGGAGGCACAGGACTCTCCTCCTGTGCCTCCACAATTTTGGAAGATGGAGACCCAGGAACTATCGGAGTGTTTGGATGACACAACAACTTGCTGTCCGTCATAAATCTCTATCAAATTTAATTTTTTTGAGGTAGTGGATGATTTTGGTAACAACGCCACTGTGATTGTTGCACGGCAGAAGTTATATTTTCTCTATTTTAAAATTGTGTCCATTAATCTCTTTCTTTTATATACTGTGGTGATATGGTCGTGGTGTTTTTATAGCGTGCTTTTAGTTTGAAATACACAGTTTTATGCTTCATTGTTTAATTCCTGCCGGGGCATCCACTCATGATGTGATCATTTACCTGTCCGCCAATAAGGCATCGAGGAAGAGGCCCCCCCAGGTGCAGAACAGAAGACAAGACGGAGAGCACGAGGCACTGGGAGACGCTGGAGACAGGGAGACACGTGAGAAAGCGGACGGATGTGGTCAGGAAGACTGCACGTCAGCGAGTCGGAGAAAGGGCAGCAGAACGGGACCGAGGGCCACAGGGGACAGTCCACCAGGGGAGAGGAGGGCACGAGTGACTGGGCTCGGCGGAGAGGAAGCTGGGCCAGAGTGCAGGGGTGTGCACCTGACCAGTGGACATGTCTCCTGGTGAGAGAGAGAGAGCGAGAAGCTGCATCAGCGACCAGTGCAGCCCGTGTGTCCCACAGAGTTCACTGACTGGTTCCAAACACAACGCTCCTGTTGGGACTTTAAATTCCCTCCTTGTGCCTTATTTTACTGAGAACTACGTTTTTTAGGACTTATAAGTTTAACTCTAAATCACATGAATCTGCTCATACATGACAATAACCCAAACCCTTTCTGCATATTACAGTCAACGGACCATAACTGCCATGCGTAATGATGACAGGTTTGCGAAGGGTTCCAGGTCTCCTTTATTATTCTTTATCTCTCTTTTTCCTTCCACTTCATGATTCCTCTTACCTCGCGCACGTGTTGTTTTTTTCAATATTTAATTGGAAAACTTTTACATTATTCACACGGTGCACAGACGAGGAGTGTGTGTGTGTGTGTGTGCTCATGTGTGTCTGTCTCTGTGAGGACCAATTAGAGTTGCGAATGTTGAGTGAGGACATTTGTAAGAACATCAGCGAGGGTCCTCACAGGTAAGAAAGTGTGTGTGTGTGTGTGTGTGCGTGGATGTGGTGGGGGGGTGACGTGACAGCTGTCGGATTTTTGAGATGACGCATACACACACACAAACACACACACACACACACACACACACACACACACACACACACAGACATAGTTAATTTCAGATTACTTTTTGTATTTTCCCTCCATCTTTTTTCCCCCGTTCTTTCTTTGAGTTGTCTTATTCCTGTTCTCATCTGTTTGTGGCTGGGCAGTTTGTGTTTTCAAAGCTCTTGCAGGAGTCAGAAGAAAGGCAGCGTTGGCCCACTACAAAGCAGAGACAGCCCCGCTCCTGTCTGAGGTCTGGAGGGCTCACTGAGCAGCTCGGTGTTTTGATGGTTAGGAGGAGCTGTGTTTTGCTGAGGCAGGTTTGTAGATAGGAGTGACACAATGCTTTGTTTTATTGGGATGTTAGTTTCACGCAGTGGTCTCTCCCACTCTCTCTCTCTCTTCACTAGCCTTTATTTTTCTCTTTTTACTTTGAAAGTGAAAGCTTTTCGGAAAATACACTATTATAGTAAGATGAGAAGAGATAGTTAGCTGAAGGCAAACAGAGAGAAACAGGTGACCAGGCTCTATTCAAAATCACTCACTCATTCACTTGTTGTACATTTATATTTGTTCACTAAACAATACAAATTAGAATTGCTGTCCTGCGCTTTTATGCCTCCTACTCATCTGAGGTTACTGTGACCTTTAGCCTTTGACAACTGCATCACATTATCCTTGAGTCCATGTGAAAACTGGTCAGAATTTGAAGAAGTTCTCCAATAGGAGACTTGAGATATCATGTTGACAAAGACATGTTTTCTGAGTCCGTCCTGGTCTTGACCTTTGACCTCCCCAGTCTAATCAGTTACCACGTGTGTCATTTCAACATTTGTGCTAAATTTACAACGATTTCCGTGAAGCACGAGGTTTGGTGAGGTTATAGTGACCTCAGGGTGTTTCTGACACATTCAATTCCCAAGAAGATGTCGATACCATAACCTTTGAACTTTGACCTTGACCCACAACATCAAAATTCCAAGTGAAAGTTGTTGCCAAATTTGAAGAAATCTCCCAGTGCTGCTAAGATATTACATTCACGAGACCAAAAAACATATTTAATAAGGCCACAGCAACCTTTGATCATTAACCACCAAAATCAAATCAGTTCATTTGTGAGTCTGGCTGAATATCTTTAACAAATCTGAAGAAACTCCCTCAAGGCGGAGGGATGAACAACCTGAAAAAAATAAGGGCTCCATCCAGTGCAGAGGCATAACAATCCACTGGGAAGAAAATTTGACAAATTGTAGTTTAATTCAGAACTAGTCCTTGACAGTGATTTCATGGAGCCATGAATTTGTCATTAAACACATTGATTCTTGTCTAATGTAGAAAGTCCAGCCTTTGCTACTTTTGGATTGGAGACAAGGTGTTTCCCAGTTTCCCAGTTGACTTACATATGCTCGATGCTAATTTGGTACATGTGCTTTTTCAATCCAAAGAAAAACATTTGGAGTAAGGATCTAAAATATCAACCTGGACGTCTGAGCAAATTGAACACATTTCCTTGTTTGCATCAGACTGAGCCGCCGCACCATTAGGAGTTGTTGCCTGACAACAGGATAACAAGCTCTAACAGATGCTTGCCAATATTTAGCATCTTTTTCAAATTTCCCTCGTAGCAAAGTTATATTGAGATAATATGCAAAGTAATTCTGACAATGACAAGCTGCGGGGGCGACTTGTTGGCAGAGGGAGGAGAAGTCGATAGCGGATATGGAAACTCCACGCGAGAATAAATTAGCTTCACCATCGCTCATGAAATGCTTTCGGAATAAGGCTGAGTGAATAAGACATGTTTTTTTTTATACCTGAGGTGTCTCTCCTTGCCTAACATCCAAACCTGCAGTATGGAGCATTGTGAAATACCCAAAATGAACAGGATCCTCCAACAGAACATATCCTGTTCCTGTGAAAACAGTGCGCTCAAGCTGCAATCCGACATCCTGCACTCACACTCCTCTGCTCCAGTGACGAGATGCTCACAGTCAGCTTGGATCAACAACGTGTTTAGTGAAACACTTGCTCATCGCGATGGATGCAAACCAAACAGAAGCAAACGCCCTGGAAGAAATGATTTGCGCTCGACATGTTGAGACTGCAGAGCAATTACAAACGACATTAAAAATGTAATGAACTATATTTGCTTCTGAGCCAGGAAAGAGAGAGAGAGAGAGAGAGAGAAAGTGAGACAAAATAACTTGTGGTTGAGAGAGCAGAGCAGTCGAGAAAGACACAAAGATGAAGAGATGTGGAGCGAGTGCATGCAGCTCTGTGAGGTGAGTGTTTGTAGTCGGAATGCAAGGTCTCCTGCACCGGAGCAATAATAAAAGGGCCTGCAGACACTGAGGGGGAAACTGGATTTTTATGGCAGCTCGTCAAAAATAATTAAAAGTTTGGGATACACAGAGTGGCACCAGAAAGAAGTTGAGACAGGAGAGGTGGCTTTGTGAATAGCGTTTGTCTCAAGCAGGAGACAAGTGTGAAACACCTCAAAGAGCGGCGGGGACGTAGGTGGCCACTAATTGGACTAAGCTGGACCGCGCCTGTTCCAGTCTGTTTGTCCTCTGAGCCGTCGCTGCCTGTTGGTCTCATTAAGAAAACTCCAAAGGACGACCTCGAAGGATCATTGTTGACCTTGGAAATTGCAACTTGACAGACGTTTGTTTATCTGTTATTGTGCCCTGACGTTCTGCTCAGTGGTTGTGTTTCCTGTTGGTTTCATCTCCGGCAAACGTGTCATCTCGTGTTTCCCATTTATTTTCTCCACTGTGGCGGCCCAACATATTCTGATTTGTCTCACCACGGTTTCATAATGAACCAAAGGCAATTGTAACACTGTTTGCCACCTGCTCACTCACATGCTCATTAAGCTTTAGTTAACGTTTTTTACCAACCACGCAGACAGTCAGACCTCATGCTGGAGTTTCAGCTGCAGTTGTGAACATATTTACAAGTGGAAGGAAATGCAGTTCTCTCTCTAATAAGAGAAGTTGTCTTTAAGTCTGTTTCCCTCCCCCTCGGAGAGAGAGCATCAGAGCAATGTCCGTGCACGTGTATCCCCGCTACCACCACAGACTGAATGAATTCCATGGTAAATTCTGTGTGATCATTCCAGAACAGCAGACTTCTGTGAGATCACATGAGTTCCTCTGAGGACGTAACTGCACCGCCAGATAACAGGTAGAAGAAAAATACAGCGTGACCTTTTGTCTGAACTACGTGAGACCAACTCCTGGAGACGCAGCGTGCTGAGGTTGCAAATAGTCCAGTGCAGCGCTGTGGTTCACTTGCCTCACCCAGAGAATGTTACTCCACTTCTCTGGAGAGTTTACAAGCCCTGTTATATTCAACTCTCTAACAACTCACTTCTAACTGCAGTGATGATCAACATGTTAATTGTTTAATTTGTCAGTTTTTGAACCTTGTTTGGCGACTGATGTCAACTCGTTTTCACATCTCAATGAAAATGTTTGATTGTATACTTATGTTTACATCCTCAACAAGCTCCTGTTCGTTTGTTTTTTAATTTATATTTCTGTAAAAAACGTGGAAAAAATGTATCGAAAGGATAAAAATACAACCTACAAGCATATTTCTTATTTTACAGCAACAAACTCCTGGATTAAACGTATTTTACGGCAGAAAATGTAAGGTTATTCTCCGGCCTCCTTCCACTAAGATAATACTATACTAATCTACAACTACACCTATACTCTAAAATAGTTGTGAATAGTGTGTTGTATATCTCTGTATGTCCAGCCCCCCTGAGACCCTCAAAGTATAAGCAGTATAAATAATGGGTGGATGTCCTGTTGAATAAACCAAAGCTAAAATACTACGTGCAACCTTCTGTATATCTGTATCACCCTCATTTTTCATCAAATGAAAAAAAAAGCAGTTTGCCTTTAATTGCTGTGCACCGTTTAAAAAAAGCTGGAATTAGCAGTTGGATGTGAATTCACAGTTTGTGCATTTAACTCTAATTGAAAAAACATACAGTGTGTACAAATGTATTATGTGATGAATTAAAAATGTTAAAACCACCTGCGATAATAATAAAGCTTTGGCAGCAGCTGGTATCTTGGTTCACATTACGGTGGTTTCTCAGTCAGTTCACATTTGAAACGAGGATCAGAAAGTTAGATTTATTCATCTTAAATCTAAAACACAAGGTAAATATACAACCATATTGAAAGGAAGCCCCAGCATGGTTTCACTGTCGGCCCTACACCTGCCAACTGAAAAAAATAAAAAAAATAGCAGGAGATGCAATTACAAATGGAAAAGACAAGTGGAAATGAATGGTCTGGCATCATGGGATAAGAAGTGAGGAAACGTTTGAGTGAGAGCGAGCGAAACAAGAGACGTGAGGAAGAACTGGGCTCCTGAGGAAATGGGAAACATCACAGGGAGGGAGTGAGCAGCTCAGACACAAGAGGGGTAGAGAGCACATGTGTCAAGACCCCCCCCCCCCCACCCCACCCCTCATCAGATGACGCTCAGATCTCATTCAGCCCTTCGTCGGCCACACAGGCAGTACGCCGGCTAATGGAGCGGGGAGGCGTGAGAGACACAAGCTCAGGGAATCGGTCGGTTGTTATCTGCAACAGACACTATCAGACCTACTTACAGAGAGCTGGCTGACAACGGAGCTGACACCAGGAACACAACCTCACGGCCAATGATTTGAGGGGTTGGAGGGAATGAGAGATTACTGTAATCTCATAACAGTGCGTGTGATCTGATAACCAAAAATTGCATTGCCCTTGAACGTGGATTTAACCCGACTGCAGTTCCAGTCGAGCGGCTCGGAGGCCACCAGCACCGGGCTCGGCAGCTTCCGCCTCTGAATCTGTGAGGCCCGCGTTGCCAGATGGGAAATGATCAAGGATGGTACCAGAGCCATCCAAGAAAACAGATACGTGTAAATACTTTCATAAAACGCAGCCAATATTTAGAAGAACGCGTATTTGACAGCAACTTCAAATCAAGCCAGATTATATAAAAAAACAAAAAACATGCTGCGCCAGTGTGCCAAGCATGATTGGCTGGAGAGATGAGACATGAGGAAAGTGCATGGTCCACATTCACATCCCTCATCTCATCAAACACACAGGGAGGATACATTTTCTGCTCATATTATAACTCATGATGATATTGTGCATTGAGGGAATTTTCTTATAATCTGTCATACATCTTACAGAGGGAAAAAATATTCTACCAATATTCTAATGATGATAATTGTGTGTGAAGCTGTAAAACTTATAAAAAACAACAGATCTGAACCCAAGCACGCCGCTACACCGGGGCTAGTTCGGCTCTAGCCATGCCACACAAATCCAGGCAAGCCCCATTGGGCCTTTGAGTAAGCTAAATTTATTTTTTAAATGATAAACCGAATAATAACTTAAATTACTAACCACACAGCGACTCGCTCCCGACCCAATCACAGGCTGCGTGCACTTGCCGTGACCGGTGAGCAGGATTTCAAAGGAACGTGCTTTCTGCTTTGCATGTTGACACTTTCAACGTCCAGGAAAAGATGGAGAGAAGTGTAGTATTTACCCAATATGGCTATCGTGACAAATTCGTTCAAGAGACACAATGTTAGTGTGGAGCATACATATGAAAGGACAGCGTGAAATGGAGTGGACTACTCAGGGAAAGTCTGGCTTTACACTCTGCAGGTCTCTGAGTGATGGACATTCAAAGTCCATGAGAGCAGTATTGGAATCATTGGGTTTCACTGATTCTTTCAGGACTTTCACCGAAAGGACACTCAGAGAATGAAATACTGGACATAATGGGATCAGATAAGCTGCTCAACTATTTGCATTGATGGTAGTAGAGAGTAAGAACATCAGCAAGTGTCAGTGGTGGGGCACTATGTCAAATATCGTGGAGGAATTCCTTTATTTTTACTCCAGCTGATGGACTGGACGCTGAGTTACTTTGTTCGACAGTGCCCTTGGCACAGCCCTGTGGAACCAGAGAGGTGAACCAAGTGCGGCGGCTCTTGGAAATAAAGAGAGAACAGGGTTAAACAGTTAGCTGCAAGCTAGAGTTTCTGTCAATGCTGTAACCTTACGAAGACCCTTTCATGGACATTTAAAAATTTCTACGCATAGCTGTTACACTGCCAGTAACCTGAGCGTGCTGCGCCTTAAAACCTAACTGAGATTTATAACTATTCATTTATACTGAATCATGACTACAGACGCATCGTCCTTCTACAAACCAGACGCGGTGAGTAACTGCTTTGTAACCTGGTATAAATATAGCATTGGATATTATCTGAAATTAAGCTTTTGAACAGCATGTAGAGTCTTTCTGTCGTGGCCTCGTCTATTCTGAATGTGCATCTGAAAGCCCTTTTGTTTATTGACCTTGAAGTGTTGAATTATTTTTTCAATAAGATCATCTTTAGGACTCTTATTATAGCCTACTCGTTTTACACCATGTGCACAGTTGGCAGTTGTCATTTTTTAAGGCTTACACACTTATCCTTGTGGCTGTATTGTGAATATTTTTCATTTATCTAAGGTTGTTTCATTGTATCCAAGTCAGCAGTGAAAGTTATAAATGTTTGTTACATCCATGTGCGCACATATGTTGTTGCGGCTGCACTTTGGATGTTCCTGGTTAAATTAATGATTTTGTGATGGCCTTTTTCTCCCCTGAAATATTGGTTGTCTCATTATTATAACATAAATGCACTTTGATGTAATGTGTTCTGTGTTTTGTCATGAATCGTGGCTGCCTGGGAGCTGTCCGGTGCTGAAACATGTTTCTTTCATTTCCCTGTGCTAATAGTTTATTTAATATTCTGTGTCCAAATTCAATTAAAAAAGATATCTATATATTGAATGTTCTGCGTGCCATGTGTGCGTTTATAGGGAAAACAAGCACTTCCTTCTGAAGTAACTCTGAAAATGACTATCTACTTCGCCCCAGTTTGTCTTGGTCCAGCCCTTCACAGCACAGGTGGAGAAAAGATCCCAGTGTCAACCTATATCCACTTAAATCTCGAGATAGAAGAAATTTTAAAAAAGGGGTTTTATACGGTGGGGGAGGGAAGCTAGTCGACCTCCAAAGCAAAAGCTGAGCTAAACTACTTTGTACTTTGGAGATATTTGTTTTAACTATTGATTATAATTGCTCAGGAGTCAGTGCAAGTGTATAAAATCCCACCCCCAACACACACTTACACTGTTAATTTGTCGACTAATGGGTAATCATACTAATTTTTGCATGTCTACTTTGTATTGTCTAATGTCTTGAAATCTTAATTATATTTAGGTACAGCCTTCAAAACAACTGTTCCTACTTATCAAACTGCACATAACTAGTTAAAGTATATGTGTATGAAAGAGGGTTTTGCTAAATATATAAGACATTAGATACAAAAAAAAAGAAGCTACTATGAACAGACTCTAAAATCGTCTAAAATCAATATTGGAGCTGGTTAAACATCTGTGTCTGATCATAATTTGTGAAATGGACAAAATAAAACAAAAATAAGTGGTTCTCTCATGACACCAGAGCCTTGAAATCCATTTTAACTTGGTTACTCAGACCTCCTTGGCATTCTGCCGTGGCACGAGTGTTATATAATCAGCACTTGGTACAAGGGCGTACACACACACACTCCACTGTCATATCACTGCTGCGCCTATAATCAAAGCAAAGAACATCTTCTCTTTTATAATTGCTGTAATACTCTGGTGTCTAGCGGGATAATACCGACGTGGGAAGACAGAATCCAGCATTGAAGTGGAGACGCTGAGTCGTGTATTGAAGTTTAAAAGTCAGACTTGTATTATAGAGAAAGATTATAAAGGGGGGGGGGGGGGATGATATACTAAAGCGCAGGCATGACAACTCAACGGATATGTTGAAAGGCTGCAATCACAGTCAAAGGCAGTGTGGGTTTATGGCACAGAAAGTCTGACGGCTGCGCTGCTTTCCGTCGACATGTAGCCGAATTTAAATACCTCAAGCCATTTAAATATCTGTTGAATTCATGTCTGTGGAAACCAAATCTCTCTTCCCCCCCCTGTGGCATAATAGCGGGCATGAAAAGAAGTGCAGAGTGCTATCGCTGTCGACTGCTGTTCTGAGTGCCGGTGAAGAGCAACGGGAGCTCTGTCTTACACACAGCCAAACAGCCGACAGAGAATACCGAGAGGCATTTGTGGGTTTATCATACCTTTGACTGCGTTTCTCTCTCCTGTGCCACTCAAGGAGACACGAGAAAGCCGGCTGAACAAAAGGCTTTGAGAATCATATATAATGCATATAGCAGAGACACAGGTAAGAGAAGCCGGAGACAGCCGCGCTCGTTGTGTGTCATGCACGATACACACTCGCACTGAATGTAGGTGATTGTTGCTCAGAGGGATCAGGTTACCGAGCATTCACTTTGTAGAGTGCTTGAGGATGTTCGAGGGCTGGAAAACATTTCACACCAAGATGTTGCACTCAAAGTGTAAATGTGCAACTTGTTGAAAACTGAGAAAGGCAGTAGCTGAACTGAAAATCAACCGTTAATTATTCCCTTACTATTGAAGGAGGTTCTGGTTCTGGAAAGACCGATTTAATTTCCCATAGATAATGTTACATGAGTCAAAGTTGGCTCTTCTACACACTGGATCAGCATGAAACTCGTCCAATCAATTAATCTAAGTCCTAATGATGAATTACAGAATCTCTCATAAAAAACCTAAGGCACAAGCTTGTACGTGTTATATTTTGAAAGGGAAAAGTTAATTCCTGGGTCCCGGCATCAGAGTATCAAATGTCACACCTCAAACTGGTTTCTGCTCCAGCAGCACCTCGGGCTTAAAGGTGCTGGAGACCCATCTGTGATGCCTCGTGATGAACAAACCATGATCTCTAACTGCTGGCCCCAATATAAACCTGTATGATCAAGTCAAGTCGAGTCTGTTGTTTCACTCAGGATATTCTCAATTAACTGAAATGAAAACACTAGGGAGCCGCTAGCTTCTGGTCTTGTCTTGTAACAGCAATTTAAAAAAGCAGTGGTCGGATGATGAGGACTTGTTTTGTCTTTCATGATTTCCAACTGCTAAGTTCTGATGATGAGTCGGAGTCTACTTTCAAAGACATGTTCAGGTTTAGGGAGGAGGATGATGTTTGACTTCTGGCAACTCGGTTCGGTGATGATGGTGGGATGTGTTTTATCATATTCAGTGTATATTATTGTAGCTTATTTGCTCTTTTTGTATCTTCTGTTCAGGTTTGTGTGTGTTTCCATCCTCTGCTCATTTTCAATTCACTAAGAAAAAAAAGAGATAGCTATTAAAACAGTGGAGCAAAAAGAATTTTGTTATTATAACTTCACAGGTGGTTTTATGATGTTTCCTGATTTTATGAGTTGACAATAATGGTGTAAATGCACCATTAAACCACTGACCCCGGACACAAGGGATTGTGGGACATTATTGGCTACAGAGTATACGCATCATTCACTCATTCTCTACACTCCCTGCATAAATAACACTCTTTAGTTTGATCAGCAGGAATGAGCTCAGTCCGTTGAAGAGTCACATAATGATAACTTTGGGTTTGATTTTTGTAAACTGTAACATGAAAAAGGCCAAGCACTGCATTGTGGGATTGTTATGATGTAGTTTGTAACCCCATATGTAATACTTTTTGTGAAATGTATAGATTACAATATAGTTGATACTCTTACATAGTCCGAATCCAGACGGTAAAATGTTGAATACTAAATTTATATACCTGTTTGTCTTCCAGTTTAAGGCAGAGGCCAAAGTTATTATTATATTCAGTTTTGTCAAATTATTGTAAAATCATATTATATCTGTAAATGAGTGCTGAGTACGGAGCCCTGAGTTGGGAATAGGTCACATTTCTTCCTTGGAATATCAAATAATGTGCTCATATGGAGAGCACTGAATGTGAGCCCAATGGAATCATTACACAGCACTGCTAAACTGGGAGTGCACGTTTAATGTCTAACTATTACTATTGTAAATTACAGAAAGTGTGTGTGTGTGTGTGTGGTGGGGGGGGGGGGGGGGGGGGGGGGGGGTCCGTAAAATGTCTTTCTTGCTGTTCTCGCCTAATGGGCATAAATTACAGATTGGTTTTATTTACTGTGAGCAGCTCCTCAGCTTCTAGCAGTGACATTGTCAACTGTAGAGTAATTCAGTTTTGCTCCATATCCTTTCAAGTCTTTAATCATTTATCTGTATATTTATGCTTCTATTCAAGTTAAGCCTTGTTCAGTCGAGGACCTGTACCTTGGGTGCACAGCATGTTTACAACAAAGGGGACAAATGAATCATTCTCCACTGTAGTTACTGTTGAAACATAGATACAAAGAGATGGAGGACAGTAAACCTGAGGTTCATCTGAATTCACCTGAAGCATCCTTGAGAAAGAATTATAAACCTTTGCACTTAAGGCCCAATAAAAGAGAATTAATATAATTTTGTTGTTTATATTATTCCAACTTGATATAAGCCATCAGTACAATGTTTCCGACCATGTGTGCCTCTGGTCGTCCTGGATCTTTCACCCTCATGCCGCAGCAAGAGGCAAAACATCTGTCCGATTGGTTTCACAACAATGTCCACCGGGGGCGCTGTGGGGCACATCTGGAGTGGCTGACCGTTGCCAAGTAGCTTCAAAGAAACTGGCAATCCTTTGATGCTCGAGCACATTGTCTCTACCCACCAGGAAGGTCCTGTTTTTGGCATCAGGAGCCACAGCAGACACATGCACAGCTGGGAAGATGAGAGAGTTGCTCCCAAAAGCAAGAGAGCGATGCCACTGGTTTGTGGCCAAAATACGATGCAGAAGATGTATTCAAAATTCAGACTGCACATGCTAGCTCGAAAATAGAGCTTAAAACTGCATCATCACAATTGAAGTCTTACTGATTTCTTTCTAAATGCTTCTCCATTGTCTTGTTTATGTAATGTTCTTGTGTTGCTTCTACAATTTGTCATGACGCCTTTTAGATTGAATATAATTCACTTGGAATTGCATTGTTGAAATGTGGTAAACAAATAAACTTGCCCTGCCTTGCTCCCACTCGTACAATGTGTTGTATTTGTATCATTCCTTTCATATGCGAAAGTTGTAAGACGGTGAATGAAGTTGTACAACTGACCTTGTAGCGTTTGCGGCGGTTTTCCGATGAACATTGCCTTTGTTTTACATTTTCTCACAATCAAAAAAAATAAATTTTCTGAAGCGTAAACTTAAACAAAGGGCATTTGTAATATAAATGCAAACTTTCCAGAAGTGTGTGGTAAGTATGTGGGAAGCCCAAAGGATTGTGAGTCACCCTGTTTATGCAACACATTGTTAACTGGCTTG
Source organism: Pleuronectes platessa (assembly GCF_947347685.1). NCBI lineage: Eukaryota > Metazoa > Chordata > Actinopteri > Pleuronectiformes > Pleuronectidae > Pleuronectes > Pleuronectes platessa. The sequence goes on from NC_070647.1 coordinate 8,779,775, forward strand.
TGGCCCCTGTTGCCTCAACATACACTTTCAGTTGGAGTATTAGAAGTTACTTGAGCTTTATCCAGCTATATCTAGTGCAATCACTTTATCTAGTTGCATTGTCCCCAGTTAAAGGAAATGAGCTGTTGATGAGCAGCATCCCCTGTGGCCAAAAATGGTTACTGCAGACTGTGGGCACATTGAATGTTCCTACATTTCCCAGGACTCTGTTCACCGTCTCCAAAGCAGTTGTCATCATTCATGGACTTGACAGAGCTCTGACAGCATAGACAACAGGAAATGGGCCAAACCAAATTATCTCTTGTATTTCTGTGGTGACCCACCCTTAAGACACTTTAACACCCTCGAGGACAGAAGAACCAGTAAGTGACTGATGCTGGAACAGGACTGAAAACCAGAAAACAACAAATTCCTCTCTCCAAGGTAGAGTTCCTGAACTTGAGCACTAGCAATGTCCAGGTAGCATTAGCTTACCTTTGCCATTTGTGATGATGTAAAGCTGTATGATCATAACACCCTGACTTTAACATGGGTCCATTTGTATTGTTTATGGATTCAACTTTCAATTCCTGTTGTTTCAAGAATTGTCATTTTGGGAAGTACACATAGATATTCAGAAAATCCATAGTGTAATAATAAGCTGTCATCATAATCCTTGGAAAAGCCACAATCATGACCTGTGTTTAAGATAAGTTAAGGTAGCTTTACTTAGCAAAGGTAATTGGCGGCTGGCTCAACAGTAGAATCACAGTCTTCATTTTTAACCCTCCAATATCCAATGACTCCTTTTGATTTATTTTGAAAAGCACTTGTATTTCATGGGAGAGAAATGTAGAACCGATTGTTCCCAGCTCTCTTTTCTGGACACCTATGATAACTGTGTTACTTTCTGGCCTCAGGATAAGTCACAGTGTGGTTTTCAATCATGAGCTCTAGGCCAAAGTCTTTGGAAGTAAGAAGTTTAAAAGTTCTCTGACTTGCTTTCATCATTTCATCCAATGCACATGACCTCGACGCTGAACATTGAGTTCTAGGTGGCAGCGTCTGTTCTCGTCAATCATTTCTTTGCTGCTTTTTATGCTCTCCAGCAGCGGCAGTGTATGATAGGCTATTCTCATTCTGTTCCGGTCAAGTGAACTTTTGCGGAGAGCTTAATAATCTATTTTCCAGCTCCCTTGTTCCTCTCGTGCGCGCGTGTCGTTATGTACTGTTATGGATCGTAGTGGCAGGTATTCTGTGAACCCCAGAGGAGCTCTGCTGCAGCGTTTCAGATGAATCACCTGCTAGGTGGCGGGGGTTATTACGGAGAGAAAATTTCTAAAAGAGATAAAGCAGATTGATATCTCTCCAGGGCGCACACGTGTGAAAACATGCCAATGACTCTGTCACCTTTAGGTCCTCTCTCCTCCTCGCTGTCCCTGCTCAGTATCCCCCTCTCACTGCTTCTTACATTCTCACTGTCACCCTGCTACTGCTTCACTCCTTTCCCCTCTTCACCTCTCTCCGCTAATAAATCCTATTTAAGCTCTTGTTGCGACCCCTCAATCATTGCCTGCGACTAGCTTAAAATAACACTGTGGGAACTGAAAGAATGGGGCTCGTGTGCAGAAGCCCCCATGCCGATGTTATTAATTGTTGAAGAGATGAATATCCCATTACAGTCCGACTGAGGAATGGAGATGGAGCGGGGGTTATACCGTGATTAATGCTAAGTTCATGCAATGCATGATTAATTCTGAAGTGCGAGTGGGTGTTTAATCAAGGCCACATGCGATATGATCAATTATAGGGTGAGGAGAAAGAGCTGGATGATTAGACTACCTTTCAGAGTGTGAAACATATGTCACCCGAGGTTTAGTGGGTTGTGTCGTAATGTAGGATTACAGTGGTGGTAAAAATGAGGAATATAACCATGGAGGCTGGATTACACAGTGGGTTTGAAAAGATGGGAGGGTAAGACTTCACTGGGCTCATCCGAGCGTGAACTGAATGTGTTCCTCCGTCTCCAGCAGGGAGAGCGGTACGAGCGCACCACATGTGAGTACAACTAAGGTCACCTGCCATATGGGTTGCATCACTTCACCTGCTTTGGTTTATCAGTTTTCAGTTTAAAGTCTTTTACTTTAAAGAATGAATACTCCTCGAGGCACTGGGCCGACTCACAGAGAGGCTGCTAGATGCTGCCTCAGTGCAAGCTGGACAGATCTTAAAGGAATAGTTCAACAATTTTACCTTGAAATAGTTGTTTCAAAGTGAGTTTGATGGTACACTGACTTGGAATAGGAAGATCATTCTCCTGTGAGAAGTGTGTAACTGACTGATAATCGCAGCTTAAACTGTAAGAATCAGGCCAAACAAGTTCATGAGTAATGCTGAAATGTAGATCCCTTTAAGAATACTTAGAATTCATAAAAAAACTGTGTTTATCGCCAATATTCTGCCAGGATACTTTAAATTATGAAGAATTCTGAACAGAGCTGTGTGTTTTTGTTACAGCAGCTGCTCTACTGGTTAAAAAAAGTAATGACTTTTTTTAATTAAAATGTCTTATATTTTGTTGTTTATAGTTTTTTCTCTAGCTAGCATGACTAATATTTCTCTGCAACCATTTGAACCTAAACTTTTTGAAAACACAATATGAATCATTGATATTGAGATTTTCTTCATCACATCTAACCTTGTGCCAAAATGAAACCATCAATTAAGACTCTGTTTAAAGCAGGACGTACAAGATGAACCTGCCAAAGCTGTTTGTGTGGTGAGTTTTCAACACCAACCTGTCTGCCGTCCATGGTTGTGCTGCATGTGGAGAACAGCTCTTGCAGAACGTGCCCTTAATCTTCCCCTGTAAATGGTTCTGTAGTGTCGTGCCAGCTTTCATACGAGAGCCACGGTGTAACACAGCCCAGGGCAAGACATCATAATTCAGGAGAATAATTGGGACATTTAGACCAAACCTGGGACTCGTCCAGGCCAGACAGATACAGGTCAGAGCGGCCTGTCCACATGGGAAGGAGGAAGGGATGGATGGATAGAGAGGACGGGAAGAGATAAATGGTAGTAGGTGGGGTGGACAGACAGAGAGATTACTATGAAAAATATACAGTGACGTAAGCTTCAGATTAGAAGACAAACACACAGGAGGTAGACACACGGATGAATGTAGGAATGAGAGGAAGGGAGGTGTGAGTTAAAATGAGAAGGAGCCAGGTCTCACCGGGAGGTCAATAACAATTATTTTCCTGCTTCATGAGGTGTAAAGTAATCTGCAGTGTTTTGCTGTTAACTACCTTCTGATAAGTTGGTCGCAGTTGATTCAGGGTGTAAAGAAATGAGCGCTGAATTCTGAATTTTGGCATAAAGGTCACAATGCGCCATATTTCGCCCTGTAGTTAAAATCAAATATTAATCTATCGTCGGATTTTTACCTCATGAGTCAGCGACTCAGAAAAAAAGGAGAGAACTTTTTCCATTACAGCGGCATAGATAAGGTTGGAAATATAATTCTCCATCTGTGAGACATTTATGGGATACTCAGTGGAATCTGAGAATTCATGGACCATATAACGCTACTTCTTTTGGATACATTTTTACTGCTTTGCCTCTTTTATACTCTTAAAAATCTAACTTTTAAATAAACAACAAATAAAAGTTGTATGCAGCATCCAGGAAGGTTATCGCTGAGGTTTTATCAATAGCCTCATCGATCCTGCTTGTTGGGCTGATGTTGTAGCAGTTCTGCTTATCAGTTCCTTTTAATTAACGGAACAAACAGAGTTACTGTACAGATCTGACGGGTTTCACTGCCGAGCTGGTAGAGGGAGGAGGTCTGCAGTCTACAATCTGACTAGTTGTAAGATTCATTGCTAATTAGGTTGCATACGATTTGTCTTAAGCTTGTGCAGTACATTTAGCTGAGTCCAGTGAGCTCCATAGGTCGCGGTAAAATATACTGACTAGGCTCAAAGCTGTCGCGCTCCTTCAATGAGTGATAAATTGCTTGTATCGTTCCCCTAATGGCATCCGCTGCTGTATCGGCTTGAGGATTTATCAATTGAGCACCAGTCACCAACTGCTTGACTTAAATTTAACCAAAAGTAAAACATCCATGCCCATGAAATTTACATAAAAATCTACCAAACATTTCCAGGATCATCATGATTCTATCAGTTTTTTAATTTGGACTCCAAAATATCCTTGTGCTTAGACTTTTTTGATTTGTGTTTGTTTGCACTTTGAGTTCTTTGCTTCCTGTTTTATTTTGAAGCCGTTTTCCTTGCATATCTCACCTGCTTATTTCCCGTTTCCTGCCCTTGTGGTTGTCTCGGTCTTTCGTAATGTGTTCGACCAGTGTTCAATTGCCCCTGAGTCTCTGTTCTCCCAGTCCACTGTGTTTCAAATAGAAGAGCTCTCCATCTTTGTGTGCGTACACTGTGATTGTCAGATCAATACAGTCCTGATCTCGTCTCACTTGACCACCTGACTACCCCGCAGTGATGTAAGAACACACTATTAATAACGACAGTAATGGAACAAGTTGCCAAACATCCAGGCTCCTGTGCATCTCCTCTATAATTCAGGCGGTGAGACAGCGGAGCCTGCAACAGACAAAAAAACAACAGCTCCTCATGCGGGGATCCTTACATGGGTTCGAGAGACGGCTGCCTTATGGACTGTGCCACAGCGGTCCCACACCACAAACCACGGCCATCTGGCAAGTGAGGCCGGCTAAGGCAAACCGTCAGACTTTCCAAGCGGATTTGAATCTGGGTACAAATGTCCCACCCTCTCCGTCACGCACACAGAGCATCCCACTGCTCCCAGCAACGCTCCATATCCTTGGCCTTTGTGCCTGCAATTTAATTCTTGCTATTATTGGCCGTATTCAAGAGGATGCAGCCCATTTGTTTTTCCATTATTGCTGTGTATTAAGTCCAGTAACCAGGTCTTTCATGAGTACTCACTTCAAACACCAAATGATCTGCCTGTATTCCCAACACACTCATCCCCCAACGTTCCCTCTTACGTCTTTACAAGTCTGAGCCGTTTTTGTCCCTTTTTACTTTCTTGTAATCTGAAACTCCTGCTGGGGTGTTTTCTACCTCCTGTGTTTACATGCACATGCTTGAGAAAACATGTCAAAGCAGTCGGAGTTTCAAAAGCAGGGCAAAGAATATAATGATCGCGACTGTGTTTTTATCTAGTCTGAAGCATTTTAGCTCTATTGAACATCTCTGCTTTGACCGGTTATCGTTTGCCTTTATTTCGCTTCTCTGTTCCTGTCATTGTCTGTCTGGGTTCCACTCAGAAAGCAGGTAATCTGGTTCACAGAATTGCGTAATAGCTGTATCTCTACTTTCAGTGTCAGTCAGTGGATACAATTATTGTTTACAGGTATAGCGCTAAAGTGGTGAAAAATAAACTATATACCTAATGAAACGTATATTCACTCATGTGTTGAAACATACCCACAATAAGAGTCCTCAGATATTTGGGCTACATTTAATTACCACATTTTTGTTTGAAAATGCATTTTGGACACGGAATTTAATGGATAGTTTTAGAGCTACTAAAAGTTGTTTTAGTTTGAAACTCCACCAAAACATTTTAGTTAGGGTGGTAACCCACTTGCTGATTGGATGTTTTCGGTCCGGACGTAGCCTTTGCTGATTCGTCAGGCTCCTATCACATGACCCCCTTCCTGAAGAAAACAATTATCATTAACGTGGATAATCAATCACAAGTGTTGCCCCGGATTCAAAATCTCTACATAATCAGATTGATAAGACTGAAACATGCCCACAACAGTTATTGAATATATTGAAGCAGTGTATGTGTCTGCAAATTCCACACAATCACCTCTCCTCCTTTTTCTAAAATGTTATTAGATGCTAACTCTTTCCATGGAGGAAACTGTCTGACCCGTTATTAAGTCGACCCCAGAATCATCCATGTAACCTGTGATAGGCTCAATTAGAAGAATGAATCTATGAAGGTTAAAAACCCTCATCTCAGAATGTGTACCCCGAGGCCTTGTGGTCTAATAACTGTAGCATCAGTGAGTGGTGGGAAGGTCAAAGGTTGAACACACCTTGCCACTTTGTCACACACAACGTCAAGAGACGCAGCAATGCTCTCTGCACACGCGTGTCATTTCTTCATTGAGACCCTTATCATTGTATGTGACCTCTTTTCTGTTACTGCACAGTGAGTGATTGTCAGGGCGGCTACGGGTTATCCTCTGCATTTACCTACAGATTACCTGTAGAATGTAATTATACGGAGGTATGTGGGAGGGCAGGGGTTAATGGATTGTGAGTGCGTGTGTTGTACGGTGAACAGTGAGTGACAGTCTCTGTTCAACCCACATAGAGGAGTGCTCTCCCTGAGGTCAGGACTTTGGCTTCGGTCTCTCAGTACAATCGTCAGCAATTACACAACACGACGTTAACTGCTACTAATAAGGAAGGGGCTTTTTTTCATCACAGGGCCTGATAACATTTCCTGCAACATTTAGGATGCCCTTCAGGGAGACACATTACCTCCTCAATACTCTAGCGGTGCTGCTTATTGGCTGACTTTAAAATGATCCTTTAGGTGCATCAATGATTGAAACAAGTCGAGGGGGAAACCATAAATGTGTAAGTAATTTGAAATATTCTGTCAACAAAGGCCTCTAAACCCAGGAAGATGAAAACAGAAAGACATTTCAGTCTCCGGGATCTGGCTGTTGAAGAGGGATTCACTCAAGTGTTCGAGCGGCTTTAGGAAGGTGGTTGTACGCCAGGTAACATGAGCAGTAAGAAGCAATGATTTGTAAATGGCTGTACTTGCTCATACCTTGAGATTCCGAGGCAGCTGCCCTCTGTCCCAGAGACCTGGCCGAAAACCAAAGGGAACATTGCATTTGCAGTCAGGGCCCCGAGGCTCTGGAACGATCTGCCTGAGGAAATCAGGTTGGCTGACTCAGTGCTTTCCTTTAAGTCCCTTCTAAAGATGGACTTTGGAGAGGCTTTTCTGCTTTTACTTGAATTTACATTTGTCTTCAAACTTTTATAACAAACGTCCTTTAATTCTTCATCCTAATCTTCCTTGCTGCCTGGTGAAGCACTTAGTTTGGGTTGTGAAATGTGCTCTACAAATAAAGAGAATTATTAGTACCATCATCACAAGTTACACAATTAGCCATAGCGCCTGGAACTGAAATAAATGGTGCCCACTGAATGAAGCCAAATAATTTAAGTGATCCAATTAACAACAATTACGAGGTTGTGTTTTGGTCCGCTTTTGTTTTGTTTGTCTGGTAGTTAGAACGATTACACAAACTTGATGTAAGGATGTTTTATGGGTCAGATAAGAACCCACTGGATTTTGGTGCAGATGTGGAGAACCAGAACTTTTACTTTCACACTTTCTTTCACATTGTGATGTAGGACCCTTTTCCTAGGTTTATGGGATTGATATTTATGGGTTTGTGCAATTTGGTGCAAATCTTTAAAAGAAATCCATATGTGGTGAATTTAAATGGTTTTATAAGTGAACTGTTGGACCTTGGCGGAGGTATGTTCTCTATGGCCATTCTAGTTTGCATATGTTTGCAAAATACTGAGGAAAACATAATGTCTAGCATTTTAGCATGGTTATTTTGAACCTGTTAGTTGATGGAGTTTTAGCATGTGGCTCTAAACGCTGCTGGGCCCCAGCCGGCAAGAAGCTCTCAGCTGTTCATTGATTTCTGAGCACAGCAGCGTCACATCATTACTGATTTCATTTGCAAAGCGACAGGGTTATAATAACAGCGCTGCAAAAAGCAGAGTAATTTTAGGGGAAAGAGGAAACAGCCAATGAGAAGTAAAGCAGCAGAATGAAGTGCCAGGCAGTGACTGAATCAGGATAGATGGAGGCAGAGCGTCGCAAAGATGTGGATGGAAATGGCGAGATGGGTAGAAATGGAGATATAAAGTTACATAAAAGCTCCATTATCTCACCTCTTTGTGAACATGTTATGACACAAGGACAGACTGAGAGACAGAGCATTTATTCGTCTCCGCCTGGTTGTAGGAGCTCATGAGCCGACGATATGAGCCTCACTCGCCACTAAAAATGTTTAACTGCCTTTTCACTACTCTAATAGCCAAGTGAGGAAAAGATGAATATGTCTCTCTATCAACTGCTTTGGTAAAACTCACAATCAATCCCATTAAAAGATGTCGTATTGTCTCACGCTGGATGAAACTGGCTCTAAAGTACTCTATTACTTTACCTCCCATGTAGATTCAATTCAGATGGAGGTTTCCCTGAAAGCCAGTGTTTCAGCTCAATATCACAGAGGCTATTTCTTTAAATGGAAGAAATCCGAGAGGCATCAAAAAGTCATTTAAAATGGATGACACATCAATTCTACCTGAATCTGTTCTGTATGACTCAGCTAAATTAACTAATCAGGGAAATTCACTAGGCATAGCAAATGCCTCGTTTCCCGCTGTTGCAACCAACCAGCAGATTGACTGGATGAACGGAACACTTAATGGTTATCCCACAGTCAGTCATTGGGTGGTTAATCCATGGGAAATGACTCCCCGGAAGAACTGAAGTTATTCTGGGATGATCACTCAGCAGTCGTGTGAATCCACCAACCAGTCAAGCTGCAGTGTAAATCCATGTCTTTCCAGAATAAAATATCACTATCATAATTCTTGAGTAGCAGCCAACAATGTGTCTTGAGGTCATAGTGACCTTTGACCACTAAATTCTAATCAGTTTAACCTTGAGGCCAGATGGATGTTTGTGCAAGATAAATAAGATTCCCTCAAGACGTTCCTGATGAATCGCATTCGCAAGAGGGATGGATGAGAGGTCAAACTGACGTTGACCTTTGACCCCTCCATCCCTGAATCCCTGTGTGTTGTGTCTCACCTGAACACAAGTGTCATGTTCGATGTATTCTGACCACGTCACCTCTGTCCACCTGTCGTGCTCTGAGAGAGTATAGCATGTGCAGCTAGAAATTACATGTGAACTAATTATTTTCAGAGATGGTTTCAGTTGCTTTAGGTAGTTCTTAACACACCGATGAACGTTCAAGTGCTCTTTTAATTTAACCAGTTATTTGATTCTATTAAAAGGGGGCAAATGTCAGGATTGGCAGCTGAGATTCATTATTAGTTGGTCGAGTATCAGCAGGACCACGCTATATCTCCAAACCAGGAATACTACAGTACAAGATCTCGCTCCACATGACATCAGAATTGCAACAGGGCAGAAGTGGAAGAAGTGCTGACGCGTCATACAGCTTCAGTTACTGTCTGTCTTGATATTGCTTTACATGATGTACAAAGAAACATCAGGCCATACTCACTGTAGTGCTGAACTCTAGCAGGCAGGGGTTATCATTCAGTTACTGCAATGGCCTCCCTTCACACGCAGTGAAACCTGCTCAGATGATCCACAATTCAGCAGAATTTGAGAAATCAAAGCTGGGGCATTTCTCTCTCTTATCAATAACCTCTTGAAAACTCTTCCCTTCGAGAAACACCTCCTCTCCCTAACACACACACACACACACACACACACACACACACACACACACACAATATATATTATTTATACACTGTTTGTTGACCACTCCAGTCAAATCAATGAGGATGGACTAAGACACCTTCATAAAGAAGGGTTTATTGCAGGGCTCAGTGTTCCTAATAAACTGACCACTGTGACTGAGTGCATATTATATACAACACGTGAGCCGTAGCCTTCACCGGTACTGAAGACACTGCACACACACTGAGACGTCAGCTGTCACCCTGTGACACGCACGGTGGCTTGAGGATAGATAACTGTATAATTACCCACTTTACAGAGTGACCTCTGCCACATGGCTGATGCTCTGAAACCAATGAATTGTTTCCAATTCACATAACAGAATAATAGGATATTCCTGATGGAGACGACTACACATGCAAATGGTTTCCCTTGTTGCGCCTTCAGCTGTCTCAGCCTGAGTTTTGGATTCCTGTTTGGTTTTGCAGTAAGAATGATTCTGACTTGCAAAACAAAGCTGGCTACATGTGTTTGCTCCCAAGATAATGCACTGAAGTATGGAGCACCAGCTGTTGCCTGAAGTTCTGTATGCTAATTACCGGAGTTTTGACGGAGTAGATATGCATAAGACCAAACAGCATCGCCTCAGCCCGTGAGCTGTAGCGTGGAGTGGCCACAAAATCATTTTTAAAGTCAGGCTGTAATCATAAAGTGTCTTTTTTGCCTCATCTTTTTAGATTTAGGTCGGCATTGGAAATGATCTGTCTTGTGCCTGTTGGTGGGATAGAATTTTAATGCAAAATTTAATATTTTATTTGAACAGCTTGTGCATGTGAATGTAGGTAAACAGTGGATTAATCATTTGTGCGGGATGATCGAAACAGCCACAGGATCATGATGCAACCGTGACACACCGCCACTGAAGCAGGAGCAACCGATGAGCTCTCATCACTTTACTAATTTAAGAAAACACATTTTGGATTCCACAAGTAAAGCTGAAACACATAATTTATGTCATCGTGTTTATTTTGTATATAGTACTCAAACATTCACATGGATGGAAGGATGAACTAATTAGATAACAGAGGTCAAAGGTCAACGTCACTGTGACCTCTCATCCGTTCCTCTCTTATGAAAGCGATATATCAGGAACGCCTGGAGGGATTTTCATTTCATCTTACACAAACATCCATGTGGAGTTATTTGACATATTACACTTTATTTTATTGGCTTCATGAGTGAAGCGGCGGTTTTAGTCCTATCATGATTGCTTAAAAATGATGTTAACAAGTTATGGATTATCTAAATGATTCCTCTCCCAATCAACTAATAATGTTTAGATTGCTGGTTGATTTCTGAGCTTCACGAGAAATAATGGATGACTAATGAATGTATAGTGGAGGTCAGTAGCCAACCATCAACAGGTCTGGGACCTCTAGGACAGGACTGGCGACCCTCCAGCCTCCATGTTTTTTACAGCCTGCCAGACTTTTTGAATGAAATACTAAACTACAGAAAGAGTCTCATTGTAGATATATTTTTCTTCTCTCCAAGAAATTAAAATGGCAGACTAAAATGTCCTTCATGGTTTTCTCTTTGGATGGAGGTGAATGAAAGGCACACGTCACTGTCCCGTCATGTGTCATCTCTGACAAGCGTCATGGCGACTGTCAAGACACTAGGAAGGACAAACACTTGTTTGTTTGTTGACGCCAAAGACAACCTATCGTGTCTAGTTTGTAGAAACACAATGGGGATGAAAAAGCCTCATTACATCCTGCAAGGACGAAGCAATTCTCTCTTAGAAACTGGGAAAGACTCGGTTCGCTCAAGACTGACAGACCCAAACCTGTAAAATCAGCCTGGCGCTGAAGAGATTAGTGTGATAAATGTGTTCAATAATTTAGTGTGGCCCACGAAGGATGTTCTAATAATTGAAATGACCCTTGATAGGAAAAAAGTTCCCCGCCCCTGCTCTGAGGAGGTTAATGAGACCAGGAGTGTGTGGAGGTTTAGTGCAGTCAGCCGAATCAAACACACTCTCTTTACGTCACTTGATAACACACGTTGCATTGTTTTACTAAACATGAAATACTGTATCAATGATATAATGAACTCAAAACGCGCCACAGCCAAGGAGAGTGAGCTGGGCGGCGTCATCGAATGGATGTCGTGAACATGTGTTGACAAACAACACACGCCAGTCAAACTTTTGTTTCTCGTCCCCACGTGGAAAGGAGGAAACAAGGACAAACTTGTGACAACAGTCTGTGTTTGTTTGACGCGTCCTGTTGTTTGAGCAGAACTTTACACAAACAACCACAAGCAGCTGACGATGCCGGCCGTCCGCTTGTATGTTTGTTTATTTTCTGAAGACACATTTGATCGTATAAGTTTCAATAAGTTCCCAAGTCTCTGGATTCAGAAATGAGTCGCATCTGTTTAGATTGTGTGTTTCTGTGTCACAGCTGTCTCTCGTGCGTTATATCGAGTTCAAATTAAAATAAAATTGTAACGTCACTTTACTGTATGTCTGTGGTGTTCGAAATTTCTAAAATAAACATTTTAAACACCTCCATTACTGAACCTCACCTCTGAATTTTTTTTGCTAAAGTTACAAAATTTGGCTTAATCACCTCAATTCACTTTAAAATACCTCAACTTTACTTTATCAGTCTCAGGACATTTACTGCAGGATTTATTTGACCTTTGCTCCCGAAACAACTTCCTTCTTTGCACAGTTTCCTCAGTCAACACTTCACCTGGCCTTCGCTGTAAATGAATGTTGGGCTGCTGGGCAGATAGGACAGAAAGTGTACACACACACACACACACACACACACAATGCAGGACTATTGATTTGTTGAGCACTGTGGTCAAGCAGCCCCGAATGGCATTGCTCCTTGGGTGAGACACGCAGTCGGCAGCGGATGTGCTGCTCCTAAACTGTCCCCGGGCACCGTTTCAAATCCCTGTAGATTCGTGATATTGATTCGAGCCATTTCTTCCTCCGCCAGCGTCTTCTCCACCTCCATCATGTCCCCTTTTGCTTCTTTTCAATCCGACCTTAGTTGTTCTGTTTGGTGGCTCCCAGAGGAAATTTCAATGATAACTAAAAGACAGGCATCGGTTCCTCTTTTCTTTTATTTATTCTTCCTATTTTGGAGAAACTAAAGCAGCCGTGGAGGAGGAACGAGGGGCCGGAAATCACCATGGGTGGGGGCGTCCACTTTTAATCATGAAATGACGTTGACACAGCCCAATAGTTTGAAACACTAAGTGGCGTTATGAGCCAGGTTCAACCCATTAATGTAGAGTTTTTATAAATTAGGACATAAATGTCAAAACCTGTAATTAATTTATTTCTTCAAAGAACAGTCATATATTACAGTGATCAAACACTTTTAGGTGTGCAGTGTCACTTCATAGAAATGAAGGATTCATTCCGTCTAGCTGGGAAAAAAGGTTTTGTGCAGAAGTGCAAATAACATTTTTTTCAATATTTCCATTCATGGTGAGTGAGACCTCTTTGTCCCTCTCCTCACCCCCTGTCAATCCCCCCCCCCCCCCCCACACACACACACACTCACCTTCTCACGCGCTCCCCATCTCTCTTTGCTCGTTCTCATTGTCAGACTGTGTAATTGAGGTAATGCTGTTAACGATGTGTGAGTTGTATTTTGACACACACACACACACACACACACACACACACACACACACACACACACACACACACACACACACACACACACACACACACACACACACACACTGTGATGGCAGTAGATAGGGCTCTTTCATTAGAGTTGGCACGGCGAAGACAAGGCAGCGGTGGCTTACGGACACAGACGACCTCGCCGTGGGGGAGCGGGGGCTTTAAACACTAATTAGGATGACTTTGGGAGACAACGCAGGTAGGGAGGGGTCGACGCGCAGAGGAACGGTTGGGGATTTGAAAAATACAGGAGGGGGAGGGACAGCAAAGGTGATTTTAGTAAAAAATGACAGGGAGAATAGAGGAGCTGAAGATATGAGGGGATGGCGGTGACAGCAAAAGTCAGACAAAAATGGAGATAGCAGAGAGGGTGGGAATAAAATCACTGATGATTTAGACAGAGGGTGAAATTTAGAGAGGGAAATTGGCAACTTTGCTGCAATCAGAAAGGTCTCACCGGAGAAGGGAGGTTTCTAAAAATACCTGAGTGCATGATGTGTCCACTCTGCTATTACATGCTGTTCACATCCAGGCTACTTTGTCACAAGTATCAATCGTCTTTCATTTCGTTCTCCCATGTCTGACAATTACTGGGAACAGTACATAAGGTTAACAGGAAGTATCTGTTTGAGGCTTTTGCATAAAGACCTCCATTTCCCCAAAATGATGGTTTGAGCAGGTAAGAGCAGCACTTTTCTTTTAGAGGTAATCTGCTTACGCATTAGATGTGATAACGCAGTGTTTGCACCCTAAAACTTAATGCCTGGAAGAAAGGGATGTTTCACTTTTCTTATCCATTAGGTGATCCAATAACTGCAGAGCAGACAGCTCAGAGCACAAGCTGTGTGCTTTATAGACAGTCTATAAAGATGGAGGAAGCATATCCAACTCCTCCCGCTATCTAGAAATGAAGTAAAAATATCCCCCAAAAAAGAACACTACAGCACCGGAGTCTGCATGGTGGCGATCAGGAGTTGGAGCTGCAGAATCGACCCAGTTTAAAGCATCAAATAACTTCATTATAACTTGAGACTTGAGTAGTCGTCAGAAGAAGAACTACCTAAAATGGCAGAAACCATCTTCGAGAAAAAGTTATCCAAACTTGTCCTTTGTACACTTTAAATAATTGTGATTTTAATTATGTTCCATCCACTCCATCGACTTCTGACCCATTACTGGAGGCATTGATCTATCTGAGCCCATGCTAATAAGACCAACCACCATGTCATTTTATTTTTTAAATGAGTAAAACCTTGTTTCCACGGAGAGCTGGAGGCACCTCACTGATTCTCTCACACACAACCACATTGACAGCGCACCCATCTCAACTGTCAGGCCGACCAAAAACAACATATTTGCTCTTTGCAAACAGACGTTAAATATGTGTGTATTTGCATATAGAGTGGCGAAGTGAGATCTGCTCTCAAGTGGTCACAGGAGACACATGTTGCATTCTAATGACAGCTGTGAACCGACGCAGTTAAAACTGACTCGGGACGAATGTTAATGTCGAACTGAACGGAGCCTGAACGTGAGGGTCAGTGAAAAGAGGAAGTGTGCAGCCGCTTGGACACGTTACTAAGTAGAGGACAGAGTGGAAATATAACGAGATGTTCCACATTTTATACATATATGAAGTATATATGTGTTTTTTGCTATAGCTAAGTACACATTTATACATACTGCAGCTTGGTATGCTGTGATGACACAGACTTTATACACGACAAGAGCAGACGTAGAGCAACACACTTAATGGAATGTGTTTGGGGCACACACACACACACACACACACAATGAGTTGCACATACACACACACTGCTTTGTTGCCGCTGTCACTGTAGCCAAATTGCTGCTGGAACCACTCATCACTACAGCACCTCATGGGCAGGTTCAGCCAGCAGAGGACAGATGCTGCGTAGGATTGTGTGTGTGTGTGTGTGTGTGTGTGTGTGTGTGTGTGTGTGGGAGGGAGGAGGGAGGAGGGAGCCTGAGTAGCAAAAGCAGGATAGGCTAGTTTAGCTCAGGGCCATAGTTTCTAAACACACACACATGCACACACACACCTGCCCGTCTCTCAGCCGATCCACAGTGGCCTCCCGTCAGTAAATAATACCATTCATTATCTGCATGAAGCCCTGAAATCAACTCCATGAAATAGATCAGTGTGTTGGGGAATGCAATCAGATTCTTTGGATCTAACAAATACGACACACTGCTGCTTCTGCTGCTGGTAAAAATCCTTGTAACTAAGTGCTGTTATCTGGTCTGTGACTTGTGTATGACCCTGCAGGTCCTGCATGAGCACAACACACATCTTTTAATAAGATGCACGGAAAATAACGGTCAATAATAAATGTGAGAATGCAACTTACAATGTTCCTTTTAAACATTACAATATTTATTGTAATTACATTTAAAAAGTATAAGACGGCAAAGGGGATCAAGAGGTCAATGTACTCTGTCAAATGTTCCCTAAATGTTCCTAGCAGAATTAAGGAGGATCTGAGAGCAGCTATTTCAATGCCAACTCAAAACAATAATAAACTGTGTGTTTCAGGTGGAAAACTCCTCAAGCTCAACATTACTGTTCTGTATTTTATTCCCGTTTGAATCAAATCATCTCTCCAGCTACAGTCTTTTCTTTTTCATGAATGTTCCTGCATTTGTCTCAATTTATTCGTTTTCAGGCATCACAAGTCTCAGCCTGATTCTTCCACCTGCATGAGTCACAGTAGGATGGTGATGGATGAATGATGAACTGCGCTGTGCCGTGTCTCCGCCACACATCACACCGGCTGAAGGTCAGTCTTTTCTTTCATAAGGCCACATACTTGATGTCATGCTTTCAATGTTATAACATGATTTCTTTTTTTCTTTAACACACGGCCTGCTGCTTCGTCATCTTCCTAAGAGTTAACTTGATAAAGCAGGAAGTTGTATGAAAGAGTCAAGATCGTTTTTGCAGTTCTTACTGACTTTGGAATCTTGTTATTAGAGATTTTTACCCTCTCCCCATTCCATAAAGGGATAGTTCACCCAAAAATGTAACTTCACTCTCTATCGACTCACTACAGTAAAATAAAATGCCTGCTGCTTCTGCGGTGTCATCCAATTGTCCAGAAGTCCCGACATTCAAACTCAACTCGACAAAGCATCATTAACACCCTGTTTTAGCCTAAATGTCCACTGTCATCCATGGTTTACCTGTACAATTATTAAGCGAGCAAATACAGTAGGTTTATAAAATATGCCACTTATCTGTTTAGAAATAATAATACATCTTTGGCAACTACAGTAGCATTATGGTAATTGGTTATTAAATGAGTCTAACAGTCAATTTTAGCTTTTAAAGGTAAAAATAGACAGAAATTAGAGGATTCCAGAGTAAAAGCGAGATCTCTCTCATATGTCATGGCTGGCAGGAATGCTCTCGGATATTCTGGTCCACCATCGGTTTGCCACAGTTGTCTGTGTAACACGAGTTCAGGCACAGATGGATGACATAACTCATAACCCGCCACGCAATCAGTTTTCATCTTTTTAGAGACATAAAGCCGATTATAACTTGCCTACATTAGTAGTTATCAATACTTAGTCCGACCACGCAGCTATACAGGGAAAGCATCTCCTCTTGAGTCTCATCACAGACTAACAAAGTCCCCTCACGTCTCCAGAGGAGAGTTTATCGACATGGTTGATGAGGAGCTGGTGTTAAAAGATGGTAAAAACATTCTGGATGATTTAAAGGTCAACCGCCTCATTGACAGACAGGTCAGAGTGTTCCAGAGACAGACACAGTGGTGCAGAACACAGAACACTCTGAGCACGATGAGGCAACAGCACAAAGCTTCTTCGATATTTTAATGAGTAGTACACAGGGTAGTTAAACACTGTACACAACTTAAAGAGTTATTTTGCTTAGATTCAAATTTATATATTTAATATCTAACACTTATAGACACTTAGCCGACACACGTCTTTTCTAGTGAAATGGTTCAATGTCCGCCGTTGTCACAAATGTATTACCCGTTAGTAAAATGTCCACACCACAGCTTCTTCTAACCTTTATGATGAATTGACTCGCACTGCATAATTTCTGCAGCAGGGAAATCATCTCATACTTCTATGAGATACCCCCGTTGGAAACACTGCTATCAGATGCCCTGGTCCTCCTCACTCTCCTGAGATAAAAGTATGTCTCTTGACTAAATAACACCAGCTTGGTGCTTCATGTTTATAAAAATGTATGAAACAAATGGTGTAGTAAGTAGCTGACAAGCCCCCCCCCGCCCCATGCTCCCCCAACCGCCAGCTTTGGTCACTCACCTAGAAAAAGAGCCGCGACCTCCTTTCCCCTCCCTTGCACTCCTCTCTTTTCTCTCTCCACTACGGCAAACACAATAGTTAACGGACATAAATATTTATGGGCTCAAGCTGCGTCTGGCTTTGTGCCAGGGTACCCTATGAATTTTTCATCCACGGCAAAACTGCAGAAGTGCGTTGGGAGCTGCTCCGGCATCTGTGTGAATGTAATGTCAGGATGTGCGGCGGGCCAATGTCGCAGATACAGTGATAACTCCAGTGATACACAGGCTGCAGTGCTGTGGCAGGGACCGTGGGTCGGAGGATTGAATTGCACAGAAGGTTACGGTGAAGAGGATAATAGTCTGCACTGTGTAGTCTATATTCCCCTGTGTTATGACAGTGCAACCCAGTCTCATCAGAAAACGTTCAGGGGCAACGTTGGTCCACTTGGAACGATGTTACCATCTCACAATCTGGCCTCTCAGATTGTGAGATGGTAACATTTGGTCCTCCCATTGTTTTGCATTGGCGTGTGCGCACGTCACGTGACTCCCAAGTTCCCGTCTTCGGAAAGGAAAACATGGCGGACATTCCTTGATTTTTCAGATAAAAATGTCATTTTGTAACTTTGTTTGGGAATTAAAATACATTCTGACAACATTTATAGCGAGAAATGTGCTCTTTGCTTCCATAATCTTTAACCAGTTCATGCTTATGATCTATATTTCGTTAGTTATCACGAAGATTTTTTCCGGTCTCGGCAGAAAATTGTCGTTCCTAAGGTGGTTGCTAGGGACTCTGCAATCCCGGAAATGACGTATAATACCGTCATACCGAGCCGGACCGTTTGCGCATGCGTTAGTGGATCTTTCGGATTATAAATACTGCCGTACCTGGGTTCTCCGGTCCATTTAACTCAAAACTACTTGACGAACATGGACAACTTGGAAGACGACGATGCTGTATTCCTCGCGGATGCGCTTTTGGATGAGTGTCAGGTAAGAAGTATACTTTTGTGTTGGTTTTATTATTGTTACTTTCAGGGTTTGAATTAAAGGGGTGAGAGAGAGAGAGAATTTGGAGTCCGAAGATATAGGGAATGTAATTGATTTGGTAATGTTTTCCCACGGTAGCCTTTGTTACCTCGGTTGTGAATAAATGTTTGGTGAGATTAGTTCCCTTTTGCTCATCATTGAGTGACGCTACAATGTGAATTTCAACATAAACAAAAAATGCAGAGGTATAAAAAATCCTGAATCGGCTCATAAAATAGTTTTACCTGGTACCGTGTAAGTTTTGGTCGCAAAGTTTGGCCTGTGGGGGAAGGGCCCTAATAGGGCAATCGGGGGGGGGGGGGGGGGGGGAAATGGCCCTTATAGGGCCAGGAGGGGGAAGGGCTCTACGTTGGGTCTTTCACTATTGGGGTTGTGCTTGTGTATGAAGTTTGTTTTTGTTTTCTAAAATACAGGATGGTTTAAGATTGAATTTAGATTTTATTAATTATTTAGATTAACAAGGGATGTATTTGTCTAACATTATTGGACTATACAAGATCGATTTGGTTGAATTTACGTTATGGACAATGATGGTTTTGTTCATAACAAGATGTTTGTATGTTGTAAGAAAGTTTTAAGTAACAAATGGTATGCTTTGTGTCTCAATTCTTGAATCAAGGATAATCCAACTGAGGCGAAAGGAGTTGCAGCAACGTCCAAAACTGGGACAGAACAGTTTGTTTGGCTTGATGAGGACCAGGAAGGGCAACCTCTCCCAAAAAGGAGAAGAACAGGAGCTAAACGGAAGCGCCCTTCAGCCACTGGTTAGTAGTTTTTCCCCTTTTGGTCATTCAAAACTATACTTTATTTCTCCTCAAGCAAGATATCAAATGTTATTCCATCCTTCTGCAGATGCCTTGGGAACCACAGACCCTTCAAGTGCTCCATCCACTAGTGGACAACAGATTGATACTGTGACAGTCCAAAACATAGGTATTTTTTTCCTATTTGTTCATTTGAAACCATACTTTATTTCTCCTCAAGCAAGATATCAATTGTATTTCCATCCTTCTGCAGATGCCCTTGGAAGCACAGACCCTTCAAGTGCTCCATCTACGAGTGGACAACCGTTGGATACTGTGATAGTCCAAAACATAGGTATTTTTTTTCTTCTGGTTTTTAATGAAGTGATACACTCGATATATTTCCCCCTGATTTACATCTGTAATTCTCCTAACCTCTACCCTTATTTTCCCCTGTCAAGACTCCCTCATCCAGGAAGTGCAAAACCTTTTGGAATCTCCTACTGCGGAACCCCTCCCTTCACAGTGGAAGGATAGGCAAACATCCACCTTGGAAAAGTGGACTTTGTTAAGGCCTTTTATGGTTAATCAGATGTTATTATCTGAGAAGCCTAAAGAGGGACTTTGCCAGCACTGCAGACAAAAGACTGCAGTAGTGAGGTGTCATGATTGTCTACCAAGAACACTTTACTGCTTAACCTGTGATTTTGCAAGTCACAGGTCGATGGTGCTCCATAATAGAGCATCCATGGTAGAGGGGTTCTTCAGGCCACTGCCGCCATCAACATGCATCAAGGACGATGAGGGAGGAAAATTCTCCTACTATGAAAGAGGTATTTTTTAAGTTACAAAATAGACGATTTTAGATAAATTTGATTCAATCAAAAAAATATGCTGGGTGAAATAAGTTATAGCACTGACAGAATACCTCAACTGATTAAAGATGGTGATATTGGAATTTACTTTATCAAATTCTTTTCCCCTTGCTTCGTAGAATGTTTTTTACCAATCGCACTTCCCTGCTGTGATTGTTCATCTGGGACAACAACTGTTTCCGCCAGAAAGCAGGTCATTTTGATTGGCATGAATGGTAAGGTTTTAATAAAATCTTTCATACAGTAATGCTATTTTAAGTTGCTTGTGCATCTAAGTAAACACGTTTTTCTCTGTTTTTTTTAGGCAGATACAATCTGTCTCTCCCACATGGTAGCTGCTCCTGTGGAAAGACTTGTGCAGTGGACATTGCTGATCTAGTTGAAAGTGGGTACTGGCCAGCCACAGTCAATTTTGAAACACTGTATGCTGTGGATATGTTCTCTTCATTTGAGGATCTGAAGATTGCGGCTCCGGGAATGTCACGGCAAGCTTTTGTTAGCATGCTTGAACATCGGACAAAAGTCTTTGGACGTGTGAGTATAGGTTTACTAATTTCCCACTGCTTAGAATACGTTTCCCATATTTCTTATACTATAATAAAAAAAATGTTGTATGTCTTTTGCTATCAGAGTGGAAAGATATGTGGGGATACCATGCAGAAGGCATTTCTGGAATGGACCTACGCCAAATTTGAGGTTGAGAAGCTGTCTCAGGTGCAGCATTTTCAGTGCCCTGCATGCCATCCCTCCATGTTGGCTGTTGCGGTGGATGGAAACCGCAAACTATACCGCTTTAAGAGCCAACCAGGGTATGTAGAAAATTGTATATAGAAAATTTAGAATGCCATAAACGTGTCATTTTAAAAGTGGTTATATATTTGTTTGTTTTTCAGACCTGTTGGGTTTTTTGATGGCGTATTTCTGGCCAAGGACTGTGAGGTGTCCTCCTTTGTTGACTACATCCATGGGACGACAAAACACGTAAGTTAATAAACGTTTTTTCCTAATTTTACGTTATTTAACATTAAATAAATTATTATACCCTGTGAAAAAAGTTTTCCTCTCTTGTATAATGTTGACCCCATCAAACATCATTTTAGCAATATTTAGACCTTCAATTAATGCTGATTATTGCTATGTATTTTGTTTTTCTTAGAATCCTGCAAAAGGGCGATGTGGTAAAAGTCAATGGGCGGCTGCACGAGAATCCGCAAACAAGTCTGCAAGCAAAGTAGATGAAGAAGGCGTTGAGGTTGCTGTCTGCCGTCATGGATTCTTGCTCAAGGGACTGAATATGTTCCGTGGCGAAATATTTGCATATCCATTGTATCTTCAAAGACACCTTGCTTCACAGAATGTGCAGTTTTTTTGCTCTGATGTGGTGTGCAAATACTGGCCGTATCTGCAAAAGGTTGTGCGTCACTGTCCAGAGCTGCGGGATTTGTTGACTATGCGTCCATTTCTCTCCATCATGCACGCTAAAGCACATTCCTGGATGTGTGAGGTAATGATCATCAGTCTCAAAATCATTTTCAAACTGTGTTTCTCTTTTTCAAATGTTAACATCGAAGTAAATGTGTTGCAGCTGCAGTGGGGAGGACGTAATCAACATGGTGCTGGGACAACCATTGGGGAGGAGGTTGAACAAGTCAACAGCTTCCTCTCCCGGGCAGCCATTTGTTCCAAGTACATGTCCAAAGCTGGTAAGTCTTTAAAATGTATTTATAATTGTTTTTGTTTTTCGTCTCCTAATCTGATATGCATTGTGTCTTAAGTTCGCACAGATATACTTACAATTCAAGCAATTGGCTGGAACAGGCGAAAAGCAGAAAACCTTGACCGAACATTGGCCAAAAGATACATCAAGGTACAAACCAAGATACCTTTTTTGTTCATGGGCTGGGGGCTGTAGACATTTTCTAATTTTGTTTTTGTTTTGTCAGACAATGCAAAGGATAACAGAGGCAACAAAGGACCTTGCGGACATCAACACTGAGTTGTCTCTAGAGGAAGACACGGTCAAGCAATGGGTGTCAGATGTTCAACAGTGGACGACAGGTATTGTTGACAAAGAAATTATTTTATTCTTGCACAATGTCCTTTGTCTCTGTTTACACAAGGTCTACTCAAAAAGCTTGACTGTAACATGATAATGCCATGAATACATTCTTTTTTTTCTCATCTTCACAAGGACCAACCAGCCCAAATGACTTGCAGAAGACCATTGAAGGACTGTATCTGAGCATTAAGCAGCGGAAATTTCAGCTTTATCGTCAGTCTGGTAAGACATAATGTATTAATTACTGTGGGGGGGGGGAAGTAGCCCATGATTTAAAAATTAACTATTAGTTTCTGTGAACGTATTTCCAAATCCTTTTTTTCATATAAATATCACTAACATTTTGACAACTGAAAGACAATATGATCATTGTGGCCTTGGCCTGTGACCTCAAGGTACCAAAATAGAATCCTTGATTTGGTACAAGTTAAAATCTGTATCAAATTTGAGGAAATTCTGCAATGTAATATGTTATTGGGGTAAGATTGGTCATCTAGGGGTACACTAAAATTGTGGTCTTGTCATTCTAGATGGCAATAAGCGGAGACATCAACTCAGGAATAAAATTGTTGTTGAAAAGAAAGCCTTGGAGGATGCCATCATTAAACACAATGCTACTGTGGAGGAAGCAGACAAACTCCCTCCTCCTAACGAGCTCTTGGCTGATGACAACTATTCCTGGCAATGGGAGTGTAAGTTCTTTATTGAAAGCCACAGAATATCAAATCTCTCCCTCAACCCCTTGCTATTTATGTAATATAATTTATAACTCTTTTGATATGATTTCCAGGTCATGGTGATATGGTACAGAAAAAGAAAGTGTTTGACAAGGTAATGCTGCTGACCAGACTTAAAGAGGAAGCTGTCATTGTGGTTCGTGAGGTAAAGCAGCACTTGCAGTACATGAAGAGTGTGGTGGGAGAGCTTTCCTCTCAGCTTTCTGAGGCCATAGGCGGACAAGGTAAAATACATTTTATTTGCTCTATTTTTATATATATATATATATACACACTATTAAACATTTTCCTTTTTGAAACATCTCAGGGAGTACTGAGGCTTTAGCGGGGACGGAACGTGCAGGACTTCTCTGCGTGCTGAAGAGGAGATTGCACGACGTTCAAGCTCGTCAGGCTGCAGCAGGTAGCACATACCAACAGATTCTTGGGCAGCAAACTTCTATGGATGACTCCTCCTCTGAAGAGGAAAACTTGGAAAGTAACTCCTCCAGTGATGAAGAACTGTGATTAGGTAAGGGTGTGAATGAACTGGTGTTGTATGATGTCAGTACAATGTCTCTGTCTGTGCAATGGAATATGCTGGTCTGTAAGGATGATTGTTGACTCTGGTTGAAGCCATTTGTTTCTGTAGCTTATTGGTAGGTTGGCTTTGATAGACTTAGGTTTTAGCTGCCTATCTTTAAAAACAAAGGGAACCATCTTTATAGTTCTAACACTATGGTTTGTGTGTTCTTCTCAAGTGAAGATGTACAACTGAGCTCCACCACGACACTCCTTCCTGCAGCCTCCACTCCTGACGCTGAACCTCCTGTCTTCATGAGACCAAGCAGCAAACCTGGGGTGCCAGAACTGTCTCCGTAGCTGACCGCTCCCTCTGGAACCCCTTTCCCCAAATGCATCAGAATGCACAGAACTGTTACTGACCTACTGTCTTTTTTTGTACATAATAAATTACATCTAACATAACTTATTGGGGGATTTCCTTGAACTTATACACCATGTTATTGGCAGATAAAATGCTCAGAGTTGAACTGATGGGATGGGTGATGCAAGATGAGGGAGATGTACCTGGATGCTTTGTGGGACATCTTTAGACATGGGAGTGACAATTACTCATGTTGCTCTGGTAGTGTTTGTTTATTGTTCCACCTTCTGGTCTCCTTGGTGAATCAAGTCTAAATTCAGATCTCCTGCATACAACATCAGCTGCTGCCTGAGATCTCCTTACACCAGCTTCAAGAAAACTACCATCACAGTATCGTTGTTTCTGCATTATCTGTTTACCTAAATTCATACTAAATACAGAAAAAATATGGTGTAGGTCATTTCCATTAGCTCAAGAGACATGTGACATCTTAGCAGCTTCTATTTGTGTCATCTTAAAACATGCACCCACAAGGTACTGCACACTTTAATCTTAAACAATGGTGAAGGTAAAATGCACTAGAAGTAGTCTGAATTCCTGGTAATCTTGAGGCTGGGGACACGTGACCTATGTGCTTATCTCGCTTTGTTAAAACAAAAAGCATGGCCGACATTCATCTAACCCTAGCCCTAATATGAAAATACATATGAACTCTGCACCAAGGTGATTCAGCAGGGTGACAGCCGCAGCAAGATATTCCTGAACCTGCTGGTCTGGGAACGGAGGAGCCTGTAACGCCTCCCAGAGGGGAGGAGGGCAAACAGTCTGAAACTCAGTTGTGATAAATTGGGTTGTTAATGATCAAAGTTGTCTCTAACCTGGTCCAAAGTGAAACATATTATTGTGTATAAAGCAAACATACATATTTTTAACATATATGGCCATTAAATACCACTTAAAACAGAGTTGAGAGATTGCATCCAGTTTGGACCTCAATGGGGTCTGAGAAAGTACACCTGAGATGGCCTGTGCTTGGAGCAAGATGAAATTTAAACTTTGTCGTAGGACAAAAGAAAAGACATCATCGTAAAGGTCTTGACCTCGGGAGTAACATTCTGTCACTGGGAAAATTGTGGATGGCTCCTGCTCCTCAGGGATGACCTTTGAACCTTTCACCTGAGTCAGTTTTGATGGCTTATAGGATGGAAACTAAATAAGCGACAGACATGGTATGAACTGTTTTGGAAAGGTCTTGATCTCCACTACCATGGCCCAATGCAAACCTATGGATGGCGCCACTAATTAGAGCCAAAACCTTGAAAAAACTAGATTTTACCGTTTTATTAGCAAGAAAAACTAAATCAGACTAAACAGGTGTTTTTCTCATACACAAAACACATAAGAAATCATTCAAGGTTCCCGGTGGCAATCTCACATTATAGTGAAAACACATGAGAACTACAAAAGGTGAGAACAACACACAGACACGTACGGGATCTCCATTGGAAATTGTAGTTCTTTGTATCGTTCTTCCGGGTTGAGATTAGGGCTGGGAAAATAGTGTTTAGAAAACATATTAGCGGTTGGTTTTTTAACCATGAATGAAAATATTGAAACTGAAACACATATATCTCGATATGAATATCATCAAAACGCATTTTTATTAAGAAACGTTGCCAAAATAAAGCGTTTAGCACCAAGAATATCAGAATCTCCGCCCTCTTGCTTGATCAGAGCGCTGCAGAGGTCTACGCAGGCGCACTTTATACCGGTCGTGAAAGTATAAATATTGTTGTAAGAAAATTAATTAGTAGTCCAGAGAGTATGTACAACAGTGTGTGTGTGTGTGTGTGTGGGGGGGGGGGTTCCTGGAGGGGGCGCTGGTGGAGGGAAATGTGCGGGATGAAGTCATCACCCGCAACTTCCCCATCCGCCCTACTCTCCCTCTGATTGGCTAGTTGTCTACCAATTAGGAACGAGGAGTGTGTTCGCTCAGATTTTATGTCAGGGGGTTATCCAATCCGAACCAGAGAAGGGGGCGGGCATTGTCGTCATCGCGGGTAACTTGACTCTCCTCACTACTTGATGCAACCGGACAGGTAAAGAACGACCAATGATGAAAATTAGGATTTAAGCATTTAATAATATCTTAATATGCTGTATTCGTTGTTTTAATAATTTACAAATAATGGAGCAGAGTATATATTGGATGCTAACATTTCAGCTTGGTGGGACAGAGATCAAGCATTATAATTAAATGTAGCTAGGTCCTTGTTATGGTCACCTGACTCCCTGCTAGCATTGTACCAGGAATTACACTGATAACCCAGAGGAACGTATTTGTCTTTCTTATTAAGTTATGTCAGCCTAAGCACCTATTATGTATATTATACACATAACTACACTCCACATAGAAACAAATAACAACTATATTTTGAAACATTTCCCAGCAGAGACCTTAAACGCATGAATTTCTTTTATTGAGCTTTAATTTTACAGACCAGGCTCCAAAATGATAATTTTTACTGTTTTCCATCAGACGAAGCCATGTTTGACCTATGAGCGAATACACAGTAATACATTTATGCAACTTAAATGGTGTGGGTGTGTTGAATGCCAGATTATAGTTTGTGCGACACAAGCATTTATGTCCACAGTGTACTTTTTTTTAAACACAATAGTTTAAATAATTAAGTTCTTTTGTTATTTTGGTTGTTTATGTATGGTGTTTTTCTTCCAGATTAAAGATGCCAAGAGGATCCACCTTTACCAAATGTGTTGGCTGCAAAGCAGTTGTTGGTGTGGCCACCAAAACATGCAAGTTCTGCAAGGCAGAACAGCCACGTAAACAAAGACTTGCAAAAAAAATTAAAACATTTGAGAACAAGAAAGACGGCTGGGTGGACAACCAAAAAAAAAACAAAACATCCTCACATGTTATGGATGAGGCAGCTGTTTTGGTAAGTGCTTAACTCCTGTAGTTGACGTTCACAAAATTAAGGTTTGTGATGTTTCTGTATGACTTTTGGTAATGACAGATTAATTTGTTTTAGCTTGAAAAACTCAGCGCTTTGGGGCACAGGGCCATATTTTTCCACGGGAAACCAGGGAAAAAGCCAACCACCTGGGTCACACAAGTGCTGCACCCGAAGTGGCAAGTTTCTGATCAGGCTGAAAAATGCCTTGACCGCATGAAGGCCCTTTTTGAGGTGGTAATTAATGGTAAGTCTAATATGTAATAATTTCAAATCTCAACACTAACTCAATCTACAGAAAAAAATTAAACACCACATTTAAAGAATACATCAAATTAATTTTCTATGCACCACAAAACATGAATCTGATAGGTGTGTTTTTGTTCTATTGAGGTTGGAGAAACCACGATCCCTCCACCAACCAACCCATCGTCGTCCCTGCAATTGATCCACCCACCATTCACCCCCCTGCTTCTGCCCTCCACAACACTTCCACCAGTTTCGCCTACCAGCCACCGACCACTCAGCAAGCCAACATCCAGCCAACCACCATTCACCCCCCCGCTTCTGCCCTAAACAACCCTTCCACCAGTTTCGCCTACCAGCCACCGACCACTCAGCCAGCCAACATCCAGCCAACCACCATTCACCCCCCCGCTTCTGCCCTAAACAACCCTTCCACCAGTTTCGCCTACCAGCCACCGACCACTCAGCCAGCCAACATCCAGCCAACCACCATTCACCCCCCCGCTTCTGCCCTAAACAACCCTTCCACCAGTTTCGCCTACCAGCCACCGACCACTCAGCCAGCCAACATCCAGCCAACCACCATTCACCCCCCCGCTTCTGCCCTAAACAACCCTTCCACCAGTTTAACCTACCAGCCACCGACCACTCAGTCAGCCAACATCCCGCCACCGACCACTCAGCCAGCCAACATCCCGCCACCGACTATTCAGTCCCCCGCTTCTTCCCTCAACAACCCTTCCACCAGTGGAAACATTCAGCCTCCAAGTGGTATGTTGAATCAGCGTATGTTGTGGTGACATTTTTCACACATCCAGCTTTAGATACAGAGATTGCATATGATTATTGTATTATGATTAAAGTGTTATACAAGTAAGTAATACGGTAGGTCAGAGTAACTCAACTTGAAAATCATCGTAAAGGTGAATAGAAAATCACCAAATTGTGATTAATGTTGATGGACTTTGTTTCTACAATTGTCTAAATTGATATATATATCTATATATATATATAGATATATATATATAGATATATATAGATATATACACTCTTTTGTATTTGTACAAGAGTTCTTTACAAAAAATGTACTTTATTTACTTCATTCTCAACAGACAAGCCTGCAAAGAAAACCATGAAGAAGAAGAACAGGGAAGATCTGAATGACGGTAATTTTGTTATCCTATATTTGCATTTAAATATTTCATTGTGGAAGGAAATTCCAAAATAT
The DNA here is from genome assembly GCF_947347685.1 of Pleuronectes platessa. NCBI lineage: Eukaryota > Metazoa > Chordata > Actinopteri > Pleuronectiformes > Pleuronectidae > Pleuronectes > Pleuronectes platessa. The sequence goes on from NC_070647.1 coordinate 8,808,121, forward strand.
TTCTAATCTTTCAAAGTTCGTCAACTTCGCAAACTTGGAGATGCTGTGGTTATGATCCCAAGCAAACACAGGAAGTCCCAAAAACATGATCACTTGCAGTAACAACTCCACTAGAATTTTGTCAGGAGGTTGAGGCCGAACGAAATTGACAGAGCTGGCACACAATGATTTGAATCTTTAGACATGTAGAGCGTAAATACATGGTACATTGAACTAGCCTGACGTTGTCAGACTCACAATTCTAGTCAGAATGTGAGTCTGAGACCGCTCCATTGGGCTGTGATTATGGGGCGTGTTTCAACTGACCAGGAAGTAAAATTCCTCTTCGCTCAATTGGATAGACCTACAACCAATCAGAGCAACGTAGTATGTGACGTATGCTAAGCAACGCATTGTGAGTTATTTACTAACGCCGGGTTCACACCGCACGCTTCAGCGCAGCGCCAAGCCTTAAATAACAGCTGGCTCCCATCCACTCCCATGTTAAAACTTTGTGCCGGTCACACCGGAGGCTGAAGCACCGCGAGGCAGCCTTGGCGCAGCGCGGTGCTTCAGCCTCCGGTGTGACTGGCACAAAGCCGTGCAGCGATCTACTGGATCAACGGGTGATATTATTAGCGCTGCCCGGCGGTTCAGCGTCGCTTCAGTGTCCGGTGTGAACAGCCAAGCGCCGGGGCGATAGGGATTAGCGCGGTGCTCTGGCGTCGCCTCCACGTTCTGTGTTCCTCTTTCAAAATGAATGCGCTGTCGATGTCTTCTAACACAGACTCAATGGCAGCATCTACACATCTCAGCTCGCCAGCGGCAGGCATGTTTGTTGAAAACGAATTCAACCCAAGGGCTCTTTGATGACGTGGTTGATTACGTTACCGTTGATCATCTGTCAATCATCATATAAAGCCCGCCCTGACAATCTGATTGGCCCGGTCGGGCATAATTTTTCCTCAACGGAGCGACTCCAGACCGAACTGCCCGACCTAAAATGTTGTGGGCGGGGCTAAGTTCGTCTGGCATCCAGGCTAACATTGACACCATTTATCACAGTCCATGTGATATATTGTGAAGCCCTATTGTCTAGGCATTAAAACCAATAATCATGTCAGCTTTTTCACTTTTCTAACACTAAATCAGTTTTGCTGCCATCTAGTGGTTAATTTTTTACAAGTAGCTGACAAGACCATGTAATGTTTGCTGATTATAAAGCCAGGAGGAATTTTGTAAAAGTTCCAGGAAGGAACCATGTGGGACCAGACAATAATAGTTTTATTTTTGAAGTTGATGATGATTGCAGTTCTTGATTGACACACCAAGTTTTGTAGTGTTTCCAGTCGGGTCCCATGATCTTCATGATGCAACAATGCTAATATTAATACATTCAAGGTCAGACTGACAGTAAGTGTGCACTTGTTTTTCTCTTTCAGAATGCAACCATGCAGCGAATCAACTCCCTGGAGGAGAAACATTTTACCCGGTGAAGAGGGTAATAAAGACAAAAAGGCTGAAGGTTTGTTTTGTTGTTATTTGAGGTCAATAATGTCATGTTTTAATGTACATATAAACAATTATTACAGAGATACTAACTGGATTTAAATTCATCACAACTTCATTGTATAGAGTCATCTGACCATAGGCTTGCTTGTAATGGTTAAAATGCTTTATTGATTTTCAGGGTAACATAATGGAGTATGTTGAGTGGGAGCCCTGCTCCATTTGGTATGTAGAATTTCTCTTAATTTTATTTTATTTTCCATAAAAATTACTTAACTTTTACTACAGCATTACAAAAAGAAATGATTCTATTATCTATCGTTGTTTTATTACCAAAAATGTCAAAGTTTCCTAATTTTGTTTAAATTGTTAAAAGCTAATGTGCTGCTATTTATTTATTTTGAAAGATATTTTAAACAAAACAAGTTCATGTAGACCTCTTATTCAGACTATTACATAATCAGGTCATCTACACTGTGTGCATGTTAACATATTTAAAGATTATGGCATATATAGCGTGCTGTGTCTCATTGCCCTTTTCCCTTATCAAGTTTGAAATGCATTCATTGCTAATGTAAAAAAAACAACTTCTTGTTTGATTACAGTGGGAAGACGTGGCCCTTGCAGTGGGTCCCAAAGGCGAATACTCGTGCTTGACATGCATACACGCACACTTACATACACAAGCACTCACAATCACACACACACACACACACAGACTCAAATGTAAAATAAAATGTTCTATGTTCTGTGTTTATTGATCATTTATGTATATAGTTATATTATTAATACTATTTAGAATTTAGCTTTAGCCAACTGTTGTTTACATTTGTTTATTGTCACATTTGTTTTGCATTTATTTGTTTGTGTATAATTAAAGAAAAATGTAAAACCCCAAAGCCTTATGTGATTGTGTGAAATGCTGAAACCTTTAATTTAATTTATATTATAGAATTTATTTATCCCATAGCCTTTGTCATATACAGGGTATATCATCATCTGTTGTTGCACAGTTATACAGTTACATTTTAGTACTATTATGCACTATTTTTAATGAGAAAGCAACTCCTTTGTTTTTATCGCAACCTTTTTAATCTTATGTACAAACAGATGTTTACCTACCAGGTACAATTATCGTGTATGTACAGAATGTTTCATACCCAGCATTTTCTTTTTACTTTAAATTATTTATTCATTATTTTTTTTCTAATTTCCTTTTTATTCTTATTTATTTTTATTTTTGCATGCGCAAACGGTCCGGCTCGGTATGACGGTATTATACGTCATTTCCGGGATTGCAGAGTCCCTAGTAACCACCTTAGGAACGACAATTTTCTGCCGAGACTGGAACATTTTTTCGTGATAACTAACAAAATATAGATCATAAGCATGAACTGGTTAAAGATTATGGAAGCAAAGAACACATTTCTCGCTAGAAATGTTGTCAGAATGTATTTTAATTCCCAAACAAAGTTACAAAATGACATTTTTATCTGAAAAATCAAGGAATGTCCGCCATGTTTTCCTTTCCGAAGACGGGAACTTGGGAGTCACGTGACGTGCGCACACGCCAATGCAAAACAATGGGAGGACCAAATGTTACCATCTCACAATCTGAGAGGCCAGATTGTGAGATGGTAACATCGTTCCAAGTGGACCAACGTTGCCCCTGAACGTTTTCTGATGAGACTGGGTTGGACAGTGTGGTGCAGATAACGAGATTCAAAGTGAGAAACGTAGGGTTGATCAGATAATATTTGATTGCGCTGGAATTTGTGTACGTTTTACTGACTCCCCCCCCCCCCGCACTGCTCCCCTTCATCTCACCATCAGAGGTCACAGGTCACACGGTAGGGTGAGAGGTTACACAGATAGAAATGAGACATCATTGGGCGCAGCTGCACAATCGGTCGATGTCTCTGAAAGCAGAGAAGTCAGCAAAGGTCCTGTTTCATGACTGAGGTTACAACCGCACCTCACTTGTGGTCGTGTAGGAAATCTTTGAGTGTGTGTGTGTGTGTGTGTGTGTGTGTGTGTGTGTGTGTGTGTGTGTGTGTGTGTGTGTGTGTGTGTGTGTGTGTGTGTGTGTGTGTGTGTGTGTGTGTGTGTGTGTGTGTGTGTGTGTGTGTGTGTGTGTGTGTGTGTGTGTGTGTGTGTGTGTGTGTGTGTCCTGTTTACAAGGGGTCAGGCTCATTTGTAAGCTGTCAAACAGAGATGCTCGGACAGAGATCAAGAGGGGCTCATGGGGGCTAGGACGGCTCTCCGGGGGAAATAGGATTCTGTTTGATGTTCCGAATGTGTGGGAGGGAGCGATGGTGGGTGGCAGGGAAGGGAGGATGGGTGAGAGTGAGAAGAGTTGGGGGAACACGGAGTGAGAAGTAACGACAGAAAGAGAAGTGTAAAGACAGGCTGATCTTTATTGATATAAGGAGGTGAAAATGCACAACAAACCAAGGGAGTGTTTGCGAATAGTCTTGGCAGATTAAAGGAGTGGGAAATAAATGTGAAAACCAGGAAAACAAGCTGGACTAATGGCTGCCAAGAAAAAGAAAGAATTGATTGATTTTTTTATTGTATATGCAAATATGTATATGACATATGGTTTTAGTTTTTAACTGTAGGCTATTGAGCGGTTGAGGGATAATTAATACAGTTTAAACAGTGTGGCACTATGCAATGAAGGTCAAATTTATGCTGGACAGTGTATTTTTTATGACATTTGATCAGCTATTATCAAGAGCCGCCACAGATCATCCTTCAACTCTTGCATTTCAACCATCAGTCCAAATGATTTACAACCGTGACTGACTATCTAGCTCTTTAAGAACGTCTCCAAAAGTACAAGCTTGTGTAAGGAACATTTTTAACCCCGAATTCAGCGAAACACATCGGATCACCACACCTCAAAGTTCTTAGAACCTACGTGGAGATAACTATTTCATCCGTTATTAAACAAACCAGTTTTTGGGGTCCTTTCTGTGCAAAAGTTTGGAAACCACTGACTTACGGCAATGTACAAGTAGGCAGAAGAACCATGAGAACCAACAGCTGAAGGTAGAGAACAGAATACAACAGACATCAAGGGAGAGATTGACTGAAATCAACCAAAGTGAACAGATGAACTCACGCAGAGGAGTGAGAGCACAGAGACTCTTTACTCAAGGGAGGCAGGGACACTTCAACACGAGTGAAACACAGTAGGACAGTTGTTGACAATAATGAGGGTGGGAAACAAAACAAAGACAGGAAGTACATCAAGAGAGTACCACAAAGGAAAGACGTTTCAAAATGAGACAGGAGACTCAAGAGGAACTCAAACACAATCCAAAATATAGAAAAATCTAAAAGTCCAAACCCTGAGTGCTTATCATAAATCAAAAGTCCAACACAAACAGGTCACAACGGGGGGCAGAATCATGGGACACCGAAAGCAGAAGGAAAAAATTGAACCAGTGACCCCTTTCTCTTTGTGAGGGCTGCGTTGGAAATATAATCAGAGATGTTTTTAGTCATTATTTCTACAATGTTAGTGTCTCTACTTCATCAAGAGGTCGTCACATTTTACGGAGCAGCAAGAGCAGAAAAAACAAACAGGTCAATTTTAGTAAAGAAAGAAGGTTTAAAACATTAGCAGGTAGCTGAGATGTGGTCTTTGCACAGCTTTTAAGTGTTTGTAAATAAACTACAGAAGCTTTCATTTGGATTTAGTCATTAAAACTACTTGTAATAAGACAATTCTTTATAAGTCCCACTACAGGACATTGTGCAGCATGAGGGCAGTGAAAGGAAGGAACGACCTGCCATACCTCTCATTCAGACATTTAGGGTGGATCAGTCTCTGAATGCAGGAGCTGCCCAGTGCTTTAATGGTTTCCTGCAGGGAATGGGAATGGAGGTTGGGATTAGGTGAACTCGGACTTGACAGAGGGGTGTGAATATGAGAGTGAATGATTTCTATCTCCGTTGGCTGTGCATTTAGCTAGTGACCTGCCCAGGATGCACCCCTGCCCCTTACCCAAAGTAAACTGGGTGAAACTCCTGCTCCCCCCATGTCCCTCGAAGCGGTGTAGAGAACGGATAAAAGGAAGTTTAATTTCAACACATCACTCGTTGTCTATTTGTACCAGAATTGGAGTGACAAACTTACCTGGTTAAGCCTGGCCCTGTGTGAGTCTTCCACTGTTTTCCATTGTGCAATTTTATTTATCATTGGACTATGATTATGATGCATATCTGTTATGTGTTTGACTGTGTGAAGTTTTCCCATCAAGGTATGAATTATAAAGAAAAAATGACACAGACTGGGAAATGTATATCACAGTCTATCTTATATTAGACAATATTTCCAACAATGTCATATTAAGGTACATATTTCCAACATACTATGGTACCTCGATCCAATATTTAGAAAATGGCCCCCACGATTATATTTATAATACTTATAATACAAAGGGTAACACAATTGTATTTTCGCATCACAAGTACACAGACAGAAACCCGTGGGAATGAAGGCTGTTATGCACCATATGGCTGCTGTAGCTTCTAAACATTTTTATTCACGAGAGACAATAAAAACATCGAACAAGAATGTGATCAATTGCTGCAATTTCTTGGTGAGATTTTATATAATTCATCTTCCACCAGAAGTGCACGTTATAGAACTGTAAATTCCACACAGCTGGCAGATACCATAGCGAAATGTTTATATTTTTCACTGGTAGCTGCAAGGGTGTGCGATTCTGGCCATCATCATTTTGTAACTACATTTCGGCACTTGGAGCAGAGATGGAGCGAGAGCTATAGATTCACACGGAGGGACGTGAAGAAGGAGGAGTGTCTCTGGCCAGCCTCTCTGTCCATAATAGCCCGTAACGTTGCTCCATGTTTCTGTTCATCATCCCTTCTGTCAGCACCCCCCCCCCCCCAAACACACACTCTGCCCCCCCCCCTCCCCACATCAAACTTTCTTTCTTTCAGTATCCATCTCTCAGTCCCTGTCTGAATCCCATTCCATCTCATTCTCACCTCTCAAACTCTCACCCACCACGATCCATCTCCTCCTCCGCCCCCCATCCATCCTATTCTACTTCTGTTGGCATGACTGATTGCTGGAACTGGGCCGCTCCTCTGCCGCGCTGCCTGCAAAGTATATCCCGCGCTAACACAACTATGCGTCGCATATACCCGGCCCCTACTCGCGTTGATTACCCCACATAGCTGGGAGATAATCAGTGGGCGTGACCAGCGTTTTGAAACATGATGGGCCCTCGCTTGTGTTTAAATGAAGCCGATCTCGCCGCTTTTTAATCAGAGGCGCGGAGGATGCTTAATCAAGCAGTATTTTGATGGATTCGCGGAATGGGGAGCCCATTCATCAAGTCAATTACACATTAATCATGAGCTCACCCGCAGATTTGGGAGTGAGACGCGAGGAGGGGCTCCACTTTGTTCTTGGGATGAATAGCGAGCGGCATTATGTAAAACCCTCTTATCCACGAGGCTGTGAGTTATTGTACCATAAAACACTGTCTGTTGAAGGCTGTTGATCAGCCAGACGTTTGTGTGCTCTACAGAGACAGATTCTTGAAGTGGCTCCATTTGCTCAATGCCCAGTAAATTCCGCTGTGCCCATATTAGTCTACATCTAAAGGTCCGTCCACACTGTTGTAATGAGTAAAAGAAAAAAGTTATATTCATTGCATTGTCTGTACATTAACGCAAAACACAGTACATGAGATTGGACGTAAATTAAACCCCATTCACTGCCAAGTGCAGACACATTGTGATTGATATCTAAATATGGATTATCCTATTCCCTATGAGGGCTGTATGGACCATTGGATTTGCATAACGTGCAGGGGCAGTTAGGTCACAGCAGGTCAAGTACTCCCACAAACCTCCCATCAATACATCACGCAGACTGACAAGTTCTGTAGTTGTCGGGAAATCAAAGATGAAATATGAGTTATGAAATCTGTGGCAGGGATGTGATACTGTGTGTGTGTGTGTGCTGAAACAATGTTAGTTGGCTCTGAACCTAACGCATGTTGGCACCAGCTGGGGTGGATAACTGAGGAATCCAGGGAGCGAAGCAGAAAGCCGTGGTACGGCTTGTCTGTAAATTATGTACATCGCTTCCTATACGCTCCACGTCTGCCAAAGAACTGGACTGAAAGAAATGGCTTGTGCATATTTATAAAGGAGTCACATAGATTTATTCTGTCTTAGTGCGGTAGAAGAAAAGTTTAGCTACTAAACCTTCTTCCAAAGGGACGGATCAAAGAAGTCACAGTATATTTTCCTTAGTTCCCGTCAAAAAGTATTGGTATTTGGGGAATCTGTACATGGTTATGTGTTTCAATGCACCTACTGTTTATTAAAATGAAGAAAGATCTGATTTGATTTAAATGAACTCAAATCAAGTCTTGTTTTTCAGTCAGGATGAGTACCTCCAAGTCGGAGATCATGGTTCTCTGATAGAAAAGTGTAGATTTCTCTCTGTGGGTCGGGGTTGAGTTGCTTCCCCAAGTGAAGTTCAAGTATCTCAGGTTGTTGCTCACCAGTGAGAGGGGATGGAGCGGGAGATGGACAGGCGGGTTGGTGCAGTGTCCAGCCTGTTGTTGTGAAGAAGGGGCAGAGGAACAATATATTCCATCTGGCCTGAGGGTCCACAAAGAAGAACTAGAAATCATGGCTGGGGAGGGGTTGTCCTGAAGATCCTACTTAGCCGTCTACCTCCACAACCCCATCTCAGATACGTGAACAACCATGGACGGGTGGATCAAATTGAGTTTAGGTTAAAAAGGTATCTACATATTTATTGTGCATGATGAATAATTTCCTCCATGAATAAAAAACAGAAGACTAAAGTGAGTGGGCAGTCCACAAAGAGGAAGAATCTTTCCTTCAACTTATGACTAATCCACCGCTTCTGCAGACAGCTCCCACATCAATACCCAGATCGCCTTCCTAAACTGGTACTGACGTTTGTGGTTCCAATTATAGTGTTTTACGTTTCAAGTTTGACATTTCCCCCATTGAAGTATCTCATTTGACACTGAATTAGCCTCTGTTCAGTGTGTGGTCAGTTACGTGTGGATACGAGCTGAATTTCTCATTGTTTGAGCTCTGTGTTCATTAAAGCTAATTCAAAGTTTTTCAGTTCCATCTTAATACAATATCATCATAAGTATATTTAATCCCTGTGAGATCATTCCTATGTCCGTTCCTTCTTTTCTTATTTAATTGGATGAAACTGGGTATCTAAGTTGGAATCACTTTGGTGCAACACAGAATCTCTGTTACTATTGGCAGCTCAGAATGGAAACACTGGGCAAAGGTGAAATGGTAATTTTGCACTGAAGAAGGTGGAACTTTCAGACACTTGCTTTTCCTAACTCAGTTTGCTGACTCGTTATACTTGCAGTACAATACACACTGTGTCTCAACATGAACTATCGAGTGTGAGTTTTACACAGGAAGAGGACAGAGAGTACCTTTCCACAGCCAAGAGAAACAATAATAATAAGTCAGTTACAATTTTGTTACGATTTTTTCATATATTTATTCAGTCCTTAGTGAACATTTTTATACTTTTTTACATGTATTTATATCTATTTCATTTTATTATTTAGCTTATAACTTATTGCTCTTTTACTTTAGGCTCTTGTCTTTACGCTTCCCATTGAAAGCTAGTAATCGCCTCTTAATTTGCTTTATCTATTTTACCAAAAAGCTAATTCTTTGAATGTTGAAAATGTAGCAGATGAGTGTGTGGCCACACAGCAAGGGACAAGAAAAGCATTCATGTGTTCTTCCTGTTGTTTATAAAGTTTTTTACATCGGGTTCCATTCACAGATTCGGTTCCTCTGAGGTCGTGAGAGGGAGCTAGCATTGCGGCAGGTGTGAGTCCTCAGCTCCTTATAAATCCCAATTATCTTGAAAATTAGCTGCTCATGAACGAGCTTAATTTACAACAAGAGGACGGAATAAATGAATAATTAGAATAATGAGTAAAATAAAAAGCCAAGTCAATGACTTCTCAAGGGCGCAGTAGAGTTCTCAGCGCCCACCAGTATTTAGAGACTAATGGCCCAGTTTGGGGCTCATCAGGTTGCTGTCGGGGGGTAGGACAATGCTCTTTTTATTGCCGGGTTGTGTCTGTGATAATCCTGAATATTGCCGGCCTCCTCCGATTGATGGAACATTTTCACCCCACTTGATTACAGAAACAAATGGTGCATACCACCACACTGCAGGACTGTTTGCTGTGCTGCAGATTTGCGCATGTGGAGCAAACATGAACGCAGAGGGGGGGGGGGGGGGGGGGAACCAAACGTGTCTGAAATGCAGCTTAATGGACTTACTTGGCAGATAGACAGGTCGGGCGAGGCCGCATGTGTCAGACCCACTTGCATCACAAGCGATTAGCACGGAGATGGAGCATTATTATTTTAAAATGTGGGAAGACTGATCCATCACCCGTAGGTGCCCCTAATTTCACATGAGTGAGTGAATCATGGCGGTTACATTTTGGGGAAGTGGACGCTGCTGCGAGTTGTTTTATTTACAGGTGCCTCTTCACCTGCAGCGTGACGGGACCTAATGTAGTCAATGCAATGTTTACCCTTTAAAAAACACGGTGCAGTCACCTGTCCCCCGAGTGTTTACTCACGTCCACTTATTGGCTCTTTGAGAAACTACTAATACACAAATACTTCCCAAAAAAACGGCAATTTACGATATTATGAACTGTGCATCCTAAGTAATATGTGCAGTATTTTAACTGAGTTAAAAAGTTAAAAACATGGCAAAATCTGTAATGAGGAATGATGATGTATTTAAAAAGAAACATGGGATCAAAGTCAGGTATCTTTGATAATTGGATTTTTTTTAAATGTTATTATTGTTTTAATGTTGTTGGATCCTCTTGTAAAGCCACAAAATCTTAATTATTATAGTTTTTGTTGTTTGGAATCGTTTACCCTGCGATACTAAAACATTTATGATGTTTTAACGATTTTCTCTCCTCATGGCAGCACGTCAAAGTAAAATAATTAAGCTTACCATGTGTTTTTATTGCAGCATTTTATATAATTGCAAGAAAAACTGTTATAATTGGATCAAGTGGTCTCAAAACGCCTTCGTTGCTGAATGAAATTTAGGAACTGGGCACTCGTGTGATCAGAATGTCTTCTGACATTGTCCTGTCGTTTTGGTCTCCTGCCGGGTCAGACTCTGTCCAACTGTAGCTGGGAGCTTTCAACCTCCCCTAGATTTTTAAGCCATGAATGGTTGAGTGTTGTCGGCCAACCTTGGCCAACACATATCTCTCTCAGAACCCCCTTCTCCTCTGGCAGTCCCCAAGACCATATTTCTCCTGTCAGTTCACATCCAGACCCGGAGTAAGCCAGCTGGCCTTTCTCAATCACTGTCCCCGGCCAGAAAGCCATAGGGCTCTCTATCTGCTGTGGCAGCTTCAGCCAGGAAAAGTCACACTTGTCTCCCCCTGTGCCAAAGTAGCGACGAGCCATATGCACATTAAGTTCCTGATGAATGGCAGAGCTACAAAAGATTGCACCAAACAAAAGAGCAGCACACTAAGCTGTCATTTCCAGATTTAATGCAAGGCTTTCAAAGTGGAACTCTATAGGGTCTGATCAATCTTGAGCAGTGAAAACCTATTGGCTCCCGAGAAAAGTGCTAATGGCTCAGTTCTCTGCCACACTGGGGAAGGTGTATCCGTCTCCTTCCACTCACTCTGCTTCACTTTGCACATATAGATCCTTTCTGCAAAATCCACTGATGTGATTGGTGACAAGTGATGGCAAAATGATTTCCAGTTCCAAGAACCAAATATCATAACTCTGGGATAAAATGTAATATTGAGTTGACAAAAGTCTTATTCAGTAGGGATTTGATATAAATTTGCAGCATGAGCAGGTACATCAGATTTGGTTCTGTGGGTGTGCAGAACCCAATTACTAACACTGGTAGCACAGCGGTGACAGTAGACCAGTGTCTAACTGAACTTGTAGTTTGTGTAAATATCAACAGTCGTCAATCACTAACTCCGCCTTCCATTCTTTTAATTAGAGCACATTCTTTTTCTTAAATATAATTACATACAATTCTTCTGCAGGATAAACCAGCCAACAAGCCTGAGAAGAGAAACCTGGTCCAGGGACCTGACTTTGAATAATGTTCCCTCTGCAGCTACATGTGGAGTAGACTGGTCAGAGCCGTATGTGCAGGTTTCTATCTGACCAGCCAGATGAGACACACTAGTTTCCTCAGTCGCTGAACTGCAGCCTGAAGAAAAATGTGTATCTTTCTGCAGCGAGAGACACAACCACAGCGTATTATCTCTATTATGATGTCCTGCCTGTGTGGAGCCTGCTGTTCTATCAGATATGTTATCATCTAATGAACCCTTCAACCATATTATAACATTTTATTTCCTGTGTGTTTAAATATAATTTAAGTGGATATATTTGCAGGACTGATATTATTCACAAGTCTTTGTTTTCCAAATGTGTAATTTCTGAAAAGTAGTGGTTTGGCAAAAAAAAAAAAAAATACGGTTATTATTTCATTAAACTGATTGAGTTCTATTCAAATTGAAGCCAAGTCGTCACAGGTGGTCACAGTGAAGCACTGGGACTGGCAGACAGCCCCAGTCCAAATAAAGTAACCCTGCTGAGAGGATTTAGAGTCAGACAGGTTGTAGTGCCCACTGTGTCATCTACAGTAAGTAGCACCTAAATACACTGCTCAAAATAATTAAGGGAACAGTCAAATTACGCAGTCCTATTAAATAGTAACATATTTGAAAAAAGTATTAAGTGACATGTGCTATCCATTAAGAAAACATTACAAAGGCAATGGAAACCAAAATTAACCCCCTGAGGGCTGGATTCAAGATCACACCGAAATCGAAGTGAAAATTTGAAGTCTCATGGAGTATGTTTCTGACAGTTGCACAGCAGTAGCCCCCTGGAGGTCATTTTCTAGGGCTCTGTTAGTTCCTTCTTGCACAAAGGAGCAAACACCAGTCCTGCTGTGGGGTTGTTGTCTTCTTGAGCCCAGTCCAGCTCTCCTCGTGTAACGGCCGGTCTCCTTGTCTCTCCTCCATGCTCTTGAGATTGTGCTCCCAGACACAGCAAACCTTATGATGGCAGGTATTGACCTGCCTTCCTGGAGGAGCTGGATTAACCTAACTAGGCTGGAGGTGCCGCCTCATGCTACCATTAATAAGGATGGCACAAGCAAAATGCAGAAATCAAAAGAAATCAGTCCACCATTAACCCCCTTCAACACCAATACCTTTATGGGGTTGTCCTGCTGTTTCCTCCTGTCTGTGAAATTGATTCGTAATCGCTTACGCTTCCTATTGGAAAGTTTGCTGTCCAAGAAGTTTCATTTAAGAAGTGTTGAACAGTGATGATTAAGTGTTCACTTAATTATTTTTGCAGCTGCGATTTTACCATATATAAATGCGATCGTATTAGTCTTCTTGGCTAATAGATATTCTCAAAAAAGTAAATGTGGATGTTTTTTCGCGTATTTTCTTATATTTTATTTAAAAAATAAATGAATGCTACCTAATGACGTCTGTGAAAGAATATAACTTTAAAAACTTTACAGAAAATAAATCAAAATTCACAAAAAACTTTAATTTGTCTATGTTGGTTCCAAAAATGTGAAGAATAATCATTTTCACTGAAATCATGCTGGATACACGAGAACAATACTCTTGATTATCGTCCTATAACACAGCCAACGGGCCACAGTAAAACCAGCATGTGAAAGAATCCCTGTCTCTCTCCCAGTCCCCATCTCCCTCTAAATGATACACAATCAGTCACCTTCCAATAACCTCCTGCGAGCCGAGTGTCACCATCTCCCATTAATCGTCAGGTCACGACAGATTACTTTAGCTGTGTCATTGTTCACATGAGCGCCTGGCGTGCCTTAACTAGTGGCGGAGCAGGGTTCCTCGCAGATGTAACTGTTTGGAAGTGTCCTGCGGGTTTCAAATGCCAGAGCGGATTAATCCACCTCCCGCCATGACAGCCACCCGCTGTGCAGATCCACAGCCTGAAAGCTGTCCTCGCTGGCTTTGATATGAGAGGGCTGGTCAGGCTGAGGCTGACAAGAGGCAGGAAGAAGGGAAGAAAAAGAAATGGAGAGGATGACTGCTTTCTATAACCAAGGACAAAGTCCAGATTGGAGGGGCGGGGTGTATGATTGACGGCGCTTTGCTTTTGATTAGCCAGGGGGGAAATGGGATGGGACAAGCCTGTGCACGGTCGTGTGTGTGTGTGTGTGTGTATGTGTGTGTGTGTGTGTGTGTGTGTGTATCCAGGAGCCAGTCCCCATGGAGACAGCTCAACTAAGCATTCAGTCAAGAGAGGGAAAGTGAGCGCAGTGTGTGTGTGTGCACGTGTGACTATTGTGGGCACAAGTGCATGACAGTGATGTGATGAGACTCATGACCAGTGTTTGATCCTTTGGTCCTGGACTCTAATAAAAATCCAGTGCTGTAGTGGAAACACACACACACACACACACACACACACACACACACACACACACACACACACACACACACACACACACACGGATGTATGTCACAGCTGACAGTACGAAAAGCTCCGATGTAAATGGTACCATGAATTATGGCTGAATTCCATTTAGCTGCTTCGTTTCCAGGGCCCTGGTCTGGTGCATGTTGGCTCAGAGTTAGTCTAACAGAGCCATAGGTAATGTTATCAGTGCTGTTATCTTACCACAGCATGTCAGAGGCCTATAGCTACAGTAAATGATGTACACTGCACATACAGAGTGGTGCTCATCTTGCTCCTGATTCCATTAGTTCTCATTATGCATCATGAATCCTTTACAGACCAATTACTCAATCTCAGCCACTTTGAATCCAATTAAGCAACCTGCACAGACCACTGAAGGTGTCACACAGCTCTGGCCACAACGTCGAGATACTGACTCCTATTTAAATTACATTAAGTTCCTCTGAATTCCCTTTACATTGCACCATAACTGGAATGTCATAAAAGTGATTTTCTGAATTTCTCGAATCACGTCACTTGTTGTTTGGGTCTTATATCTTGATATGCCACGCCAAAGTGAAAAATTGTCTTGTCATATTGGCGATGTGCTGAATAAAATCAATACTGAACCTTTGAAAGATAAATTGTTTTAATGTGGTATTCGGGGATGCATTGGCGGTGTAATTTAGCTCATTTTAGTGTTGCTATAATTATAATAAATGTATTACTAATGGTGCACCTGTTATTTCCCTGCTGCTGTGTCCTGCCTCATCAGTGGCCACAGTGACTGCCCCTCGCCACCACCTTTAAACATCTTGTGCCGACATGTTTCTCTTTTTAATTCTTATTTTATCTGCACCACCCTTTTCTTTGGTTATCTGCCTTCGTTTTCTGCCAAAAATGCTCTGAGCCATCTCTGATGGAAAGTAAACTCCCTCTGATCAGCGCCATTGAGCCAAGGATCTGTCCAAATGGCGAGATTTGACTCATAGCTCCCCCCCTCAGTATTGACAGTGCTAGATTGGCCCAGTCTGACAGAAACAGACAGTGTTGGGCTGCAGCAGTGGCAGGTGGGCCGGTCCCTGCCACGGCCCTGGAACAAACTGTAACTGACATCAGAAATTGACCACCAGCGTTCGGCTTGGAGTGGACCGTCCAATCTGGACTCTTTCTGAATTTCCCCGATAGCCAGTTTGCCCCTGGTCGTTTGTAAAAGCAAAAATAAAAATGGCCAAATAAGCTGAATACTGCAAATTCTGAAACCTCAAATAAGCTTTGGTTGAGGGGATCTTTTCTTATATAATCTTCAAAATGATGACCAAGAACTTTCTCAATATATGCATTGCTTTGTAAGAATGTGGATGGATTTGAGGGGAAAAAACGCTGGAGGGGAAGCTGTGATTAACTGTGATTTCAATGAAAAAAAACAATTCCCAGTTCCTAGAAAACTATCTAGCTCTTCCCTTAAACCAAAGAGTAGCTATCTTTCCCAACAGGCTAAAAACAAACAACAATATCTTCATCGATTATCTACAAACATCTTGTACAGCCTCACAGAAGAAGCCCAAAAGTCAATATTTATCTTATTATTTTCTATCACGGATACGATCAAATGAATGAATTGCCTTGCTCACTGATTCAGTTCATCATCAATATAAAAAGAGCAAATCCCCTCATCAGTACTATTATACTGTCGACACGCGATGGACAGGAAAACAAAAAAATCAATGCAGCACAACCAGATATTACCGTTTTTTATTGCTCACATTCTTCTTCCTTTCCAAAACCTCATGATTACGTTACCCTCGATGCATCAGCACAGCAAGATGCAACAAAGGCTTTGTTCTATTTATGCCACATATTTTTTCCGATAGTCCTCCCGAAGACCTGTAAATAGGCTTTGATGTGTAAATCGCTGGAGTTCCTCTTTTAGCATCACTAGTGTTGTGAAACTTCCCCGGGTCCCTTTTGAGGGATGGTGGCTGCATGTAGCTTCCCAGACAGAAGCTTAAATTAGGGCTGAAACGATGAATTGACTATTCCATTGTTACATATTCAGCTATTCTGCAAAAAATCGGATTTATATCATAATTATATTATTATTTTAAATATATTAGCTTTGGACTTTGTTTGGCTTTCTTTTGGTACAACAAGCAATCTGAAGACTCCACCTTCTATTTTGAGAAACGGATCTAAAGATTATTCATATAAAAGTATTTGAGACCCATGCACTGAACCAAGGACCTGCTTGTATGCTAAGAAATGTATTATTTTTAAATACATATTTGTATTATTAGTGGTAGTATTAGTTGTAGTTTGAATTTTATTATTATCCCTTTGATAAAATTAAATAGAGCATTTTATGGGTCTAAGGTTTGATTGTGGCACAATGGCTCCATAGCGCCCCCTACAACATTTAATGTAACAGCCCAGATGTATATGAATTTGGCAGAGTCTAGAGAGTTGATCCCTTTGTTAAGCTAAAATGCAAAACGTTTCAGGATTCTTTCAGTGGTGTGTCCATGACGAATGTAAAATGCAAAAGGAAGACATACATCTATACGTGGTTTAATGTGCCCTGAACTTCATGTCGACTCCTATGTGCTACAGGTCCATCAACCTGAGACCTTCATTAAGCTGTGCGGAATACGAGATATCAAAGAGTCGCAGCACGACACTGGGTCATGAAAAATGGTAAAAAGACTTGAAGGAAACTAAAATTGGTTGGCTCCGTGTCAGCCACACGTGTACAAAGCATTTCATTGTAACAATCAATATCTACATATCAGCATACAGCGATCAGTGAAGCCTAATGAGCCGTTTGATGGTTTTATAAATGATACAACAGCCGAACAAAAATCTCAATTAAATTCAAATTTGTGCTACAGAAGAATGGTCGCATGTATTATTTAGTCTTTAAAATGTATTATTAATGCAGGTTAATGAAAGAAAATGACCAGAGTACATTTTAAATCTACATGAAATGAGTGTCTGCAGTGGTGTTCAATTTCATACAAGTCATCAGGGCTGCTGCCTTGTGTTCCCAGTGTTATAACACAGGTCTCTAAATAGAGCAGCACTGATTTGAATTGAGATTTTTAAATAAGGTCAAAGAATATTTTGTATATAGTGACTCAGCAAATGGGCTCGTGTTCATTATGCATGTCACACTGTGTGATTGATACTGAATGATATACTGGACCATTTTCAGCAGCACGGTTTATGACTGGCTCGTTTTGACCCGACTTTCTGCTTTGGCAGAGGAAGTTAAAGAAGAAATTAATTATATTTCATGACTCATTTTTTCTAATAGAGGCCATGAAAGAACAACTGTGATCAAAACGGTGACGTTACACAAAAGCTAAAAACTGACTCGGAGACCATCTCCTGGTTACACATCCCCATCAGGGCCCATATAGCACATTTAACAGCCATTTGGCCAAGTTTCAATGTATCAGCAATGTAAAGAAAAACAAGAGGTGGCTGCAAGTAACCAATTAATGCAAAGATGGCATTTAAACAATGTGCTGTGTCATCAATTTGAACCCTTTATGGCCATTTAAAAGTTGCAAGATAATTATGTGGGAATAGTAATCAGGCACACACACATAGAGCATACTAAATAGAATCAAGCATCTTTTGACACTATATCTTTCATCTATTGATAACAGGAAATTGAATTATAGTTTTGAGTAGTTTGTATGTATTGTAATACTTTATACTCAACTCTATTCTAGAAGAAAGTAATAACTACATGGAGTAAAAACATAACCTCCTTGGAGGTAATAAATAGTTGAAGGCTCCACTCTGAATGGTAACAACCTTAAAAATGATGTCATGTCACTGATTTATAACACTATTACAGTGCAATTATAAACAGGTAACGTTTTATTTAGTTTAGAAACTGGAGCTTTTACCTGTAACAAAGCATCTAAGCCTGAGGAGTCACTTCTTTCACTTCGGTAAAATTATACATGTGAACCTCAATTTTGTGTTTTCTTTACCAGAAATTTCTGTAAAAGACTGAGCAGAGCAAGTGCTGCTTCCTTTTACTGTTATTAATTTACATCTCCATGATGCTCTGTAACTTAATGAACTAGGACACAACATGTTTTATAACGATTTGGCAATAAAAGGGTACATCACAAATCTCAAGAAGGGAGGAGCAGTACCTACTTCCAGAATTGTTCCAATTTGTATAAGCATAAAAAGGGATGAAGGTAGAAAGGAAAATAAATAATAGTTTTTTTTTCAATGTGTTCTTCAAAGGAACAATAGCCAATCAGCTTGACAGTGAGGACAGGACACAAACACAGACAGACAAATGTATTCAGATGCGTCTTTATAGGAAAATCAAAAAATAAATATATTTACCCTGAGTATATTCAGAGTAAGGGTAAAAATCCCAGAGTAACTCATGCTAACGTGTAGTTAAAGGGTGTTTGTGCAGAGTTAATTTTATACAGTGCATATGGCAAGTACAATTACTGTGTATTGGTGAGTATTGGCCCAGTTCTGCTCTGCTATCCAGGGTGTTTCCCTGCCTTCTGTTCCATGCATGCTGGCTTTGGCTCCAGTCCCCGCTGTGTTCCTGCACAGACATAATCGCGTAATAATGATTGAAGAATTGTGAGTCATTTTCCCCCGCTCCTGCTTTACGACGACTGCAACAGACGCACAACATGGAGACACAACTGTAGGGATTTGCATTAAACCAGGCGAGCTGTCACTGGTGAATACGGCCGTCAGCTCAGTTACAAGCCACAGTTGTTGGGAAATATATTCAATATCCAGAAACTGTGAAAAATGCATTTTGTTGCAGGTTGGGTTTGTGATTTTTTTTTTTTAAAGGAATTTACTCAGGGCAGCGGTCATGCCCGTTTGAGAGGGGGGCTTTGGAGAGAATGTCTTTGAGAGATGACCGGCGTCAGACACGTACTCCTTCACATTCTGCTCTTAAACCAACCTGAGTCACTTTTCATCTGAGTACTGTCAGTACAAGGTCAGTGAGAAGAACCAAACACTGTCTGTCCAGTACACATGTACCAGTCAGGTAAGTCAGGGCGAGATGCAGAGAAAAATATAGAAGAAGAAGAAAATAAATGCCTTGACTCAGAGTCAAACAGAATTTTGAATCCTTCTCACCTCTTGTGAGGGAATATAAACTATGACATTGAAACTGTTGTGCACATTTTTCAAAGGAGGATATAACCTTTGTGGACATGCCTTTTACGGCAGCTCACTAACTTTAGGGAGACAGATTTCCAAAAGGAGGCTCTGTTAACCTCACCATATTATAGCGTACGAATGCTAACACAGGATGTTATTTCCCCCCTTTAGCCTATTGGCCCAGATTATGTTGTGGATGGACTATTTCAATTTAAAGTACATTTGATGCTTTGGTATTTTCTATATTTAAGAGCTCCAAAAAGCGCCACTCCCCCAAAGAAAACACAGCTTATTAAACTCCTGAACCAACTCATCAGTATTCCAAACTTTACTTCTGCATCATTTCCCCATATCAGCATAATGCACACCTAGCGGCTAGTCTGGCACACCCACTAATGAAGCCAAGTAAATTGAGAGCGGAGGGTGACATGCTTGTGTTGGAAGTGCTTGACCAATCACAACAGAGTGCTCCAGCTGACCAATAAGAGCATACTGGGCTTTATCAGGAGGTGGGGGGGGGGGGTCTTAAAGAGAGAGCGGCTGAAAACGGGTTGTTTAGACAGAGGCTGAAAAGAGGAGCTGCAGCACTGGGCAGTATTAGGAAAGTGTTTTCTGAACATTCAAGCGTGTTAGCCTGTTTAAGTATAAGCCAAAATAAAATGATGAACCTCAATATCAGAATTTTATGTCTCATTTAAGTTTCATTCTAGACATTTCTAGCAGCATGAAGAGCTGTAACCTAAGACAATACATTGAATCCAGTATTCCCAACAGTTTTGAATGAAAAGTACCTAAAGCCTCCTTGAAAAAAGTACTAGATCTCATTATATTACAATAATGCCAACATGTGTAATTTCAAAATGTTAATTGTTTACATTAAAACAATGACTTACATGAAAACTCATTCATCTTTGTGCATTGGGCATCCTTGTATGAGGTGTTTATTCATTAAGGGGTAGAAGGTGAGGATCTGTTGAGCTTGACTTAAGCTGTCCTGACCGGAGATTGATCACACACAGCAGCTTTCATCAGACTCGGGACTCCTCACTTGATTTGTTGAGTAATAATTTTATTATTTTGTGCGATGAGGTGTGAGAGTTTTCTCTCCACATTCTCTGGTCACCATGAGAACCTGGACAACTGGTCTGGACGAGGAGATCTAACCTACAACTCATTTCGAAAACAAGAAGTTCACAGGACAGGGATCAGTGATTTGTCAGCAGATACATACATTCACAGGGCATTCACATCTCCGTCTGGCTGATGATTGGTTGACTCTGCATGCTGCACCTCTCCCCTTTCACTGATCACAGTCAGTCTGAAGAGCTGTGCCCACATTGGTATTCACAAGAAATACTGGCAGCTCTCAAGTGTTATAGTTTTAAGATCTGCCAAAATAAGTTGTGAGGCTCTTTTTTGAATGGAAGCAAAAGCCACATCAATATACCAGCTGGTTAACAGCTTGTGTGGTGATCGTAACTGAGACGATATTGTGCATATCTGCAAACAAGTCACAATTACAGTCCAATAAAAACATTGTCAGTGTAAACTAAAGGGATGGAATCACAGCAGAAACTCATGTTCTCTTTTGCTAATTAAAGTTTATTCTAATTTCGGCTCGATTTAAGGGGAGTAGGTCTGCAAAGTCGTTTGCTGTATGATTATAATTTGTTGCTCATTTTGTTTCGTTGATGTGCACTGAAATGATCTATCCTTGTTTCTAATTGTACACCAGAGGGGATGGAAACATCTGATTCTGAGCTCTATTGATCTCTTAAATAAACTTTCTCCGTTTCTCCACACTCCTGTCACCTCAGAACGCCGTGCTTCTTCACTCTCACTCCCACTCAGCTGATCTCCTGCTCACTAGCACGCAAACGCACTCACAAATCGAACACACACACACGATATCGCTACCGTGCTGATTTTTGCAACACTCCTGCATAAAATAACCAACAATCCCCAGCTGCCATTTAAAGTTAAAAGTTTAAAAATAGTCTCAGCAGAACACCTTTCACCATTTACAACAAAAAACCAGGAGGCAGTCTGGTAGAACCACTTACTTGCCTTAACTCCCAATTTCTGCTTTAGGAGCTTTAGGGACAGATGCTGCATAACGTCTTTAATTGCAACCTTCTGCTCATTAATTTACAAGATATGTTTTCTTATGTAAATGAGAATTAGGCTTGTAGCAGGAGGGGATACGTGGGAACAGAAACACACCTCTGGGAATACTTTGTTGGGCAGGTTGTTTATCGGAACAGAAAACATTGCACAATTTCCCCTCACACCCACTCGCTACGGGAGTTCCCCCAGCACCTGTGGATTTTAGCGCTTTTTCCCACTTGCTCATCATAAACAGTCTTTTTATAGCACAGAACCTCTCAAATGGGCTTTTCGCAAATCATCCTGTCATTCACTTTAATTATAAAGTCCGCAACTGCTGAAGAAAAGGAACAATTTCTTTTTGTCAACGTGCCCACGATCTCTCAAGTAAGCCCGAAGTCGTCTGAAAAGGGAGTGTGGGCAGCGGCAAATTAATTACCGAAGCACAGTCAGCAACAATAAGGGTCAACAAGAAAAGAATGGATGCATAAAAATATATGTTGAGAAATAAGGTTTGATCGTTTAATTGCAAGACACAGTGTCGCATACTAGGCTGTTGCTGAGAGTTTGTTAAAGCTGCCACATGTAGACTGTTGAATATATTTTTGTCCATGTTCAAAGCAAACAAATAAAAAACAGCAGAGAACATAAGGCACTACCCACTCAGCTACAAGTGGGCCACACTTTGACACAGTAACAGTTTGTTGACACTGAATTTAGGACACAATGCTTCCGTTTCAATTACACGTGTGACTGGTGGGTTTGTTTGTGAATAACCACTCTGAGTAGGTGTGGGAGGGAGGGCCGAGAGCAGCTGCTGTAAGAGTCTTGGTTTACTGGAGGCAGTGTGAACCGCAGCACTCAAGTCCAAACAATTGTGCCCGAGACTTGGTTGTGCTACTTTTTTTGGCCCAAGTGGGAAGTGCTGTGGCCTCGAGGTTCTTTTAGATAGGACGGTGATTTGCTGGCATTGTCCTTCACCGAAATGCGCAGTGGTGAAAGCAATGTAGGTGGATTTTCAGTTTCTTTGTTTACACTTTTTACCCACCTCCAACAAACTGCCTGATGGACTCAAAATGTGTTTTAGATGGTGCAGCTTTTCCTCCAGAGATCTCGAAATACCTGTAAACCCATGCCAGATAATTGTGGAAACTTTTGCTCCTTTGGGGATTCCATGCCTGGCTGGTTGATTTGTGTCTATTGGACAAGCGAGTGTTCGTCACAGCTTGCAACGCTCAAAGTTCAATATTGCGGTAGTTTTTGGTTTGCCTTTTTTAGTTTAGCCTGCAGTCAGTAATCTTTTCTATGATATGAATCCTAATTTAAAGCATGGTTGATAACAGTGTCTCTTTCATCGTGGGCATTCAGGCTTGTCATAGTGTGGATAAAAAAACATGTGTAATTAGTATGATAACTGTTGGCTCTGGTCCATTTAGTTGTTCCTGTTTCAGGGTCCTGGCATCGAGCAAGCTGGTTCCCTGGCATGACACATTGGAGAGGAGCCACCATGTCATTAGGTACTCCACACCTGTGCATTTTAATACTGTAAAAAAGTCAAGATGCCAAATGTTATTTGTGATAATGAGAATCTCTTTAAATTTACAATTAGCAATTGCTCAAAACCCAAAATAACACTTAATCAACAGGACACATCTTGTATGTTTGCTCCATACTTACAATTTTGTCCATACACATTTGCAGTTTTTATGGATATGTGCTCAAAGCCGGCTTCCTCTGTTCCTGCTAGAGCTCTGGGCTAAACCTCCACAGTGCAATAAACAGGCAAGATGGATAGAATTGATATTAATTTTCTCATCTCTCATCTGAGTGAAGCATCACATTAGCATATTTTCCAACATGTCAAATGATTCCCAAATAATAAATCACCATAATTGATTTTGTAAACAGCTTTTATTTTCTTGCAAAGACATTTTAACATTGATACTATGAACACATTGATACCCTGCTTCAAGGTCAAATATTATCCCACTTAAAAATGACTAGCTGAAGTGGTGCGTTTTAACTTTCAACCTTGTCGGGTGAAAACATCCATTTAATCTACAATGGGACCTCTAACTAAATCGTTCTTTCAGTTTGAATGGGACCAAAAAATAAATAAACATAAACTCAACTGACGGCAGTAGATCTGATTTCTGCACTTGAACTCACTCCACCTCTCCAGCGAGAAAAATTGAAATAAAATTAGCATTTTCCCTTGTACTTCCCTTGTGGCAATATGTTTAGCACAAGGCCTTCGGCGCCCAACATATGGGCTCGGAAGCGCCATTTAAACGAACAGATGGGGAAGTGCCTCGGCTCCCACAGCCTCTCCTCTTACCTCGCACCTCAAAGCACAACTGCACACGGAGTTAATTTAGAGGTTTTGTCCAAGGTTACCATGACCCTTCAGTCCTCAAATGGCTAAGTCAAGTTAGGCCAAGTAGGACCTTTTGACCTTCTCCGCAGTGAAGCCGACTTGTATCTATTCTTCTGATTATGTATTTGTGTGACTACTTGACTTAGTGGGAATGTGCACGTGTGCATGCGTGTGTCTCTCTCAGTGGGAAAGCTCATCCCCGTAATGGGACCCATCCTTTGTCTCCCACTGACAAGCGTGACCACTGTCCCAATCCCCTTCAATGTAGTTTCATGCATGGTTGAAGGTAATCATTATGCATGTGGACACAGTGACAGTTTCACAGGGAACGATGGAGGACATAGCAGCGGCATGGAAAGAAGGAATCCATCACTACTTTCTTACTAAATAACAGGTGAAAAATCGCCTTCATTATACATTATTCAGCTTTTAAGGATTTATTTCATAGAAAATATTTTAATCTTGTTTGTAAGTCTTGCTTGTGGTTTCATAATGCATACAAAAATTCTATCACTTTATTCTGGTAAAAAGTCAATGGAAAAGTTAAAAAAAAAACACAAATCAAAGCTTGTTGATCCAAACAGGAAAAGAAAACAATAAAGTATGATTTGAATAAAGGTGGCATCAAATAAGGAACTTAAAATTACTTTCAGTGATGGTAATTTCCAGCACTTTCCTGTGCTTTCTGCATCTTTCCAGCTGTGGCCGCATTTATCTCTGTTTTCCCATGATGTGTTCCGACATTAATGCCTTATTTTGGCTGAGAATTCTTCTCTCTGCCTGCTCGGCGATGTCACTAAAGCTTTGTCTACTATTTGGGTTGCAAACCACAATTTCCCAGTGGGACATTATGAAAAACCTCGGCTTTCAGAGGTTCATGCTGAAGCCGATGGTGCTGCCGGCTGGCTCAAGGCCAGCTGACACTAGCAGAGCAGCTAGCTGGACAATAAAAAAGAGCTACTGGGACCTTACAGGTAGGCTCGACTGGTTATATTCATTTATGTTCCAGCTGGCCAACAGTTTCAGAGGAAACAGGGTCACGGTGCTGCAGAACTCTTGTGGCCATACAGCGGCCCACAGAGCATGGTAGTAGTTCTCCTGCCAGCAGGTGACAGCTGAAAGCTAACACCAGAAATTATGCCCTGCAGTGGATTTTTATATGCACTTTTTATCATACCACTTTTTTATAACAGCAATTTCTGTCTGTTTCTCGTTGTATGAAATCCCAAATTCCTTCTGCCCTGCAGTCCTGTTGGCCAGGGGGGAGGGTCTTGAAGGAAGACCTCTGAGACTAACTCTGAACAATGTCTTCTTTTCACCTGAAGGTAATGTGGTTTACCGCTAAGGTGGTTCACTTCCAATAGGTGCTGCCAGTGTGGAAATGAGGATGGGAACCATTGCCTGATTTCCCATGTGTGAAGATTGGGGATGACTGAGGAACCGTCTTTTCAAGGGCAGTGTTTGAAATGCAGATTTAGTTTTTTTTATGACAGGGCCTCCTCTTAGCTTAATGCTGTTCCTGGGGGCTTTCCAGACTCGGTTAACTCTATGTCTTGAGGTGAATGGATGCAAATGTGTCCCTTCAACTTTTCTTTTGATGTGTGATGAGTGAAAGTTTTCTGTCATGGTTGTCAGATCCCAGTCTGACCCTCACAGGATATCTCCTTGTCGCTAGGTGTTTTAGCTAAAACAGAAAGACATTACGAAAACTTTGGATTTAGTTGGGCTGGTAGGAGGATTTCATGTACATAATATCCTAGGAATTATGTCGATATGGAAGCATAACCATCCAGTGCCTACCCAGTTTCATTGCCAATGCAGGAAACAAGCAATTGGCCCCAATTGCCCCAATCTGAGATGGTTGCCCCCCCCGAGACTACAGGAGACTTCCATAACACCACGGTCGGATCCCCCACAAGGTCAAAAGAGTAAAATCTTCAGAGATTTAGTTGAGGATAAAAAGTCTTCATGTATACTGTTTTTGGTGAGGGTTCGGTTGGGTTCTTGTAGCTCCACCCCCCAAGGCCCTTTTGCCTGGGACCCTCAAAGTCCCTTGAAATGCTCCTGGCGGGATATAGTTCAGACATTTGTAGTGTAAGTAGAAATGATACCGTTGACGATATACTGCACAGGCAGGGATGTTCACATAATTTTTTAATCAGAACTAAAGATTGTTAAATAAATATCAATGTGTGAATATACATCCACTTGTGTTTATATGTTTGCTTCCTGTTCCCTTTTCAAGTGTGTTTCCCATTAGAAAGCTAACTGGCAGCAGGAGAATTGCCACGGGACAAATACAGCTGCAGTTTATGACAGCAGGGAAATGATTGATGTGGGTGAGCCTGTTGGGAAGATTGTGTTTGACATAATCAGATAATTACTATAATATGGATGACTGCATATAAATGAAAACATTAATGGGATATTTCCTTCTTTTTTTTACCCCCGGAATCAAAACACAATAATGAATGCATTTAAAACCAAATCACTGTTGATTTACCAAAAAAACCTTGCGCTCTAAATTAATTGCGTTTCCTCTTGAAGTGTCACAAAATGAAAGGCAGAGGGAGCCGATGAATTCCGGCTAAAAAGCAAATCAGTGTCTATTAATGCAATAAGACGATGAATGTGTTGTGCTAATGATGCTCCCCTGTCCCTGAGTGATTGCTCATTTCCATTTCTGGTGTCCTCATTAAGCTTGATGGAACATGTAAAATCCAGTAACATATGACGCGCACACGCAATTGTAGACAATAACTTGGCACAATGCTGCCGCGCGTGGTTTACGATGTTATCTTGATGAGCTACTTAAACAGTGTCAGAGAACACATGCGGCTAATGATAATTAATTTTACTGTTAGTTAGTCTGAGACTGGGTGTCACCTTACGGCACATTCAAACTTTGCGTTATTACAGCACAATAAACAGAGGAAAGGCCAGAAACAATGATGTGTATACGCTCCCTTACCATTTATTTCTGCAGCACCTTCATTTTATTATTTATTATTTATTGCTGCATACAGGAGTCATGCTGTGGTAATGAATGTTCCGGCATTGATTACAGCACAACCCCTCACTTATCATTAGAGCAAATCATGCATAGAATTGTAGCAAGTAGAAGTATTGAATTAAGAATGAATTTAGTCAAGTAACGATATTGCAACAGGCGATGGCAGCCTGTAGAGAAGCAGGCGTAAGGCTCATAAATGACAGAACCCGTGCAAGGAAAACTAAGTAGGCTACAGTGGAACCGGAATATGGTGATCACGGATATAGTGATCAACCGTTTATATGGATCAGAATAACTCCTGCTTGTTAAATAACTCAGTTATTACTGATTAAAGGTTCGGTGTGTAGAATTTTGAGATATCTAGCTGGGAAGCAAATCTTGGTGCGTTCAGACGAGGTCTAATCCAATGAGAGAAAGAAAGCACATTAAAAAACACAGAAACACATTTTACTGCACTAATGGCGACAGAGATCAATGCACAAGACTGAAACCTAATTGGAAACAAATGGGCTGCCCTAATTTATCAGCCTGACCAGGATCATGGCTCAGGTAGCAACTGAGCTTTTAGAAGAATTGACTTGGACATGATTTTATAGCAGATCGCGACATTAGTATTGTTTTTGTTGAAAAAAAAAAGTCATCATCCCCGTAGCACGTAATTCAGTAATTGTTGTGTATCGAGCGAATGTCAGCAATTTGCACTTTGTTAATCCACTCACAGTGTGCGCGCACACACACGCACACACATACACACACACACTATACTGTTGATTCAGGCCACATTCATCCCATCTGATGCAGCAGGCTTGTGGTGTGTTTGCAGAGCAGACAAAGATGGCGAAGAGGCACAAGCCAATAAGTGCCTCTGCTGTAATTGCATGCTCCCTGTGCTACCGCCGTCATTAACAGTGAAACTCTGCATGCAAAGCCTTTGAAGCAGGTGTGGGTGTGTGTGTGTGTGAACAACACAGAGAGAGATTGTATGTGTGTGAGTGCCATATTTTATTTTGGCAATCATTGTACAGTTTTTTGTAATTACAGTGTTGCAGTATTTGTTTTGCTATCATTAAACAATATGATATTAGTACTGTACACTAAATGAGACATCACAACCTTAATATGTGACTAGCCTAATAGGAATATACTGTAATTCCCCTAATTGTAGGTATAGCCGATTTGTTTTCATCAGAAACTTTCATTTTCGTTAACAATGTTAGACGGACGTGAATTTTCTGTATCAAGCTCATTTGTTATCAGTAAGATATCGTTGCGTGGCACACTTTGGACATTGAGGCTCATTTATAAAGCTTTAATACGGACAGCCGTACATTATTTGACGTTTCTCTGACAGCTTTATTGAGCTGCTCACGTCTGACAGAACATGAAAACGAATTAGATTTACATAACGGTATTAATTAGGGTTAGACCGATATTGGTTTCCCGTTATATTAGATGAATCTTTCATCGTGTCCTCCGCCCGCCTCACTTCCAGACCAAACTATGAATGATTCATCTGGCGAAAAATAGCAGTAACGCTGAGTCTCTCCTGGCATGGTGTCAAATCTCCCACCAGCATCTATCTGTGGCTGGTGTGGAGGTTTGGTGCATTTGGGACCAGATATAGTGGATATTTGGCAGCGAGGTGGGACAGATGACGGCTCTTGTGATGGTGTTATTGAATCCCGAAGCAGAGCGGTTCACACATGCATCCCTCAGAAGCTGCCATGCTGGTGGCTGCTCTCAGCTCCTCTTCCACCTACCTCGAAGCCTATAGAAACTCCATTACACTAAATATACATCCATTGCCTACAAAGGGACAATCCAAGTTATGGATGATAAATAAAGCATGTTTATTTTGTGTTTGAGCTAAATTTAACAAGAAACAACAAAGTTTTTCTTTTAGTTTGGATTACAAAACAACTATTCGATGGTCTATCAAGAAACTTGGTGTGAGGATGAATCATCAGTATGGGTCAGGCAATAAGGATCAAGATCAGGGGGCAGATCCAGGGATTTTGTGTCTTACTTTATTTAACACTGTAATATAGGGTGTGTTTTTTTTGTGTGCATTTTAACTAATTTCCCCGGAAATCATTTATGCATCTTGATGGATAAAAAATCATGCATATAAAGGACCAATTTCTATGAGTATTTGCAATTTATCGCAGCTTGATTGAATTGACATTAGCTATATTATAATCATCATCATTATTATTATTAATAGCGCTATTGTTAGATGACCTCTAGCAACCGTAGTTATATTATGGGAGCAAAGGAGGAAATCAGGTATCTATTTATAGAACTACAGAGTCTATGACTCACACAGGAAAAGTCAGCACAACACTAACCCTCAATCCATGTTTGTATGCATGATAGATGTTGTTTCTGGTGCCGTGTCAGAACAAGTCCCACCAAAGCAGAGGAGGACTCGCACACAGAACAAAAACACATTCAGTCTGTAGACTGGATTTCAAATGTCTGTACTTCACATATTGCAGGGCTGAACAGACAGTGATTTCAGTACATGTCGAACTTTCCTGAGTGTAGAATGAGACAGGAATACACTGGTTCATCATCATGTATATATATATATAGGGTTCTCTAATAGGTGCAAATAGTCAGTCATAAGGAGCTTGATGGAGCTCACAGGAAGTTAATTACCACAGGTCACTTGATCACAAGCACAGCAGCAAACTACAAAGTATAGTCTCACAGAAAAGCTGGTTTACCTACAGACACTGAAAGAGGAATTCACACTTGACATGAGGCTGACAGGTACAGAGAGACGATAAAAAAATCACAGCAAACATGTCACATCTAATTCTTCATTTAAGTAATTAGGGTGGAGAGGACTCTGGTAAGAGATAAACAGTATTTATGTGACAAGTAGAATGTGGCAACACATAGTTAATTATCAGAGAAAATGTAATTCCCCCAGAAAGCTAATCCCATTCTCTGCTCTGTAGCTATATGGTATATTATGTTTGTTCACAACATGTCATTTTACAGTTTTGGTTCTATATTGCATATTAGAGTATTGTTTGAATCGGTATCGATCACTGTAAAACACATTTGTAAGCAGCCAGTGATGCTAAAGAGCGATGCAGAAAGTAGATTGCAGTTCCTTGCTCGTGTGGATTAATTGCTGGTAAATCTATTGGTGATGCCTCGGGGACCCATTCGATGGATCGTCCTCCTCTTCCTCATTCAATACAGGCGAGTGTGGTCGTCTTCCTTCATCCTTCTTACTGCTCCCCTTCATTTAAGGCCACAACATTTACACTCACACTGGAGTCGAATTTGGTCTAAATTAAAAAATGAAGTGCCACTGGAATGACGTCTGACTTCCCGGATCCACTTTTGTAAACTAAACAGGACCAATAATGTGTTTATACCTGGGGTGGGCATGCAGTCATCTTCAGTCTATTAAAATTAAAAGCAGCAGCAGGTTGATGTTCCCAGAAAATCTGACGGACAGTCTTGCAGGCAAACACATGCAAACACCACTTCCTGAGATATACACATATGTAGCTGCTGCCGCTCGGAGCATACAGCACGTTAATTACATAAGCAAAGACCTGACATTTTTACTAAAAGCCAATTTTGTCCAAAAGGAACACTCCGTGCAAGTGCTATAATCAAACCACTCTCCGACAGCTTCGGCTATAGAGAGTAATCAGAAGAACAAACATCATATCTTCTTCAGAAGAATCACGAAGAGGCAATCTTCTGTTTGTGTGAAAATGGCTCTCCGGTGCGATTTCAATGATTTTCGGTTGACAGTTTTAGTTAAAGTGCCACAGGTTTAATTTCTATATAGGCACCTGGAGTTATAATCAAAGCACTCAGGAGGGAATTTCCGGCACCATATTCTCCCCATTTGGCACCAAAGCATCACTTGACACCATCCTGACGGGCAGTTTGACACATATGTGACAGCAGTGAACGTGTATGGATTTTATAAAAGCTGTTATACTTGTTTCTCTCCGGATAGAGCAGGATTATTCTTTTTTTACGAGTGGGTCCACTGGAATCAACGGCACATTCTGCTCTTAATCCCTCTAAGATGTGAGAGCATTTACCGTCATGCACACGCTTCCAGAACATGGGGCCTCCATGTACTTAACAGATGTAATAAATCCCTTTTACATCCACCTTAATTACTCTTAATGCCTTCCTTGCCGTTACACCATTGGACATGGAATGTCTTAAGATACATGTCTTCGCCGATTGCTTCTGACCCGTGCAGAAAGTTCCCACATCCCACCCCCACACGTTGTAGGGGTTGATTCCGTGCACATCTCATATTGTGAGACGTCAGCTCCAGACGCCCGTTCCATCCTGAAAACCGTTCTACTGAATGCACAATGAAACGAGCTTTGGTTCAAACCAACACATGACCCAGTTCACCCCACAGCTGCGGAGCTGTCTTGTCTAAGACTATTATACCTCGCCGCTGCATGAGGTTCCCATTTGATCGTGTGCTGCAATGTTTTATTTTTCTGCTTCATGTTGATTTATAGCTTCGGGTTAAAGTCCCATGACGTGTGAGTCAGCACTTTTGGGATACTTTTCTCAGCGATCATTTAAAATACGAGTAAAGTGTACATTATAGTACATTAAGTGGCATTTAAAGTACATAACTGTTATATAGAGGGATACTATATATTATTTATGCACTGGGAGTTTACTGGGTGATTTTCAATGTGAATTATTAACAAGGCTTTCGTCATCTTATTGTTTCGGAGTAAGGGAGTCGGCTACCTCTCATCAGATTTCTGTATTTATATGTATTTATATATTATTTTTATTTATACATATTTGTGTATATATTTACATTTTAACAGCCGGCTTGTACCTATAGGTTTGTGTTTTGATAAATTTGAGCACAGCAACTATTCAGTTAAGTTTAGGAAAAGGTTTTGGTTTGACTACTGTTAGAGGACCTTCATCTACCGGATTGCTACCGTTTAGACTCCACATGACGTCAGAGCTCATGTTCAGGATATTTCAGCTACATTTTTGTACAATGGGTGGAATAAGAAATAACTCGGGTGAATACTGACCTACAGACGAATGGACCATCATTATCATTGATGGTGATTGACGTATTCCACATATTTCAAAGAGTGCGATACCTCCTATGACTTGTAGCAATTCATTTTCTCCTCTTTTTGATTGTATGCAAAATGAGCAAGAGACTCTGGTGCGGCGCCTCATTCCATCCCATGCTTCTTCAGCGGCTCGGTGTACGTGAGCACGACTCCATCCCGCCCCAGTACGTCTGCACATGAGGCCAGTTTGGAAAACGACTCCGTCTGACCTTAGCCTGGAATGACAGTGTGTAGGAAGCTGCATGCCCTATAAACTGCACAATAGACCCGCCGGCTGGCAGGTAAACACAGACGCAGCGAGAAAGGTCATCCTATACAACTCCTAACAAGATTAAAAATGATTCATGAGACCTCGGTGATACTTTTCACCCTCCTACAGAGAATACTTCCTCACTTCCCCCCCAGAGACGGAAGAGGTATATATTTTTAAACTTTTATGACACCAAAACAGTTTCAAAGGTGAAGCTGTGGCCTGATTGTGTAGCAAGTCAATCTTGAAGGACCTTATGGTAGAGTGTATTCACCACGTGTAGTAGGGTTAAACCAGAAGGAGGCAGCAGCCCGTGCCTTCCTTCCCTTCACAGCAATCGATTCAAATCCCCCTTCAGATGAGGCAGGTTTGTGCCTGTCGGAGTGTGTGTGAAAATATGGTCCTCTCTCCTATCTGTGTGTGTCTGTTTGGGTGTGCATGTGTGCGTACGCTGCATTTGCATCTGTATGTATGAGTCTCGAGACTGCGGGCCATTATATTATCTAAATGGGCCCAGGCGGCACTGGGCTGGAACCAATCACACCAACCTGCGATGATAGGAATCCTGAGGGACGGCATCAACTAAACTCTTTGACTTTTCAAATGTGGCTCCTTTTTTTACTTTATACGCACATGAATCAGCCAAATATGACAATTTAAAACATCAGCAGTCGTCAAATTGTCAAACAGAAGAACGCCACCTGCATACCTATTCTAGCAGAATACAGAGCAAATGATTTTTTACCGTTAAATGCATCCACGCAGCCGATGCAGTAATGCTTTTTTATTATTCTATATTTTCTGAATTGATAACACAGCGCAACCTATTTTGTTTTACTGCTGTCACCACTTAAAATTATAATTATAATTAAATAAAACAACAACACCGAGTACAACTGGGTTTCTGATTGTTGGAAAATGGCTTTTTATTGTGAAGTTTCATCAGGGAGTCTATGATTATGAGGCATGAGCGGTTTGCTGTATTTGTTATTTCTGAATTGAACACGAAAGTTCACTCACACGTACCAATGATTTGTTCAGGTGCTATTATTTTGTCACTTGTATTCACTCCTCCTGCTCAGTGTATGAGGCTGCATGGTCCCAGCAGCGCTTTGACCTAAATGCCAACGTCAGCATGCTTATAAGTGCAAAACGACAAACGTTAACATTAGAGGAGAAGCCGAGGCTGATGGGAATGTCATCAGTTTTGCTATGTGGTCGTGAACCACCACTACCACCACTGGAAAAATGTTGATCCAGTGATGGTGCTAGATGAAAAGTGACTGTTCCAGCAGTTTACCATTGGACTCCCATAACATTGTACTGCAACTTGATACTTAAAATTGATGCAGAAAAAGGAGAGATGTTATAAGTTATGTGTTTTTATTGCTGTTTGTTTGTTTGTACACAAGATTACACAAAAACAACTGAACCAATTTTCTCGAAACTTTAGCAAGCAAGCCATTAACATTAGGAGCAGATGTATATAAGGGGCTGGATCCAGGAGATCTTATTTCCACATGAGTTATTATGCAGATTTTTGACATTTTGAGTCATTCCCACACAAATGAAGCAGAAATCACACGTATGTAGAGGGCTAATATCTATAATGGACAGACGATGTCTTTATGTATCTGATCTCCATACATGGATATACAGTATATCTATATCGGTGTGGGGCTGTCCAGTGTATCCGTATTTCATGTCATTTCATCCTCCAGTTGTTGCGACATCCCAGTCTGGCCCAAAGTGGTGGATTGCCGGTCGTGTGGTTTAATAACCTTCAGAACTCATCAACTTGTCTTTGGTAGACCAAAACAAGAAATGAACTCTCTCAAAGTCTGCCCACAGCCTTTGTTTATTACGTATTATTTAAAAAGAAGAAAAAAAACGGTGCATAGAATACATCAGGCGTATAACTCATTCCAATTTTAAAGTGGTTGGAAGGCATCGCGAGTATGAAAGCTGAATTCTAATCTCAACAAACACCTGCAAAGCTGCTCCTTACCTTGGAGGGAGTTCCATATTAGTAGCGTTGTCGTGACTGTGGCTTTTGTCTGCTGATATGATTGCCTGGATCGGTTAAGGAAATGATTTATGAATCACGCTTTGTTTGCTTTACTTCCTCGCATCGATTAACGATGGGAAACGGCGCCGAGCAGTTGTGCTGCTAAATGTTTCATATGGCATGAATTAAGAATGTGAGGATCCCCGAGGAAAGACAGAGGCGGGCAGGTGGACGGTGGGAGGAAAGAAAAGCTTTTGAAAGCTAAGGGGGATTACTGACAGATGTGAGCTTTTGTGGGTCTGTGCTTGTGCATGCTCCGGGTTACTTTAGTCTTCCTGGAAAGCCATAGGGCAAAGCCTCCTCGCAGCAGAGAGGCCACTAGAGGCCGGTTATTCACACAAGCGCAAATCCTTACACACACACACACACACACACACACACAAACCAAATCATACACCCTTAGTGGAGGTCCACTCATGCATATCAGTAAAGCTGATGATCTTAAAGTGTAATCCATTCCGAACGGCAGCTTTGCTCGTGTCCTCAAACCCATTTCAAAAGCATCTGGTTTATGCCCGGGATCAAAATCCATTCATCTGTGTTTTGAAGCTCCTTAATTCGAATCAATAACAAAAAAAAAAGCTTGTCAAATCTCCAGAGGCTACTTGAGATGAGCAGCGATAGAGGGGCAGGGGGGAACAGAGCAATGGAAGAGAGGGGAGGGCATACTTCAAATGAGGAACAAACAAGTGATCGGATGAATCTTCATTCACGAATTCATGCTGCAGCACATTTATCTGAGGAAGCGCCTTTGGATATCAAAATACATTTTCTTTCATCTACTTTAATCTCACTCATTCACGTCATGTTTGCAATCATCATGTAGCCTCTAGACACGCTTAGTTACACTCTATATAATTACACATTTATATTTCTAATGGTATATTGAATTAAAGGCATGATCCTAGCCAAAGTCATTAAGTCCGTTTGTGTCAGGCTCGTGCATCAGCCTCACACCTTCCATTGTGTATAGGCGATTGAGCAGCCACCGGGCCAAGCTGGGAAAATATACTTGATCTAAATGAGTGCTGAGAGAGTGGATCAGCTCTCCAGGAGTGTGGGCTTTCTTTGAGTTCAGTGAGGGAAATGAGTGCTGGCTGTAATGGGTTCATTAAGGAGGTTGCCAGCAGCCTGCACGCTGGCATGGCTGCTAAAACTGTTCTTCTTTGAGTGAACTGCACAGATTTGCTTTTCATTTGGAGGAGAGGTGAGGAGACGACCACACACACACACACACACACACACACAAACACACACACACACACACACAGAGACACACACACACACAAGCCCCTCCGAAGGATTAGCTGCATGATTGTATTACAGCGGAGGAGCAGAGGAAAAAGATGTCCAGGACAGTTGAGCACTTCTCAGGTACCAATGAGTGAAAGGCTGTCCTCGTAGGAGCCCTTGTAACTTAATGGCACAGTTCTGCTCTTTATGAAAAACAGTTTCAGGGTAAAATTTTTTTTTATCCTGGTTCTTATGTTGTGTCTCCACAACTCAAGAACCTTTTAAAGTCAACTGACTTTAGTTCCTGTCAGGTTTAGTCATCCTTTTTATGTTCAGTCAAATTGTGGAAATGTTACACTGGTCATAATCTATCTATCTATCTATCTATCTATCTATCTATCTATCTATCTATCTATCTATCTATCTATCTATCTATCTATCTATCTATCTATCTATCTATTATCCTTTGAGGGTTGTGGTAGAGGCTGAAGCCAATCTGGATAAAGGCAGGGGAAACAGAAAACATTACATTACTGTTATTACCACTCGTGTTACATACGCTTTACTAAACATTTTATTTTAGTTGAAGTCATGACCAGCACTGAGCATTTAAGTCAAAGGCTTTGAAGTAACATTTTATCCAGCTTTAGTGGAAAAAAAATAGGAATGAATAAAAAACAAACACACACACACACACACACAATGACAGGTTGTATGATTTAGAGCGCAGCTTTGCAGAGAGGATGTCTGGTCTGATGTTATTAATTTAAGGCAATACATCCAGACATGAAAGAGAATAAAACAATGAAGTCTGGATGGATGCAACAACATTAGCAAATGCAATGAAATCAACTCTTGCAATAGGAGTAAATCATTGCCATCATGTTGAGTTGCTCTTGTGTAAATCAACCCTCAAGTCTACAGGGGGAAAAAGAAGAAAACCCTGCAATAAATAGCACTTTGAAAAATGTTCTGTCAGGATTTATTCAAGCCAGGAACCATTTTGTATTTTTAACAATCCCAAAACTACCAAACTCCAGACCAAAGGGACACACACACACAAGCACTGAACTGGCCCCCAAGTATAAAGTCAGTAATGATTTAGTAGAATTCGATGTATCTACTGGTGAATAAACGGACATAGAAGACACTGGCAAGGATGTCAAGAGAGTTTGAGGTGATAAGAGACGACACCGATCATCCTTATCCAATTCTTCAGACTTTAACTGCAGGTCATGTCTGAAAACGGCTTCTGAAAATGTAACCGTCAACCAAACCTCTAAAACCTGCGGCACTGACTAATTGGGTCATGAAGTGGTTTCTGACCATGGTGTCCTCCTAGTCCCCCGTCATAGATGATCCTAGAATTTAAGCAGGTTCTCAGGTAATTAACACAATTAAATCAAATCCTATTTAGCATTGGTAACACACTTTGCACAGCATGAAGAGTAACTCAGTCCTCCACACTCAAAAATGAAACCTGTCTCCGACCAGGCACCACTACATGATGTAATGTAAAAAGGTTCTCTCGCTGAACAAGGTTTTGTTGACAGAAGTCACAACTGCTGAGGCTGCTCAAGCATATTTGTGTCCATTTGAAATGAGTGATGCTGTTGTCTTTCCTTCGTGGGACAGAAAGCACACGGCGCGCCAATTGCCTGAACTTTGCCTCATGCACTAGTTAGATTTGGTGCACGCTACCAGGCATCCATGCAAAGGGCAGGCAGAGTGAGCAAAGTGACATTTCAGCGAGCCTTCCAGTCGTTCGCTCATCCCCACCTCTCGTCTGCTCTCCCCCAGACCCCCTCTGTAAACCAATGGTGATCTGGAGCAGCAGAGTGGCTGACTGAGTGCCTGTCTGCTAGACACACCGACTGTGCCCAGTGGTGGATTAATGTGGTTACTATTGAATCCCCGGGGTTAGGAATCGATCTGTCTGTTCGTGGCATGAATGTGTAAGGAGGTGGGATCAGTGCCGAGAGCCGTGTGTGCCTGTGTGCGCTGCACGAGTGTACTGTATGTGCTGGTGCAGTGTGCTCCTCCAATTTGTCATGACCTTTAAACCGAGCTTGTTCTGCTCTGTTTTGATACGTGTGTAGTGCATCGTTTGCTGTATTCCAAGTTTCCCAGTTTTCTTTTTGAAGTACGCTGATGTTCCTCTTTGTTGTCTCATGTGTTGCTCTGTGTGTCGTGTGTGTCGTGTGTGTGTGTGTGTGTGTGTGTGTGTGTGTGTGTGTGTGTGTGTGTGTGTGTGTGTGTGTGTGTGTGTGTGTGTGTGTGTGTGTGTGTGTGTGTGTGTGTGTGTGTGTATACAGATTCTAGTCTTCCCTCCTTGATTCCCTTTAATTGTATCTGTGGGCCATGTCTTCGCTGATCACCTGTCTCCATTTGGTCGATGGATGGGGGGCTGCTTCCATGATAGGTCTCTTCATGGCCTGATACAGCTCTATTAAATCTAGTTTAATTTCATTTTCCTTGGTGATTTGACCAAGTCTCCATCACGCAGGTCTCGGCGAGCTTTAGATTGAATTGCATGAGGGCAGATCAGCTTCTGAAAAGATCAGATTTACCTTTCCATGGCAGCACGTGTGCGTTTGATTTGATTGAGGTTGGAGGATGTTTGTGTGTTTGTGTTTTTACTGCGGGACTAAATGCAATAATTCAGTTTTTACTGCACTCTTTGCTGTTTTTTATGACCAATTGCAAAACCAGATTTGAAATCAAAAGAGATAAAACTATCCATAAATACTAAAAAAAAAAAAACTCAAGTTGTATGCCTCTGCCAATCAGGGCAGCTTCAGTCTACATGTTTTTGCATGTGAGGTCACTGTGATTCTTGGTTTTGGCCCCTGAAATCTATTCTTCTTGTTTAAATTTAAATTTATTATAACATTTTCCTCTGTTATTTTTCTGTTTCACCATCTTCTGTATTTACAGTCTTCTCAGAGTGCTGTTATTAAGATTTAATTATTTGTGTTGTCAGATCTTCATGGAAAACAGGTCACACTCGACGATCCCAATCAGCTGTTAGTTTCCAGATGAAGTCAGCCTGAATCAAATGGGCTTTTAAAAAGCTTTAAAAACCAAGAAAAACAAAACAAATCAAGTCGTCTTGGTCTGTTGAAGCAGAAATAAATAATTCTTTTTTTTGTGGCACTTCTTTTGATGTATTGTTCGAGAAAGGGCTCAT
This sequence comes from Pleuronectes platessa, assembly GCF_947347685.1. Taxonomy (NCBI): domain Eukaryota; kingdom Metazoa; phylum Chordata; class Actinopteri; order Pleuronectiformes; family Pleuronectidae; genus Pleuronectes; species Pleuronectes platessa. The sequence goes on from NC_070647.1 coordinate 8,846,699, forward strand.
TATACAATTTGATTTCTTTGTAGATTGGTTTTCAGTTATTTATTAAAACATCTATTTAGAAATGGGTGACATTGACGAGACGGTCTCATTTGGGTTGATATTAATAATTTAGAGTGCACCAAATAACAGTAATACTCACAGTAAATATTTTTAAATGCTAACACATTTCCTTCTAATCAAATTTACATTTGGATGAATTCATATTCTCGACATGCACTTTACACTAAATAATTGTATACAAAGACCCAGTAATGGTGTCTTCTCCTTCCACCCCCCAGCTATCACCTCTGGTCCCTAAACCAGTACCTTCTGGTGGCTTCCTCCCAGCCGGCTGCCTCAGTGTCTCCATGGGTGGGTCTCTTTGACTAAAACCATGCAGCAGCACGCAGCCACGGGTGATGGATTGTCCCATTACTCTGTGACTTCCCCGCTGTTTGCCTGTGGTCCAGCCCAGTGCGTGAGAGTGCATTGTGGAGTGTTTGAGTGTGTGTACGCAGCTGCTTTTTGTTCCTAGAGCAGAGAGATCCGAACGTGCTCCTGGATGGACAGAACCTGATGAGAGAAATTTGGATAAGATAAGACAATTTTTTACCACTTAGGGCAGCAGAACACACTGTGGACGTTATTGTTGGGGCAGGGCAGAGCTGAGAGTTTCTAACAAACAACAAAGATGGTGACAGTGGAGGAGGTTGTGATAATGTACCTCTTGAGATAGAGTTTGTCACCTGTGGACAACCGAAGTAGCGTGGTTTAGATGACAGCAGTTTCTTATTTTAATGTTTGTTTGCATCAAGAATATTAGTGCAGCTATAAGGTTTAAGGTTCATTTCAATTCACACCAGGTTTGATTCAGGATTAGGCTTGAGAAGGGTTGAGACGTGAATGGGTTAGGTTGTAGAGAAAAGAGGCTGCACAAGCATATGAATAGCCAATATAGTGTTTGAGCCTACATTTTGTATTTGTATGAAAATGGAGACTATGAATGCATTAACACTGCAAAACCAACAACTCTATGAGATATCGGAGACTAATTATTTACCTATGGGGAAATGTGTAGTTTCTGTACATGCTTTCATGTGCAGCCCCAGAATATTGGGACTATAGTGGTGCCAACAAGTGATCATTAGCATATGTGGGTGGTTATTCCACAGATGGGTGTTTAGAGTATCCTACTGTGGCTTTGTTTCTTTCAGTTCGGGTCTCATATACAGGTCTGTTTCTGAAGACTGCACACATCTCTTTGATTCTTCACCACACAGACAGAATGTTCTCCTCTCTCTCTCCCTCTCTCTCTCTCCCCCCCCTCTCTCACTACACAGCCCCTTGTTCCAAATCCTCCCACCAGCCCTCCATGCTGCACCAATTCCCATCACATGTCATGAAATCAGTTGTGAACACTTATTGGAAGGCTCTAACACAGATCCCTAGAAATGTCGGAGAGAAACTCATCCCCTGTTATTCTTTTTGCTCTTTCGCTTTTTCCACCACAACTTTCCGTTGCCCACCTGCGTCCTCTGACAAAGAACCTTTGGGCTCTGCACACATTTGGGCCGGCCCACTCTGCCTCTATTTTAAGCTTTGCCATAAAATCTGACATGCATGGGACATAATAAAATTGAACGCAGACACAAAAATCCCATCAGCACAGTGAGTGGTTGTCTATTAGCATTGGCACTTCACTGGACCAGTCATCTTCTGGCAGCTCATTCTCAGCAGTGATGGCTGCTGGTGGTTCTGCTCTGCCAGGAAACATAGCCACTGCCTTTGAGGCCGGGCGGCTTTTTCTCTCTTTTCGTCGCCCTTCCTCGCCATTGAAATCATATTTAGCTCATACAAGTACACTGTGGCTCTGACAACATCTCATAAACGTCAGATAATCCATGATAACCTGATGGGGAGCCTGTCTTACTTCAGTCGACTTCCATTCATCGCTCCCTCTCAGCCTCCCAGCTCCAGTCCATTCAAGTATGCTCCTGCTTCCCTTCAATATCGAATCAGCTCAAGTCTAAGAGGAACAAGTGTAATTCTTCTAATGGAGCGGGCCTGAAGCTACCACTCCTCTCACGAATGAACCAATCGCTAATCACCATCCTCTTTATCAATCCAATTAAACTAGCTGCGGCTGTAGGTGCAACGCTTCATCTCCTGAAGAAAACATGAATTCCTTTGGCGACTTGAATATGAATCACAATGGATTATTGGATTGTAGGAGAAAGGAATGGCTTTAGAAGATTAATTAAAATTCCAAGTATTGCTAAGGAATAAGGCGGTGCTATATATGTGTGCTCATTGGGTCAAAATTGTAATTACAGAAAAAAAGAAGCAATTTAAGTCAAATTATTTTTGCAGCATTGGTAGCGTCACCTACATTGTGGCCTACTTGGATCCTTATCAGTTCATTTCTAATGACAACAGAGACAAAAAAACAGCTGAGTGGTCTGTCTGCATAGATCAGCCCTGTTAGTTTTCTTTAAAAACAATATATATGTATATATATTTAAACTGGAGAGTTGTGTTTATAAAATGTTGTTTGTTAGATAAAAATTACGAGTAACAAATTCTTTCTTGTAGTTCGTTAGTTGCAGTGTCATCCTTCATTAATATCAAATCCTTCCAAAACAGGTTTCCATGTTTTCACAGCCCATTAACTCGTTTCATATAAAAATGGATGTCCTACTTTGTTGTTTACCATAACACCTAGATAGGGTCAAATATGTCTCTGCTGCTCATAATTCTGCCGGTGTTAAAATACCAAAGATCGCATTTAATGGGTGAACTGCAGGCTTAACTGCACATCATCTGCACAAATATCAAATGACATTGCTTCCACAGATATGGCTAATAAAAACTTGGAAATGAGTACAAAAGCTTTAATTTTAATAAGTTACAATGTGAAGAGAATTCAAATATCAGTCCAGAGAATAGGGCAGGCTGAGGAAATGAGCTTTCCTCCCTTTGAGCTCTGCCCAGGAGAGTAATGACATTACATTTCTCCTGCCACTTTGGGTTCCTGGCTGAGGAAAGGCTTTACAGAGTAAGCTCTTCAAGTATTTCGACAGTGACACACTTTCTTATTATTTTGGATGTGAAATGACATCCTCGCTGCTGACTGCCAGCTTTAATTTCAGGATATTTTTCTAACATGTTGGTGGAAAAGCTTGATTCCACATCGCCCGGTTATTACACTGTATTTAAAAGAATTTCCAAAGATTAGGAGTGTGACGAATTAATCAGGTTTTCCTTTTTTTTACTTGTCAGAAATTCTTCATGTGCGATTACTTCTCGGGGAACGGACAGAATTGGAGAGGGAGCAGTGAAGGGCGGAAAAAGACAGATAGGCAAAAAGAGAAGCACCCGACAGCTCCAGACCTTCACTCCACATTGCCAGCAGGAAGCTTTACACCTTTGGAATATTTGCCCTCCAAGCGGCTCCCTCCGTGGGCTGTCAGCCTCGAGACTGTCCCTCTTCACACCCAGAGCCGTCCTCAGGAGGACAGGCACGCACAAAACCACACAGTCACATATACACAGCCACAAAAAAGACAGTACACAGGTTTGCTGTCAGGTATACACACACATCCGGTGATGGCTGCACTGCACACCTCAGGCACCCTCAATCATAAGGCCGAGAAGAATCAGCTATCAACTGTCCACCTATAGATTCAGAAAGGCTGGAACCTCACCTGGGGACACACACTCATGCACAAGCCTGTCACATTAACTGTGCTAACCTGCTGAAGCGTGCATGTGATGGTGAAACGTGCACGACAGTCCTCAACCCAAGCTCTCCGCATCGGAGTGTAAACAAACAGGCGAGGTGACAGTGTTGAGACTAAAGCCTGCCTGTGGGAATCGCTATTGAAATGCAGCAACTAACAGAAGAAAGGAAATGAGAAGCTGCGTATACCCAGTGGCGATGTAGGCTACCGGCCCCATGATTGAACTAGTTGGTTCATTAGATATGTGACAGCGATGTTGAATGAACAAATCAATCATGTTTTTTTGCTCCACCTTTAAACGTTGGCGCTGCCAGACGGATGGAAATTCTGACTTTGCCGCAGCCAGCTATTTTACTGTCGTGGGCCACTCCAGGCAAGGAAGCACTTCTGGACTCCTTGCTGCCCGGAACAAAATGGATGGGAGCCTACAAGTGAAATGGCAACTGGGGCCCAAATATCCCAAACATATTTGGGCCTTTTTTGGCCGACATGCAGTGCTCTAGGCAAGGGGTAACGTGGATGTGAACTGGAAGGGCCTAATGTGGTAAATGGAGAATATGGGCCAAATAGCACTAAACAAAGTTAGGACAGAAATGGCCACTGGGATCTGGCAAAGTCGACGAAGGCTAATCAGCGTCTATGATACAACAAAGGAGGCCCGGTTATATAAAAAAATACATATTTGGGCTACTTCTGGCAAATATAAAAACTGTATTGGATATTTAAATATGGCACTGCAGCACTGGTTCATCCACAAATGTGGCCTGGTTAATTTTCAACATTCCTGGGCCAGTTTTAGCAAAGGAAATATGGCGCAGTGAGCCCTTGCTTATCTGGATGTGAAGTCAAATTGGCTCACACAAATACTTTAAAACAAATATGGCACAGTTGTCACCATAGGAATGCATTTGTTCAGCTTAAAATATAAAACAAATACCTCAACTGAGTCACAAACTCCAAACCAAATGGACTCTTTATGACCACTGGCCCTCCGCGACCCCTTAATAGATCAATGACACCCAGGCTGAATGAGACATAAAATCACTTCCCAATCATCGGTGGCTGACTTGAGCCTCTTTGTGGTCGTTTTGCATCTTTTTGTCGTCGTAGTGTTCATCTTTCCAGCTGCTTAGCGTCTCTTTATGGTCATTTGGATCTCCCATATTGCATGTGAAGCCCTGATTCATCTCACCCCCTGGGCCTGTGCCCGGTAAATCCACGTAGTAATCCCGGGAATGCATACTCGAGAAAAATGAGCTGTTGCCGCTGAATGGACCGTCTGTAACCTAATTAAACGTCTTAAACTGAAACGAACCTGAGACCGTGACTCTGTCTGGCGTCGTTGTGTCCAATGAAAACAATGACTGTGCAGGAAGGATGATAATCTGCTTCAGTAATTGTGTTTGAATCAACCCACTCTGGTGGATTTGGTGGCATCGGAAAATAAATAATGAAAACCGTGACTAATCCGTGACAATACGTGTTTTTCCGGTTCAGCCAAATGGTGCGATGTGTTATTAATGCAATCATCTCCTTTCATGTCCAGGTGTCGACTCTGTGCATTGATGGACTGTTTACTTCTCTGTGCCGTCCACTCCAACATCTGTTCGATATAAATAACAAAAAAGAGGACAGAGCAATTAGGAGACTGACAAATTTAAAGATGTTTCCAGGGTGGAAAACAAAGAGGGTAGTAATTAGATTTAAACAAAGATAGGAGCAGAGTGACGGCCGGGTAGAAATAAATGAAACCGAAAAAGTGTGGCAGGCTCTTGTGTTGGCTTGGAGTTAGAAGCAGATAACCCTCAGTGGTCAGCGAGGCCTTGAAGGATAAACCAATGACATGCAAGCCCTCTCTACTTCAGTATTGTGTACCATGTGCATGGCTATGGCTAAAGCATTGGTGTTTATGGGGATGCAATGCAAGGTTTCCAATGTTAATGAAATAAACGTCAATACCAGGGAAAAGAAAGAAACTCTCTGCACTAGAGTTGCCACCAGAGAGAGACTGAGCTGGCATATTGTTTGGCTGTGAACTATACACTGACACCTACCAGTGACTTCATTTGATACTGATTTAGACTTTTATTTAACTTTTTCTTTAGTAACGACATGTAATGATCAGAGCTCACACCCCTGGTCTGGTGTGGAGATGAGCTACACAACACTTGGTGTAGTTGAAGAGGCATTAACTGAGCGTAGGAAACTGCAGCCACAGTGCGTCTCTCTCTCTCCTTCACTGTACATTCTGAATGGTTAAGGGGAGTTTATCGTTATTGAGATATTCATAAAATGGGCAAGAATCTGCTTAATGTTTATTGCACTGTAATAAAAATTATGGCAAAACTTTAGCAGAGTGATTTCTGTTAAATTCTTACTGACAACTGTGCACTGATCATAATTCCTCATATTCCATTAAAATGCTCATATTTTGGCCATTTACAAATTACATAATTTTAGCTTGGATATCAAGTAGAATCAATTCACATTATCAAAGTGGTCTTTATGGGTCTCAGACTGTTAATTTGATTGATTGATTATTACGTGCCCAGACTAGCAAATTCTGTGTATTTATTCTTAAACACTGCTCTGTGTGGAAATCCGTTGTGGCAAGTAAACATCTCCTGAACCTCAATCTGTTGTATCTTTATTGTATATCTGCATCTTATTTTTGTGTCTTGCAAAGCCTGAAATACCAAATGATACATATGTGACCATTCATGTGCTGTTTGGGGTTCAATATTTTGCCCAAGACACTTCAGAATGAGAGGAGCAAGGTATCGAACCACTGACCCGCCCTGATTGTGGACAACCCTCTTTACCTCCTGAGTCACAGCTGAACACATAACAATTCTGTAAAGATTGAAAATAAAGCAACAAATCATCAAAACTGAAAACAAAACCACAACAAATACTATTGTGGGGAAATGCCAGTCGCTGACAATACTAAAAAAGAATCTGTAAAACTGAAATGATATATAACAGGTGTAGATAAGTGAAGTTGAGAAACTCTACCTGTACAAACACTTTTAAGACTCACAAATTAACATTCTCTCAAAAATGGAAGATATTTTCAACATTTCAATCTTCAGGCAAAAAGCTAGAATGCCATTTTCAAAAATACCATGATTCGAATATTTATATATTCGTGACTTTTGTTTTTCCCCCATGTTCTTTGGTGTAAGATGACATTTGCAGGAGAGAAATGAATGACAGGGTGACTATCAGTAAAAGGTGAATGCACAGCTTTGGGGAACATGCAGTACATTTTAGCTTGGTGACTCACCACAACACTCGCTCTAACCAATTTCACAGGAAGCAAACTGCCTGTGCTGGCATTACGGAGACGAACGGTAGCATCAGACTGTTCCCACACTAAAATTAGCCCATTTAACAAGCTAATTCTCCGTGTGCACCGCTGAAACATCCTGCTATTAGGCAGAGCATATCCTCCCTGCCTGGGCACAAGGTGCTCACAGTTAAGGCGGCGCTGTGAATTCTGCGGGGACGCAACAGGAATGTCAAATAATCCAGGCATGACAAAAGTTAACTGCGTCTCCAACAAACTTCACGGCTTTTGTGCGATCGGCTCCCGTGCCACGAGAACTCCTGATAGAAGCCATTAATCATTCCAGTAATTACAAGGCAGAAAATAAACAGCGGGGCCGCGCGGCTACTCCATTCGCTTTCCCTCTCTCCGCCATCCGCTTAATCTCTTGTCATCCCTTTGAATATCACGCAGACAAGTTTTGACTTTGCGTGTCCTTCTTGCTTTAGCTGCGATCTCCAGACGCAATGTTCCCCTTTCGCTCATTTACTCCCATCCATTGTCTGCATTTGTGGATGCATTGTGTGTGTCTGTGTGTGTGTGTGGTTGAGAGAAAGAGGCATTGGCAGGTAATTTGAGAGAAAACGGCACCTCTGTTCTATACCCTGATATGCCAACAGCGCTCAACCCTCTCTAATTACTCCCCAGCCAGACATAGACACTTTGTTGTTTACTTGTGTGTGTTTTTTTGTGTGCGTGCGTCACTGCGGCATTGCTCGCAGTTGGGCATTTTTCATCGGGATGGGACTTTGTGTCTTTGTGCTTGCTGGCTAGCATGGAGCCCGGGCAGTAAAACCCATCTGGGGGTATTATGGACTGAGCGAGAAAAGGTATTGTGAGCGCTGGATAAGATTATGGAGCGATTCCCTTGTGCTCCCCCGTCCGCCTCTTCACATCACACTGCTAATACAGACACACACCGGCTCTGGCGTGGCACCGCTCGTCCCCCGGATCAAACCGGATTTTCGTTTGGTCATGTGGGAGCCGGCCAATTCACGCTTCCCTCCGCAGTATGGCTGCGCCGACCGTTTCGCCACGAATTCCCCTTTTTTTTTTCTCCTTCAACCAATTTTCATAATATATACGAACAGGTTGGGCCTCGGCGATGCTCGGTTTTTATGGACTCCGAGAGGAAATCACAGGTAAATGTTCCCACAGTCCAATCTTTGCCACGCTGTACACATAAACAAGGAATATCGAGCAAACCACCAATTCCTCCTGCGTGCTTTCATCCCCTGAGCTTATTGTATATTGCTATTCTGGCCAACTGAGATTGTTAGATAGCGCAGACAAATATCCCTGGATCTCTTTCAGGGTTATTTCATATTTAGCCTTCTAGTGGCTGGTCTCGCATGGCTGCACGAGCCTCTTGCTCAACGCGGCGCCGAGAATCCATAAAGTCGCCCAGAGGATTGGAGCCTGTCAATTTTTGTGTGTGTGTGTGTGTGTGTGTTTTTTCCAAGAGAATACTGATTTCTGCCCTTCATGCTTCTCCTCTATTCCTTAGTCATAAGGTTGGGGGGGGGGGGGGGGGGGGGGGGGATAAAGACACAGAGAGAAAGTAGAAGGAGAAGAAACAGAGAAAGAGAAAGCCAAGCTGAGGAGACTGGAGTTATAAAGACACCCAGAGAGACTGGAGGGGAGAGTCTGGCCGAGTGATGGGGGCCGGTGGTTTTTGTCAAGAGTAACAAAACAAAAGGAAAGGGGAAAGTAGAGGCCGGGGAGGGGGTGGGGGTGCTTGGAGCTGGGAGCGGACACTGAAGTCAGGAAATTCAAATGTGGGGGGTGAGAGCTGTAAGCAGCCGAATGGAAAGAGTCTGAAGGGAGCGAGTGGTGGTGGAGGAAAGAGTTGAGATAGAGCAGGGGGCCATCAGAGTTGGAAAAGCAGGATGGGAAAGGGAGCGATGAGAATGAGTAAGCATGGTGGTCAGGGGTGTTCAAAAGTTAGCTCCGATTGGAGATGAAGGCAGGGGGGGCGAGAGCGACGACTGGAGGAAAGGCTTAGGGAGAGATTAGCCCGCTGCCTCCTGCTCTGGGATTGATCTAATACACAACAAGGTGGCTGCTCCTGATCGAATATGGATGATTAGCGAGCAGATTGCCAAACGGCCCAAAGCATGTTAGGAAAATGAAATAGAAGAAGCACTTCCTCCTCCTCCTCGGCTCCACATGTGAATCCTCCTTAGCCGTGTATTTGTTTGTGATCTAATTCCGAAAGTTCCAAACCCATTTGGAAATCAATCATGTTTTCAGGCAGGGATTTCTTTTTCGCAGAGACTCGGTCTTATTCCGGCAAGAACTATATCCGTCAGTGGAGCTTCCGTAAGGTGGCACAGTTTCCCTTCCATCAACGGCCCCTTTAACAGGCTTCAGACCGAGCCTGGCGTATTTAAACGGGAAATTTACACACAATGGCTTTGATTAGAGCCTTGTTTCATGCTCGCCACCTATTCCCAGACTTCTATTTCCAAGTATCTCATAATACTGCTTCCAAAAAGCTCATGTGGGATCGTTTCACATTCCCAGAGAAATAGATTCATTACCATGCAAATTAGGGTGGGAGTCGTTGACTTAAAGCATTCTCCATACTTCATTTCAGAGTCTGTAAATGCAATTAATGGGACTTGTTCGGAAGAAAGGGGAATCGCCTGCAGATAATTGTCATTGTTGGGATCCCATTAAAAACGTTCCTCCCCCAGTAAAACACGGGAGGAAGCGGTCGCCGAACGCGTCGCCGCAACATAGGCGCCGTAATGGGATAATAAAACCTCTTTCATCTGCCATGACTGCAGCGATATTCACTACGAAGATGATTCCCGAGATGAACCCCCCCCCATTCAATTACCATTCTCCAACAATCTATGCAAAGAGGCTACCTGCAGCGCCCCAGCTGCGATGGATGCCCTGTGAAATCCTACTTAGCCGGGATCGGGGAGGAGAAATACCGAGCGGAGGGAGGACACGTAGGAAGATGTATGCAATTGGCGGAGGAGAAGTAATTCACAGAGAGGATTTCAAATGCATTCAAAGATTTTACTGGGAAAGGAAGACGCACAGATACAGCCTGTTTACGTCTTGTAACATGCGTAAGCAAGGTCAAACCTTGAGGAGGCAGCAGAGAAGGAAACACTTTAAATGTGGAACACCGGGTTCATCACTATGGTTATAATCTATGATGGAGCGTGATGGGGGTCGGAGGCGGGGCGACAGACAAACAGCCCAGAGCAAATCTAGATAAAGTCCTTGGATGCACGTTGTGATGCTGAAGCTCCGCAGATCTCTGCCATGGAGGGCGACCAGCACACGAGCTGTGGTGGTTCTGACCTACGGGTCGGGGAGTTGACTCTCTTCAATGATTTTATTCACTTCGGATCTAAGATGAAAAGCTTCACAGTTTGATTTAGTTTCTGTTAAAGTATAACTGCTCACACTGTGGTGACACATGCATGAGAATTATCACCACGCTCGTTACTCGGTTGCTTCATTTCCAGCAGCAGTTTTTCACCAGGCAACCTCCAAATAACTCTACCTGCAGCTAGCCTAGCTATGTCCGAAGATAGAAGAATGGTTTGCCTTTCGTATTTGTACAGATCAAACTATTACAATTAGATAAAAGCTAAAAGAGTAACTGAGATTTAGCTGTTTCCCAATGTTTCCAGTATTTGCACTAAGCTAAACTAAGCTTAGATAACAATTTCTTGGCTTTAGCTTCAGACAGGGTTAGGTCTCGTGGTATCAGTCAGCAAACTTTCAAAATGCAATTATTACAATAAAATGTTGGTATATTTTCCAAAACCTATAACAATTAACTATACGAGACAATGATTGGTCAAGGCTGTTTAAAACATTCAAAAATGGTATTTGTAATAACACAAAATCTCATTTACATGTAGTTTTGCCATTTGTGCTCCTTGGAGTTCAAGATCATAATCTAACTTTATTCGTTTAGCCTATATTCACGAATCACAATTTTGCCGCATAGGGCTTAACATCATCCGCCCTTAACCCTGTGGAGTGAGGATAAACCAAAAAACATCTGTTTGCAGTTGTTTTTATAAGCCTTAAATATAAAAAAAACAGATCAGAAAGGAAACCAGGAAACGTAATGAGCCACGACAATCTTATATCTTTGTTGTAACTGTTTGCATCTTCCCACGCAGGCCTGCATTAAGGAAAGAACACTGCTTCCGTATTGTTGACTCATTTGCATGTGTGGTTTTGTAACTAATTCTCCACTCTATTTAATTTCTTGCTCACTTTCGGCAAAGTGCCAAGACAAGACTCGACACAAGCAGACGCACCTGTTATCCATTTGTAAATGACAACAAAGACATGGGTGTTTGGAACAGGTGGGTCAGTCTGTTCCCACCATGTTGTGTACTTAGGATCAACACTCGTCCCTGCTGTTGGAAGGCACATTATCCCTGAGCTCTGTTTCCACTAGTCACGTTGGCTGTGCTGAAATGGTAATTCACTGGGGAGTCGGAGAACAGAGCCGGAGAGGAGTTCACTGGCAAATGCACTGTGGTCAATCGGACACCTGCGATGCGATGAAGGGGGGGGTCAAGCCATTTATCTGGTGCAGGTGATCACCTCTATGAATGACATCATCTGCATTGTCAGGATTGGATGAGCCTCCGCATGTGGGAGGAGACGCGAATGTGCACGCGCGCTCACACATCCGTTCCCCCCGTGGGATCCGAGGTAATCACAGATGTCAGCAGAAAGGTGCTGGAATGGAATGTGCTTTGATTGTAGCCACCCGTCTCCATTAGAAGCGGGGGTAATAACAGTGCATCATCATATCATCTCATCGCTGGAATGTTGTGTCACTGCCGCTGTGGCAGCTGGAGGAGCGGAGAAGTTATGTGTCAATTCCACATCATGAACACGGTGAAACATTACCTGCCAGAACACAGATTGAAGCAGGATATCGAGTCGTGGTCTTAAATGATGGCACTGGCCTCATGAACCATCTTAAGGCATCACACAGCAACACAGTCATAAATTGTACAAATATATGACACCGGGTTGTTTAAGTCGTATATCAGAGGAGGAGGCTGATGGGAAATACTGTATTGTACTGGGAGAGTCCATCACTGATTTAATATGTTTTCATTTCCTATGTCAACACCTCAGATCAGGCACCTAAATACATGTATTGCCTAGATAAACACAGAATATTGACAACTTATTGAGATATAAAGCAAAAATAAAAAACACAAAAGGCATAAATGCTAAACATCATGCATATTTGAGATTTCAAATGTTGTTCAAAGCGCTGACGTCTGCAAGTACAACACAGGACTCTTAGGTCTCTATTTACATTTTCTGTTAGCACAAGTGTATTCAAATTTAATTCCACTTTTGTAAGTTTAACCGAAGAGAAAAGGGTTGGTGCATCAGGTAAATGGTCCAAAATGCTTTCTTAATTAATGGATGTGTGTTGGCTGTGATGCAGAATAGGTGCCTGCTCCAAGTCCCTTTAAAAGCCAGGTGGTAGCTGAATGGTTGCTTCTCTGCAGAGGAAACAGATCGTGAGCAAAGTGAAAGCATTGAATTGTCTTTCTTGGCATTTTTGTAATAAATGTTTTCATTTCCTTTATTATTCGAACCCCAACGTCAGCCCCCTGACTGAACAGACAATGACATAATACCTTTACATTTATTTAATATTTATATATGTACTTATCTGTATTCCAAAGCTTTTTATGTCAAACTAATATTGTTTTCATTGGAAGCCAAAATGAGAGGATATTGTTGCTGGAGGCCGAAAATGAAATGTGCTCGGATCATGCTGACGTGTTATCAGCGCAGCAATTAACTGGCTGCCTCTGTGAAGCTGCTCAGCTCCGGCGTTGTGTCCACGTTCTCTTTCTTCCTCGCTCTGCCTGGTGAACCACTAACCCTCAGATATTCCCAGAGTTGAAAAGGCTTCTTGGTAACCCCCTCCTTTCTCTTAATCCATGACAGGGAGAGAGGGCCTGCTGTGGAGAAGACTTTGTACGCTTAAATCACTGAGTGGCAAGCTAAGTTCAAAGCCCTCCTTGGTGGCCCAATAAAGAGGAAGAAGCTGGTGTCTGGACGGATCAAAGGGAAGGAAGAGGGGGAGGAAAAAGAGAAAGGTCAGGTCTCAGATGCTTCGACACTGAGGCGCTCGGTGAAGCGCAGAGAGAGGGAGAAGCTCCCCACCAGGTTTTCTATTACTGCAGGCTGCATATGGTACATGTTACTTAACATGTTCATCCCTGTATAAGGAAAGAAAAGCAACACTTTCCAACTGCCTCTTGATTCTTCACATAGCTTTGTGTCGAAATGTGCAAAACGCAGATGTTTCCATGTTGAACCTTCGTCTCTCTTTCACTTCCAATCTGGGCGAGCGAGGGGGATTAATAAAAAATGGCCGTCCTGTGGCAGGGCAAAATTCATCTTTGGTGAGAATGTTTGGAAACGATGATGTAGGCACTCGCAACCCGCTTGCTGATTGGGTCTTTTCAGCTACATCAACGTCGCCTTCAGTGATTGGTCCGGCTCCTATCATGTGACGCCCTTCTGGAACAAAACAACCACGCAATAGCCTCGGCTACCAGTGTGTGTGGACGGAGATTGTCTTGGTTAAAATAAAATGTAGCAGTATGGAAGTAGTCTTAGAGCTCCCCTTGTTTGAACATGTGACCTTGTAAATGCTGGACACCCTGACCGTTACCCCCCCCCCCCCCCCCCCCCTCCCCGCTGCTCATTGTCATCCACCACTTTAATTAGGAGCTACAGTGTGAGATTTTAAGTGTCGGCCTCTGAAGCTATCAGTTAGTGGGACACAGCTTGTTAGGCTGTGAGACCCCCCACCGGGCAAAGTGTTACAAGGCCGCTTCTCCGTAAAAAATAATTTACACCAATCCAGTGTCTCGGATAAACCTGCCTCTACTACAAGCATTGTTAAGGGAATATGAGCAGTATCCGTACATTGAAGGCTGTTACCTCTAACAAGTCCGTTTCCTGCTTTGGATTCATCATGTAACACTGTTAACTCGTTAGGTCTTTGCGAAATCAATGAGACGTGGTATTCACTGCTTCTAATAATCAGTGCAGAGCTGCAGCGGGAGGCTTATCAATAAGAGAGGCGTGAAACAGAGGTGAGATCAGATTTACAGCATTAACACGGAGTCCCAATGGGCTCAATGTGTGTGTAATTGTGTCCTTCATTATGAAAAGAAGCAATTATCTGAATAGTGTCATGTATATGAACCATGAAATGATTTAAGAAATAATTAAAACTCAACCTCATTATCTTCATATGTTATTCCTTTATTCTTACATTTAAATAAACAGTTGTACTGTATAACGTGACTGTTATTCATTATATTTCATTGTCCTGCTTCAAAAGTATCCTTTAAATTGCATACAATATTTATAGATATAGTATTCATTTATCATTAATTATGATACCATTAATATTTAGTATTTCATTCTCTATTTAAAATGTGAAAATGTAAAAAATAAGAAATAAAAAACCTAACCCTTTATATTAATTAAGCGATTCAAAAATTAAATCCCGGTTCCGCCCCAATCTATATACAAACATTTGAATTGAATGGGTTCTTCCCTGCACCATACAACCTGCTTCCACCATGTTTTGTGGTAATCCAGTTTTTGCATAAGCTTTCAAACAATCGACCAAACCAACCAACAACCGGAACGGGGTGAAAACATAACCTCCTCGGTGGAAGTAATCACTAAAAACAAAAGGAAATCACAAATCCTTATGTGCAGGACACAAAGGAGCATTTAAGAAACTTCACAAAAGAGGTAAATTATCTAAAGTTCTCTGGATGAAATATTTACACTGAAATCAGTTTCAAGAATCAACTTCTGAATAATGATCCTCCGGTCCTAGCCTGAATTATAAGTTTGAAAAGCTTTAATGGCAAAAACTTCATTGCTTCCTTTTTTATTTGGTTGTTGTGTCCGATTTGGAAGCAGTCAATGGTTCTTACTTTTTTTCTTTTACTGCTTATTTTGCTTCACAATGTCGAGCTTGTTTAAGCACAAAACTTCAAATTCTACAGGTTTTTAACTTTCTTTCTTGTGCCGTCTAGACATGAATCTATTTATCTGGAGGTACAGTGTGAGAGTCACGCCTCAGGGGACTTTCTACTGTGTCTGGCATTTGTGTTTCACCGTAATTCCAGTTCCCAGAAGTCTCAGTCCCAGTGAGTTGAGGAACATAGATTATTTCTGAAATATAGAAGCTGTTTCTGTTTTTCAGAAATATCACTTTATTACTTTGGTTTGCCATCTGTAGATTCAATTTGCTGTGTCTACACATTGTGTAAAAGCAGCTTTGGAAACCGTCTCTCTTTTAAAAAGCATCATTAAGCATCTAGTAAGCAAGACAGAACAACAGAACAGCCTTCGTTGCTTGGTTTGTCTGTGCTCCATCACTTACAAATATCATTCACTGCTTTCTCTACAGCTGATGCTTTTACCAGTCTCCTCTACAGAGAGGCACTGCTAAGACTGGGGATCATATTTATACCACAGACATGTTTTATGTAATGTCTCAAAGCTGCTGCACTTGGAAGACACTTGCAGATATTTCATCTGAAACCCTCATCCACATTTTTAAAACGCCATTTAAACTCCTCAGAAAGTTGTTGATTCCATTTGAACTCCAACACAGGCCAGACCTGAGCTCTATATGCACCAGTGAACACAGCGAGTCATCAGAACTCCTGCCACAGTGTTGTTTCATGTTGAGAAAGAATAAGATGATATATCATTATGGTTCACAACCAAAATAAAGAATGTGCATCAGCCAGTATCTTTCTGTGCGACTCTGAAACCTTTGTAGGGAGGGTAACATCCTCTAAAATAGCAATATCTGACTCAGCGGTTTCATGCCTCGTGTGCTTTTTTCTGTTCGGAGTTTTAGAAAACGTTATGTAAAAGTAAAACACATGTAGGGCACAGTTTATGTATTCTATCCAAGTGGGAGCATATGCGCTCCATTACTTTATTTACTTTTAAAACACGTGTGTCTTAGTCGTTGTGCATGTGTTTAGGTGTATTGTGTATTTGTTTGGGTGCCAATGGGACTTTGGCCTCGTCGTACAGTCCGTGCCCGAGTCACTGACACAACATCACGCAGGAGGAAACATGATTGTCTCCATTGTTTAAAAGACCTCTGAAATAACCGACATGCAAAGTACAAAAAATATATAAACAAGTTCAGGAAATCATTCCAACTTATATAAAACCAGAGTAATTAAGCAAAGTCAGTTTCATTTAATGAATTTGGTATAAAATCATCACTTCAGATAAAGGTAGGATTAACACAAAGTTTTCCTAACTTCACTCTGCACCGACTGTTTATAAAAAGGTTTAAAGTATCCCTGTGTCCTTATAACATTGTGTCTCCTGCATCAACTGCCCCCCCCCCCCCCCCTTCTATCGTGTATATGGCATTTGGGTCTGTCACCTTTTTGTATTTTAGCCCCTGTCATGAACTCTGTAAGATTGCAAGTTTGGTTAAAGCCATAGTGCAGCATTCGGATTTTCTTGAGCTGTTTAGTTTGTGCAGAAGCTCAAAATTGAGTTTGTCTGAATAAGTGGATACAACCTCCAAAGAAATGCATTTTTCCGGCCATTTCCTCAAATAAATCCCAAACAGATAATGCCAGATGCCATGGCTCACATGGACACTGACGGTTTCAGAGAGAAATGTCCACTTTTCACACTGCAGCTAACACAAGTTACCAAATAGAGCAATTACCTGCAGATTTAGCTTCTTTATTAGAACTGATAGGGATAAATATCCCAATTAACTATTTTATGGCTGGTTGCGGTTTACAGGCTGGTTTTTATAAGAACTCTAGTGTAGTGCACATTACTATACAGTAAAGCTAAACAGGGATAACTTGTAATCTCTCTCTGTCAAGGAACTTGGCAAAGATAGGTCAGCTCAATTAGCTCCGATGGAAGACTATTTCTGGATTGTCTAATGAGTGAGGTCTCTTTGTTCCCTGGAGAGCCCTGGGACAGTGAGGACACAGGATTTAGGTTTAGTATGCATGGCAGGGTATGCTGAGTTGAATGCACAGAGCCCCCCCCCCCCCCCCCCCCCGCCCCCCCCCCCCCCCAGAGCCACACTGCCAGCAGGACGGAGCCAGTTCCAGGTTTTGACGGGTGCAGCCAGAGTGTGGCGCGCTCGGTGGAGCTGGTGCTGAGGAGCCGGGGCTGCTGGGACGCGGGCTCCGGCCTCCTGGTGGTGATGGGGGTCGGTGCTTGGCGCTGTCCGTGGTGCTGCAGCTTTATCGTGTGGGCTGAGCCGTCAGGACGTGGAGCTGTCCTTGGTACCAGTTCTCTGTTATGCTGTCCTCAAAGCTGTTACTGGCGCTGTCCGTGGTGCTGAAGCTCCTGGCTCCACTGCGCTGTGGCTGATAGCCCAGTGGCTCCGTCCACGGAGAGACACTCCAATGTGGAGGAAGAGGCATCCAGCTATGTGCTGAAGCGCTGCTAGCACTACTACACTGTAAGAGTACTCGATTACAGGTTACAAAAAAATCCTGTATTTGAAATAAATCTTACGAAGTATCAGTACAGATCATACTTCAAATTTGTATTCACTCATTATCTACTCACCACTATATGTGATGGAGGGGTGGTTGAAGTGTTCAACCACCCCTCCATCACCATCTCCATTGACATAAATGGTGACAGACAAAAACAGAATATGCCTCCATACTGTTCCTGTGGCTTCATTCAAGTAAGCCCCGACATTCAAATTCTATTCGAAACAAGGTCATCACTGTTTGTTTTTTTACGTATAGTGGTGAGTAGATAATGAGTACATTTTCATTTTCCTGTGAACTGTCCCTTTAAAGATCGAGAGACTGTGACTCTGGAGGTCAGGAGGTCGAGTGGATTATCCAGTAACCAGAATGTCAACAGTTTGATCCCATGTGTCCCACATTCTGTGTGTCCTTGGGCAAGATGCTGAACCCCAAATTCCCCTGGCAGTGTGTTAGTAATGTATGATGCAGAATGTGCTGCACAAAAAGTGCATTGACTGGTCATGAGGACTATTAACTTCAATTGTATTTGAATAAATAGATGGATATAGAGATAGATAAATGGATGATACCTGTTATTGTCTTTCCCAAGTGACAGAAATGGCTCCATATCACAACATACATTATCTCACTTGAGGCACTTTACATTGTCAGGTCGACAACTTACAAAATTATGGAAAGCCCAACAGTTCCTTCACCGAGCAAACACGTTTGCAACTGTGGAGAAATAAGTACTCCCTCATCAACAAGAACAAACCTCTGGCAGAACCAGACTCAATGTGGGCGGCCTGCTGCCTCGACAGGTTGGAGTGAGTGGAGCAAATTGGAGAGAGAGTACAGCACCAGTTGATTTTATTTTAGTATTAATAAGAACTAGAAAAAACTAAAAAAAAGTGCAATATAAATACTGACCATCTAGGCATATAACATACGAGTCATGTATATACGTGTTTTCATACAATATCAATCTACAAAAGTGACTTAAGCTTTATTATATAAAGCTATATTGTTTTTTATGTTTCCCTCTGGAGTAGAAACATAGAGTTAATGTGCTTTGTGATACCGGAACCCTGTCCTGCAGTGTGATACAGCGTTTTTCCCCCAGTAGCAACATCATTTACTTAACCCTCTGTTGTACGAATTAATATATGAGAACATTTCACTGCTTAAAACGGAAATAAACACATCCAGTGACACAAGCAGGATATGTAGCTATACTTTTTCCTCGTTATATGTTCACCACTGACATCTATACATCTCTTGATATAGCAGGATTAATATCCAAATACATTGATCCCTAAACTAGTCTTAAAATAATCAAAAATAACTATTATTATTATTGGAAAATGATGTGCGTGTGAATCCTGTTGGTTTCCAAAGGAAGATGGTTTGCTCGTGGGGAGATATCAATCAATATATATCGATCCAGAAATCCAAACAACATCAATATCGAGACGCTGTAAATCGTGATTCACAACGATTTCCACGCTGCGAAATTAGTCCTCCGCTGTAACGGCACCAAGCTTCCGTGGCATTGCTGAAAACTGCGACCTCGAGTGGCTTATTGCTGACGTGATATCGATTATCTGAACCTTTCACTTTGGACAAAATCACTTGTAGTCGCACGGTGCGCACTTTTCCACTCGCTCCCCTCTCCCACCGTCTCCACGCATCCATTCTCCATCCTCCCTTTCCCCCTCCTGCAGGAACACTGATCTCCTCGTCTACTTCGTGCCCAAAAACCTAGAAGGGACTTTTCTTCTGCTCTGCTTTCCTTTTACGAACCGAGCCCTCATCCATCCATGCATCCATCTACCCAGGCGGATTTTATTAGGACCTCGTTTATTTTTCCTCCGCGGGTCTTCGGACTATGCCGTCGGGGCTGCTGAGGTTGGAGAGGATCGTGGAGACCTACCACAGGTGAAAGGGAGCTTTTACGACGCTGCGGTATAGATGATTGAACACTTTGAGCATTAACTCAACGCATCTCCAGGCGCCGTAGCCCCGTGCGTCTCCCTCCCCCCCCCCCCCCCCCCCCCCCCTAAAATATTGGACGTGAATAGAGGTGAACACACTTTGGGACAACTAAAGGAACGTTAACCAACTTCGTTTTCTGAAAAGAAAATCACTCGTTTGATTCCAATGCTTGGATTCCAAAGGAAGATGCGACCCTTTTCCTTTACGCACAGGCAACCCGAATGAGCACAGCGCTGCTTTCCTCATCAATTGCTCGACTCGTCTTTTTGTTGGATTACACGCGGAGGTATGAGCACAGTGAGAGCCCGAGCTGGATTGTGAGATTACCATCTTTGCTTTTTTATTTGTCGTCTCTTTAAAGAGGAAGCGCTCCGTGTATGTTCAATGGCTCCGGTGTCGAGGTTGACAAGGCGCAAAGATGCCAGTCACTGGCCGAGGACGTCGTCAACTTTCTGGGCTGTGGTGCTTCTGACGGCGCTGCTCGTTATCTACTGCGGTAAGTCCGGACGCTTTCCCTCTCGGGTTGTTGGTCACTCATGTGGGCATTTGGACGCGTCGTACGCAGATTCCGCTGCGCAGTGGGTGGACGTGTCATGTGGCGACGCGCAGAGCGCAACATTGTGCCATTGGATATTGGCAATCGCTCTGGGTCTATTGATCCCACTAGTTGTCTACCTGTCATTTTCTTCTTTTTATCAACAGTTATTGGAAAAGACACACACACACACACACACGCACACGCACACGCACAAACACATACACACACACACACACACAGGGGGATGAGTGAAAAAGAGAGATGAGCAGAACATATAGATTTTTATTGGCTGGTGAAAAACACTTTCTTTGAATTGTGGGATCAACCTAAGTGTGCCAGAGGCCTAATTAAGTCTCACGTGACTTCTCATTTTCCCTCAGGTACACACACACACACACACACACACACACACACACACACACACACACACACACACACACACACACACACACACCTCCTGAGGGCTGTGTTACTGTCAGACTGACTTACTGAGGTCAGACAATCATGCATCTGTCATATTGTCTCTGCACTTAACACTGGTTTAAGATGCTGGAATATATATATATATATATAGGAAGAATATACATGAAACAGAAGTATAGCCTGAGGATAACCTTAATTGGAAATTTGATGCAAGTGCACACTCACAAAATCTCTCTTTTCCTCTCTCTTAACTCTTCTCCTCTCCTGGCCGAGTGTGTCTTGCCATTCCTTGTCCCCCTCGCCCTCTCCCACCGTCCCTCCCTCGCTCCCCTTCCCGTCGGAGTCACTTATAAGGAGAAATCCAGCTGGCACACGGCGCTCCGGTCTGCTACGTGTGACAAAAAAGAAAGGTTATGTGGAATGGCCATGATAAACCCATTAAAAAAGGAGACTGGCCTTTGTCATTAGCTGCCGAGCTAATGATTAATGTAATAATCTTGTCTGCGAGCACATTAGCGATGCCGCTGTTGAAGGGAAAAATGGACCGATTTCATTACACTCAGTTTTTCTCATGTAGCGTCCACACTGGACAGTAGCCTCTTTCTCTCTCACTCTGTCTCTCTTTCTTTTTCCTTCTACAATGGACCGAAGATTGAGTTTCCTCTGTAATCACACAGGCCCAGCAGGTTAATCAATGGTTTATAAGGGTGAGGGTTTCTGGATAGGGTGGTCTTTTTTCTCCTTTGACGGTGCCTTCGGCCATGTCGATTGATCTCCTGCTTGTGTCCAATCAATGGTGCTCGGATGTTTGTTTCAGTCAGCATTCTTTGAACATGCTCCCCCCCCCCCACACACACACACACACACACACATTACCAAGTAGCTCGCCCTCCTACCCAGCAGCACCTTAACCCCTCTGGTACTTAATAATGTGAGCGATACCATGACTCTTTGATTTTGTGTATTTCCTCCTCTGCCCATTTTGCCCAGAATTGTTTGGCGCCATGGCGTGTTGGTAAGAGATAACATGATTTATGCATGTCTTTCTCTAATGTTACCACTATTTGTCTTTTAAACCAAACCCCCCCCCCCCCCCCCAAGGCCTCTTCTCTGATATTGCCTCCCTTTCAGCTCTCTCTTCACTCGTAGCTGGTGGTCTCTCATGCTGATAAATCTCCGATCACCAGCGCTCTCTCTTCCTCTTTCAGCTTCTCGTTTCCTCTCATCCATTTCCATTTTGTCCGACCTTCCTCGTCCACGCCCGTCTCAGTTTTGTGCTCTATTCATATTTACCTCGCCCTCTACTTTGTTCTTGTGTTCTTTGATGTCGCGGTCAGCCTTTATCTCCATTTTATGGCCAGTTTCTTCTCATATTTTTCTCCTCTCTCTCTCTTTCTTTGTAGCATTTCTTCCTTCAATCTCCCCCCCAACCTTTCGGATTTTTTTTGCTTTCAACTTGTCGTCCTGTGCAATTTCTCTCTTCTCCTCTTTTCCTCTCTTCTCTCAAAATGATTTTCACCTATTTGGACATCTTTCACTGGTCCACTCATATTTTAAATATTTAAGCACCTCCTAATAATATCCTAATATGCTATGGTCTCTATAATTTACGGTTAAGGGCAACTAATGATTTTTTTAATTGATTATTGGTCCATTGATTAACCTCTTGGTCTTGAAACATCAGAAACCAGTCAATTAATACCGGCCACTAATCTGGAGCCCAAGTGCTCATCAAACATATTTTCCTGTGTCCACCAAACCATCCAGAGCACAAAGATTATGAATTTATTTTCATTTAAGCCAAAGCGAAGCAACACAATCTCCCATTTTGGAAAAAGAATCCCTTTAATCTTTGTCACGTCTTCCTTATACATTGAGTAATAGGGGGTAATTCATTTTCTGTTGATCAACTAATCAGTTAATCGGATTAGTTCCGCCATATTTTCTTGTATATTCCCTCATATACGACATAAATACATGTGGATTCATATCATTATCTGAACCATTAGTATTGTGAATACAGCACTATATTCTTCCTTTGCCATCTGTGCATGTTTTTTAAGAGACATAATCAACAGTATGTGTGCCAAACAGGCTCTGTGTATCAGTACATACATAAATGCACATAGAATATTTCCACATGCATGTAGCTTTTGAAAAATGTTCTGCATATTGGTGCTGTGACGCACACCTGACTATCTTACATGTTTCTTTTGGTCCATGAGGTGTTTATTGAAGTGCATTGGATTAAAGTGCTTTTCACCTGAGCAGCTGATTTGCAGAGGAGAAAAAGTAAAAATTGCACAAGCTTTAGAAAATCACATGCATGGCGTGCACCGCTCCAACAGTTGTTTGTAACCAAGGATGATTTTAACTTTGCACTGCCTCTGTGTTGCATCAGTCCAAGGTGGGGGTGATGTTTGGGGGTGGGGGGGGGGCTCTGTGATTATGGCTATGACTCATATGGTGCCTGTCGCACGGAATCCACATCCAACTTCACACGATCTGCCGTCCTCACTCAGGCCCTTCAGAGGAGGGCAAGATTGAAGGGGAGAGAGACGGACAGGGAAATGTTGCGGAGAGAGGGAGGGAGAGAGGAGGAGCAGGAGGAGGTGTAGAAAGGAGGTGGCTTGCTATCGCTTACTAATGCGCCGAGAAGCAGAGGGAGAGGGGGGAATGGATGGAGGGGAGAGTAGGAGAAAGGCAAAGAGGGAGTGAGGGGGCGGAGTCGAGAGGGAGACAGAGGCAAAAGTGGAGAGAGAAACTGAAAAGAGTCAGAACAGAGAAGATCATCGAGCAGAGAGAGAGAGAGAGAATAAGATAAACGACAACAGCTCAACGATTCAACTGCGCCGACCTCAAGCTGCTGCAGGAATAACAGCAGAAAGTTCCAGTGTCCTCTGATTAGATCACAAACAAGACATAAATAAACTAATATAAAGATAATGAATCTGTGCACCAGCTCCCTCCTCTGGAAGCTCTCGGCCGTGCATTGGTTTGCTCACAGTGCTTTTATGTATTCACGAGGCTGCGGCTCCGCATGTGAGCTCCAAAGAAGGCGAAGACGGATCCTACCAGGCTAGCTAATCAGTATGCTAATCTGAGCTTTGGATAGTGGAGGAGCGTGGCTCGCCTGTGGTCTGGGGGTTGAACTGCAAACAGAGACAAAAAGAAGGAGAGATGAGAGTCGAAAGATGAATAAGGGGGGAGAAAAAGGAAAAGGGGGAGTTAAACAAGTGATGGAGGAAAAAGAAAAACAAGAGAAGGGCTCACTTACGAGTCCTTTTGTGTCGGAAATGATGCTTTTGAAATGCTGATTCAGTCCGGCCTTCAGACGGATATAAACGCTCAGGGGCAAACACGAGAGATATGAATGAAGGTAACATCAAAGCAGGCACATAGGTTCCACTCGTGCACACACACGTGCACAACCGCATCAAAGCCTTTATTCAGGGTCACACAGAAAAACGCAAACAGCCGTGACCCACTTGCACATACATGAATGCCACCCTGAGTTGACACAGATTTACAGAACGCAGAAAGGTCGGACACACACGCATTCACACACACACACACACACTAGCATGAACGCACACACATTCCTCTGCTGCTCGATTGCCAAGGCTTTCCACAGCTGCTGGAAACCGCTCCCATCAGATCACAGCGTCCCTCGGCGCGGTCCCCTGTGTTTCCCTGTGTTTGTTTATGAGTCGCTGTTGTTCTGCGGCTGCAATCGATGGGCTCTCGACTGTTACTGAGAACCGCGGCTCGGGGGCATCCGCCGAGGAAAGGATGGTGCGACCCGCCCAGGCGTCTCACCTCATCGCCCTAAGAGCTCCGATCACTTAGTCTTGCATAGGAAGTGACACGAGGAGGCTTATGCACACTCGCGTGCATGCACACATACGTACATTGCTGCCGGGGATGTCTGAGAACCTCGCAAGGCTGATCTGATTCACCAGCCAAGAGAAGAAGACAAAAAGGGGGGGACTCGGCTGACCTCGAAAAAATACAAGAACTTGTAGGTGAACACATGCACATATTTGAATATCTCATCCTATTTTCAGCATAGCCCGGAGCGTCTTCCTCTGCAGGGAGGGAGACGTAGAGAAGAGCCACTGTCAGGAAGCAACAGAAATGGCTGCCGACGGCCTGGGGACGTAAATTCATAAAGGGAGTCAACTTGTTGAGTTTTCCACCGAGAGAGCCAAGAGCCACATTATGGACCCCCGGAAATGGGGCCAGAGAATGCATGCATATTTGAACAGCTTTTTAGAAGGCGGCTTTGTAAAAATTTAAACACCATGATGAGGACCATTTGAAGCGCAGGAGTCGGGAGTGGGGGGTGGGGGAGCACGCCACAGATGGAAAGCGTCATCTTTGGTAAGGCAAGGGAGGAATAATAAGAATTTTGCGACGTACCGCATGAAATATTAAGCAGCGACGGGATCATTTTCAGTGAGCGCAGGCACCCATTGACTTTAAATGGGACATGGCGGTGTGGCCACAGGCGGTGTGGTTTTCCGTGCAGCCTGCGCTCGTGTGTCAACCCCCCCCCCCCCCCGCTGCATGGTTTTGTCTGGCAAATAGAACATTTTACAATTAAGGGAATGTTTGTTGATTGGGGTTGCCAGGCATGTGGTTCTCCACGAGGCAATAGGCATCCATCATCCGATAAGTTTGCAAAAATGTGTTGATGTTTGCCGACTCCGAGCTGTGGAAAGGCAATTACACCAAACCAGGGACCCGATTCCCAAGGTGACACATAGTGCTACATTTGACAAGTAGATTGCCTCGTTTCCAAAACAACATTTCCCCATTTTTTTCATGAAGAACATCTGTTATACTGCAAAAGGACTTTCGCTGTTTCACCTTGAATTCCCCTGAACTTGTTACAAGTTAGCAAAATCAGTCTGATGTTCAGTCCATCGCGCTATTTCAAATAATGTGTAGAGCTACCTTAGGCGACCCCTTCTTCATTTCTTCTATCACCACCAGTATCCTGGCCCATTTCGTTTTTTCAGATATTTTGTCCATTCTGTTCATCTCATCTCATGCCACCATCATGAGGTGAATGTATTCATTTGGTTTCTGCTTTGTTTCCTGATGAAATAGCGGCTAAACTAATGACATTTTCATCAGCCAGAGCTGGACTTTGTGTTTGGTGCTAATTAGTAAAGGTGGAAATCACAAGTCTCTTTGTCTCTGAGGCTTTTGCAGTCTTTTAATAAGCTTTTAAAAGCGGGG
Organism: Pleuronectes platessa; assembly: GCF_947347685.1. NCBI lineage: Eukaryota > Metazoa > Chordata > Actinopteri > Pleuronectiformes > Pleuronectidae > Pleuronectes > Pleuronectes platessa. The sequence goes on from NC_070647.1 coordinate 8,872,502, forward strand.
GGAGGAGGAGGCTGGGGAGGTTAAAGTACCGTGATCATGGCTGAGCTGATTTTAAGTTTGAATATATATTGGTACATATAGTTGCCAATATGTGTGACTAACAGTCTAATCAGACAAAAAGATAATTGTTGTAACTGCTTAACGTCAACATGTTAGCATTGAGCTCAAATCACAGACTGTAAATAAAGATGGACACATGACAGCTGAAGCCAAAATGTCTCAATCGCCACCTGGTGGCTGGCTATAGTGTAGTCCATAAGTCCCGCCTGCTCCATGTTGATGGATGGAGCATGGACTAAACCAAAAAGTCAAGTACATAAATACATTTTTCACAAAGATGGTTTCTGTCAATACATTATTATGTTTGTTAAAGTTGCAATTTTCTATTAACTTTAGTTCTATTTAGTAATTTGCTGCTAAAAGAATGTGGCGAAGCGTCATGATTCAGAGAAGACTGACTTCCTCTGATCATCCTCCGATCACTATATAGCGCAGAATCTTGCCTCTTATCACTTCATTAGTTAGGCAACTAGTTCCCAAGACTGTACACCCCCTTAGTAAATGGTCTGTGGCCTTTATTTAGTATTTTTTCTGAAGCTTCCGGGGCTTTCCCAAGCACTCATCAGAAGACTGGAAGAGCTGGGGATCGAACTACTGACCCTTTGGATGGTGGAAGACCCATTCTCCCTCCTGCCGTTCCAAAAAGTGTGTCTGCTTCTTGTCTAAGCTATTATTATTATAGAGAAACTCCTAAGGAAACGCTGCTGCAGGGTGTGTAATGAGTTGTGGCAAAGAGCATGTCCACATAAAGTTTGTGCACACACATACCGAGGATTCAAACACAATCTGTCCTGACAAAGAGGCAGTCAAACTAGTTTTCCCTTTTCATCCTTTTCTTTGTGTTTTCACTCTGTCAGGTCGGCATTGTGTGTTTTCCTTCACAGCTGGATCAGCAGTGAACCAGCGCACTGCCTGTTCCCCCACAGCTGCTTCACGCCCTCAACTGTTACGCCACAACAGTTGGTGCACTTGTTTATGCTAAGACGCAGTAACAGTAAGGCAGCTTGTGTGTCTCGCTGATTTCACTTTTTCCGTCCTTCCGTCCCCGACACGTCGCCTCCTCTGTCCTCGTCTCTCCCTCTGATCCTCAGTCGTCTCCCGCTGCACCTTTTGTAGCCAGACCCTGCTGAGCGAGAAACACGGTCCCTGTAATAGCATGCTAATATGCTGTGACATTTAGTTAATGTGAAAACAAATCGTGAAGCGTTTTGGAGTTTGCAGTTAGGCAAAGTATCCTCGCGTCCGCCACCATGGCTAATTGCACCGTAAACGCTCCGTGTCTGGTCGTGAATTAATTTGGCGTCAATGTGACTTTAATTACCATTAAAAGTGCATGTGTAATATTTACACATCATATTGTAAGTGGTGTCTGGCTGTGGCGCTCAACAGGTCACAGTCAAAGAAAAGGGATGTTTGTGTGTAATTGCCTGGCTGCCATTGGGGCGAGCAAATATCTGTGGGTCCAGTCCTACACTGGCCACGTACTTTTTAGGTTTTTCTCATTAAAATAAAAGCAGTGGGACATAAACTTGGGACTTTGACAAAGCAAAAGTGATTAATAGTACGTTTTTTTTAAGACCAATGCTGTAAATTGTGTGAGGCGGCCTAATTGGGTCAGAAGCTGGACAGAGGCTGGCGGTGTGCTCCTGCCTCAAGAGGATTCACGGATGTACACTTGTGCTTATTTTGCCTAGGGCACAAGAAGCTCATTCACGGAGACATGCTAAAGCTACTCCCCCCTTTATTACTGCAAGAAAGCAATTGCTTGGAAGAAAATGCCAGAATGGTGCTTTGAATTCCTGGAGGGGCCCATCACGGAGACGCGGCCCACGGAGCTGAGACAGCTAGCATCTGGAGCAAAGACACGGCGGTAAAGTGGAGTGGGGGGGGGGGGGGCGGAGAGAGGAAAAGAAGGAGTGGGACGGCAGAGAGGCAAACGGGAACGAGAGAGTGGGAGAGGGAGGAGAGACAGACGGAGTGCACGAGGGAGGTGGAGAGATGGCGAGTGCGAGACAGACAGACAGAGGAAAAGGGGCTGATGAGGGAGCAGTAGAAAGAACTTGGGAGAGGAAGAAAATGGAAGAAAAAAAAAAGGACGGCGCAGGCAATGAGACAAAAGACAGACAGACGAGAACACTCAGACGGTCCACCACTTGACAGCCAGTTTGGGAATAAAGTCGGCTAACACAATGAAGCAGTCGGCAGACAGACTCGGCGCGGAGTAGCCGAGAGGCTCTCAGAAGTAGAAACAAATATTACATTAGACGAGACAGAAGCCATTTGTCACAGTGGGAGGCCTGAGAGGTAGTTAAGCTGCAGAATAGAGGGACCCGTGGCCTGGTTGATACATGTCGCCACAGGGAGGAAATTGTGCCGAAGTCAAGTCCGCTCAATCAATCGTCTGGTGTCCTTCAATGACTCCCGCACTTAACAAGATAACGGCGGCACAAAGTTTCCCCGGCTCAACTCTGGAGAACTTGTTATGGGGCCTTGAGGGCCTCCCCTCATTCCCTCTCTCAGTCCTCTTCCCTCCCTTCTCTCATCCTCCCATTCCCTCCCTCTCTGCCAGCTTGTCAGGCGCACCACCTCCGCATCAAGGCCCGGTTGAAATGCATGCTGACAACCGCGATTCAATGTTAATGTTCCTGGAAGATGAATGGCCTGGGCATTTATGGCCAAAGTGACAGCTGCACTCTGTCTGCACCCACATGCTAGAGAGGCCTGGGATTCAGGCCCCATTTCAAGTATTGTTAGAGAGAGACAGAAAGATTGACAGGCAGAGGGTTTTGGCTCTGCGTCACAAGGTGCATTACTTGCCCCTCAATGTGAATTGGCTTGGTTAAACAACCATGTCCATAAAAAAGCATCTATTTTCTTATTTTCGCTCTCCATCTCCTTGTTTCTATATCCTTTCCATCCCTCTCTCTCTCTCTCTCTCCTCGTCTTAACCTGCTGACACGAGCCATGATTGATATGGAAATTGCAAATTTGCTCGCCCTCATTTATCTTAGCCTGTTGCTTGCTGCTGGTCCGACGACCATTTGGGGATGAAGAGATAATGAGCTGCTGGTGTGGAGAGCAGGAGGGATCTGCAGTAAAGATGTTATTAGAGACCCTGCGCAGCCCAGAGGACGACGGCAAAGTCCTGTTTTAACGTGAAAAAAAACCACCGAGACGAACGAGCCAGTAACCTCAATACTTCCAGAAGAACGTACTCTACAGAGTCACTAATCGAATGACTCGAAATGTAGCACTGAATACATACATACTTAATATGGATCGGTTGAATAATTTAAATATATGTATGTACGATTTGAAACCGCCCCATTTACCTTCCATTCACCCGCGACAAGGAATCGTTACATTGCGTCTTCTCATGTAATCTTAATCTCAATCTTACAAACTGTCCACACTAACTACACTAATGTTTTAAATGAGTCAAACTGGGATTTCCCAAGTGAAGATTTTCAGAGTGAGTATTTCCGTGTCTACAGTTGAAAATGATAACGTTGCAGTTTACTTTAAGCTCAATGCGGCTTTGTGTAACGAGCAATATTTGGATAAACTCACAACTTCTATTTGATGGACCCTTGTTGTAGATTCTATCGCCACCTACTGGCTCGGCATTCTTGTTTGACCGTTAATAGTTGTGTTCGTGTTCTCGTCTGGACATTTACATTGACTAATTAACACAACAATTTAGGGACTAGCCACTTTAGCCAAGATCCATTAGGCTACTTGCTATTTATTCATGTTACCTCAATCACCGTTTCTGTTACCCTGGCCATTAGCTAACTATTTCATGAATTTCATCCACTTCTCAGCCAACCACTCAAAATATTTATCTGCAAGCAAATCACTCTTCTTCACATAACACTGCCATTTCTAATTTTCCATGTACTGCACACAAACCTACAGAAACACCCCCTGCTGAATAATAACCTCTATTTGGGAATCACTGACATGTATTGTTAGCATTTTAGATTCATATAATTATTTGTCAGAGGATGTTTGTGCTTACAAACCACAGCTAAATAAATAAATTGATCAAATAGCTGTAGGAAGCTTATAACGCCTACCTTTATCACTCGACTTCATCCAATTTCAAACAAACTATCAACAGTCCACATAATAACTATGGATACACATGACTGCACATTAGTTAAATATTCCCATATTTAACACAAATGCAAAAAGCCAAACTCAATATCACAACAAAATAATCAAATCCTAATTCATCAAGTGTCTAATATTTGTCCATGACTCTATTTCAATTTTATTTTATGACTCCTCTTGAGAGGCCACTTGTCAAAAAAAGAGCCATTTAATCAAACACATTTTCTTCTTTTGATAAATGTGGTAAAAAGTTGTGAGGAATTTGCTCTGTAGACTATAATTAGTAACAAGTTCAGCGTGGCATCAAGGCTTCAAACCCCAGTTAAGGTCGCTCGTGGAAGTTTCTCTTTGAAATGAGGATGTTTCAGGAGGAAGTCGAGATTAAAAATCCTTGAACTGGATAAGCCCGAGCTCACACTTCAGCATCAGAGAAGCAGAGAAAGAGAAAGAGAGAGAGAACACTGGAGGAGGAAAAGATGAGGAAGTCAGATGAAGGAAGTAGCTGAGCTGATCTGTTGCAGCTCTAGCTTTTCTCACAGCTTTAACAAAGTCTCACCACCAGATTTTATCTAGATTTGATGGATGAAGTTTGTTTATTTTGTTTATAGCCGAGTGTGCTGCATGTAAATGTAACAGTACCACGGTGTGTATTAAGAGTTTCAGTCCTCGATTCATGGCAGTTGGAGTGTATTGGCCATTTGCTGTAAACCAACCACCACCAGCAACAGGTGCCCCTGTAGTAACCAAACACCAGTTCTACCTGGTCTGGAGACTCCCACTGCTTCACCTTTGAGCTCTCACCATTCTCCACCTGCTTTTTATTGTAACAAACTAACAACCAGTGATTGAGATGGAAGCATCACATCCTCTAAAATCTAAGCACAGTGTGAAAACGACCTCCTCAAACTAAAATGTTTATTTCTACACCTCTGACGCAGAGGCATGAAGTAAAGATAACCGGAGACCTTAAATCTTTGGCTTCTATTTGCGAAGAGTTGACTCTGCATTAGAAAGATGGGCTATGACTCAACACACACAGTCTTTTAACATTTTCAGTTTCAATTTTTTGAATGTTGTAAAATAGAGCTTACAGTGAGGACTCACACGTGTTTGTTATTTCCCGAGTCTGCCTCATAGGCTGAGGAATAAAAGCTTTAGTGACCGATTCATCTCCTCTGTCTCTGGTTTGACCTGACGCTGTAACCCAAGATGTGCTGAGGCAACATTTGACATCCGAGCAGTAAGACCACACTCAGAGGTGGTCGGTTCTCAAAGCACTGCAAAGGCAGAAATGCATCCTGGCCAACATGTGAAGGGCCATCTACTGAGCCAACAGACTTTGACTCATTGATTTCATCGTTAACCAAAAGCATTTTCACAATTCTAAGGGTTTCCCATATCCTGATTTATTTGTTTTAATGGTTTCTACATTAACGTCACATATTAATTTACTTTATATACTGTAGATGGCAAGATTATTCATATAGACCCTGTGCACAAGCCATTGATTTGCTCAGCCCCTTCCTACCACACACACACATTGACAAGGGGTCATCTGTCATAGTCAGATTGGCTAAACAGCCTCATAGTGTCTGTGTGAACATAAATGACATGTATGTTTGTTTTCATATAGTGCAGAGATTTTCGATCCAATCGAGACACACGTGAAGACACATTCCCGGTGTGAACTGACGTACTTGGAGCTGTCCACCAGTGTTCTGATCACTCCAGACCGATGTTACTACCAGGTCTGGACAGGGGCCTTTGGGCGTTCTGTCAGCCGTCACCCCTTCTAAAGCAGTCTGAGGGCGAGAACAGCCACATGCGGGAATAGAGGAGTAGATGCAGGAGAGAAATCCCCATGAAGAATAGTGTGAGAAAGCAGAGGGGTGGGACTGAGGGTTAGCGCTGCTGCGGGGGACACAGTGAGAAATGTCGCCTGAAAGAGCTCAGCGACCTGCAGCGGTGTAATTCCAGCTGATACTCCTCCACACGGTGAAACATGCCCCGGCTCTGCATGCGTGGCAGGCTGGAGGACATTTTTCTTATTTCTTTCATGCTCTCTTGCTATCCCAGCTTCTCTTTGTATACAGTATTTTTCTTCCCACCGCAATCTCCACCGGCGCTCCCCTTTCAAACCGATCTCCCTCCTCGAGCCTTTGGCAGTGATAAACCCCCCCATTGTCCCTGTGACAGCACAACATGTGAGTTATGCCTGTCTCTTCAGGGTTGAAGTGCTCATTACTGCTCCTCAGCAGGGACCCTATAGGCAACAATATGTGCTGTGCATATGACACAATCAGGGAAATTCATGCAAATGCACTGTGTTATGAATGAAACTCTTGGATTATACCCTGCGTGTGATGTAAACCACGATTTCAGGCAAACCCCCTATTTCACGTGGAGTCGTGCATTTACACATGACTGGGAGTCGTTTCAGGATAAAAAGCAGATAATCACTTCTTTTGATTTCATCCTTTTTTCAACCCGCGCATGATATCATCTTGTAATGTCTTCAAATTGTATAAGTGGCTGCTTACGGGAGCACGGTGTCATTTTTTGAAAATGACACATTCTCCCTCTGATAATAGGATCTGATATTGGAATGCAGATCTTTGAAGAGGATACTATCCCGCCTCAGGCAACAAGCCAGAGCACCATCTGTAATTATTGTCTGAAAAAGATACAATCTACATAATTCCAGTACCATCTCTTACAAAATCAACTGAGTGAATATGTCAGTGGAAATATATGCGGTAAGTCAATGATGCTCCGCCACTCATTTATCTTCAATAGCACTTTCTTCTCAGCAGGAACATAAATCTTCTTTGTCACGTCACTTGAATTAAAAAAATATATATATCTTTTAAACTATCCTGTGGAATCAAGCCTTGGAGATAGTTTGGTTGAAAGTTGAGATTTGTAGAACTAATCCCTTTCGACAGCATGGTTTAGTTATTGTCTAGAGGAGAATCTCTGGCCTCTAAGTCGTGTACGAGAGATGTGCCCGAGTCCGTTTGCCCGAGTGACAGGTTTCCATCACTGCTGATTGGAGTCTGCTGCAGGATCACTTGGCTCAGGAGTAAATGAGGATTATATCTCTTCCCATTGCAGACAGATGTTAGTGAGTCCTCGAACCAGTGGTGAAGTGGCTAAACATGCTCTTCAGGCTGGTTCCTGCTGACTGTACGTCTGTCAGATCATGGTGAGAGCGTCGCGTCAATGATACTCATCATTGCTAACAAGCAAAATGGCCACTGTAAAGAAAACTAGAGTAAATATAAACTGTTGCATGCTCAAAGAGAAATTAACAATGTATTTAGTTTTTTATAAGTAAAAAGAAAGTCAGATTAACTAGTTTGCAGGAATGTGGACACGGTGATGAAAAGGCCCATCTCAAGTGTCTCTTTACTGCAGCAAATGTGCAGCTAAACTGATTTAGTTGCAAGGACAAACTCAATTGGATAAAGATAACATTTTTGACAGAATTTGGTGAAACTGTTCCAAACTGACGGTTTATGTGTAAGAAACGTCAGAGTGGATTATTTGCACAGCACAGGATGGTGAACAGCAGCTCGGTTTCTGAAAGAGAAAAGTTGGTTTTGTAAAGCATCTTCTTTTAAATCCTTTGAGCGCAGCAAACTAAATTCCATTCGCCTCCATTCTGCCGGGGTGAAGGCAGAAATCTTCGAGGGTGACATCTCAATACCCGGTGTGAATTAACTCCAAATTTCCTGCATGGCTACATATCGCCAGGCAACCTTGTCTCTTTGAAATTACATTTCTGCCGGGATGGTCGGCACACAGCACACTGTGAAACCGGGGTTCGTGTCCCGCACTCGTGCAAATTTGCTTTCACGATGCTGAGTCCCCGACTTGATGAGGTTGAGTCCACGAAAAAAAAGATTCCGGTTACATTTCAGAGGGCGATGTTGTACTTTTCATTCTGCTACTTTTGTGGTTTGGGGGCAAATACTTTCTGCTTCCAGCAGAAATGCACTGGCATAGACTTGCAGGCTTGTTCATCATGAACATTTAGTGATTTTCATGTGAAAGAATTCTTAATTATGATCAGTTTAGTGCAGAACACAGATTGTGTTTGCTGTGGCATATCAGCAGAAAAGGTTGCATTAAGGATTAATGAGCAAATTCGTTTTCTTTTTATAATTTGGGTTGATAGATTTTTTGAAATAGTTGCACTCCAGAGTATTTCATCAATTTGTAAGTATCAGCATGCACAGTTAAAATATCATTGATGAGTTTGTTTTTTTTACTTCATATCATGTTGCACACATGCTACTGAACAAACTACATTTCTCTTGTGTCCCTCAGATTAAAGACTCATTGTCACAGGTTTAGTTAAAACTTGTACAATCAGCAGTTCTCGGCCGCACCGACTTCAGCACATAATATTTGGGGATGTGATTTCATTTTGTTATCAGGAGGAAGACGCATGTGTCGCCAGCTCCCCAATTAAATCAGGAGCCCCTCCGAAGCGAGTGTCGCTTGATGAATCAATCCTATACACTCACATAAATGTAATTACTTCATTTGTCAACGTCTGGCGAGACCGCATCCAGCCCCGTGCACCTACAGCTTCGAGCAGAGGAATGAGCAGAGAGGAACCACGCAGCATTTTTTTCCTGCTTCTCTCTTCATCTCCTGCAGGGTTTGACTCGTACGACTTCATCACATCTGTTATCATACCGTAAGAGCAAAAGTTATCATTTCATCAATTCCCACTGGCTCTTGGAGGACCTAACAACAGGGATATGAGTTTCACATCAAAGTGGATAGAGGCCCCCTGTCACACCCACCTACACACGCATACACACAAGTTATCGCCGTGCACTCCTCTCCCGGAGAAGGACATGAATTATTCAACAACATGCTTACATCAATTAAACAAGGATCACATAAAAAAAAAAGGACTCGCATAAAAAAGTAACCCTTACTTTCTTCCTCTGAGCGATGTGGGTGGGGGGGGGGGGGCGGTGGAGGTAGAGTTGACATCTGTTGTTACGGGGTGCTGTCGCGGTGGTGATCAGAAGAGGGGCGTTCTTTTTTTTCGGTGTGTGTGTGTGTGTATCCTAATCCCATCATGCATTGAGAGGACAGATGTCGGTGAGCTAATTAACAAATCCTCGGGCGACGTCGTACTTCATATTTGCATTCAGAGGCTCCGGGAGGGGAGGGAGACGTTTTGCGGGATCACACACAGGCGCACACACACACGCACATGCAGACACACACACACACACACGCTTCCTTACTTCCTTACCCCTCTGCTGTCGGAGTGCAGCACAGTCTCATAAAGCGTTCCGTGTGATATCTTACGAAAAGTTATGCACAGATTATTCGTGTGAGTGACACATGAATCTGAGTGGAACCCAAGTGAGAGACACAAAGCGCGGGGGGGGGGGGGGGGGGGCTGGTTTTCCATTTCCTGTTGACACACTGTGGCATCAGCAGCTATCAGCTGTTGCTGTTTCATATGCGACGAGACAGAGGCGTCATATTGTTGCTTTGATACATCAGATAAAAGTCAATACTGAATATTTCAACGTTTTTGCATCAGAGGGGGTGTGTAATGATTCTGAATTGGTGTTCTCAGCCTACTTTTTAATTTGAACATAATTGCAGAGTAAGCTTTTTTTTTGTTAATTGCAATGTCTGTTTGTTTTTACCTTTTTTTCATTGAGTTCAGTTCACCCATCATGTTAAAATAATTTCCTTAAATTCTAACATATTGTATTATTTGTTGGCTTCTGTGAATGAACATGATCATTAAATACAGTACATTGAAAGCAACATAACTAGAGGCCAGATGGTTTGCTCAAGTTCTACAGAGGGGACTGCAAATTACTGATTAATTCAGCACCTTGTTTTGGTCTCCTAGTTTCTATCCATTCATATTTTTATACGTCTTCCGATCTTATATATATTTTTGGTAAGAATATTTGTGACAGACCCAGGTAAATTTTCACCTCTTAGTTTGGTCCATGTCTCATCCGCAAACAAGAAGGAGGCTGGCTTCATGACCTATACTGCAGGCAGCCACCAGGGGGCTATCGAGACGATTTGGCTTCACTTTTTGGGCGGCTGACAGGTCGTCCATCTTTTTTTTTTGCTGTTTATTCCTGTTGTGGCTCCTTAACATTTCTTTTGCAGTTGTTTCATTGCATCTTTAAAACTCCATCCGGGGAATCCATTTTATTGTCACTGTCCAAAAGCTGATATTGAATATTACAGCCAAAGAGAAAACACATATCTGATTAGTCAAACCTACAGATTAGAAGGTGTTAATTTCCCTTTATAGTGAATGTGAACCCATGTATATCAATCAGCATGAAGTTGTGCTTCAGACTTTAATGTGCTGTATGTTCATGAATAGTTAACTTCCGACAACTATTTTAATAATACATTATTTGTCTCTTAAAATGTTAAAGTGTTCACGCTCAAACTTTCTCTCTCTTGAGTCTCTCTTAAACACCCACATACAAACAAATACATACACATAAACACATATACAGTATATATACAGTATATATATATACACAGGTTCATTTACACAATCAGACACATTTGCCGACACCCACTTGTTTTTCCTCTTTCTCTCTTTTTTCCGTTTTCTCATTTTCTCCATCTTCCACTCAAACGTCAGCTTGCCTCTTCTTTTAAGTTCATCATTTTATATCACACACGTTTTCTGGAGATTTACCTGAACCTGAACCTGAACTCCACATTCAACCCCCGCTACAGGCTTAGTCTTAGTCCCCACAGGAATAGCCCACCCAGAGATACACACACATACTCATCCATATATATATGCAGAGTTTGCAAATTCACAGGATAGTGCAGAGAGGTTAGCGAATAATGAATACTCTTCCTACTATTTCAGGGAGATGAATGGCCGGGGAATGAGGAACTAGAATTTCTTGATTTCATAACCCTGTTCTTTTATTGTATTGTCGTCCCCCGTAACGAGGTCACCTCAGATGGCTCCTCACGCGCTGGGGCCCCCCCCCCGAGAGCCGATCTTTAAGTGTGTCCATTTAGTCGTGAATGTGTTGACGTCTTTGAAAAGATGAATTCTAACCTGTGGCATTGTGCGAGGGAGTTAATTGTGCTCCTCCATGGTGAGCATGTGGATGCATTTTGTCACTGAATTGAATTATTAGAGGCTTACGAGCGGCTGCGCCTAAAAACACACTAGTTCCCCTCCATCTTTTAATCTTTTTCTCCATCCCATTTACACACACACACACACACACCTCCTCCACCCTGCACCTACAGCCACGGGAAGGGCCGTTAAGTTCTCGCCCCTCGGGAGCGACCACCACAGATTAACGCGGAGCTTTTCTCTCTCCGCGGTGGTTCACTTCGGTTGTGTTGCTAATCTAATGCACACATTATTCAGCGAGGCCCCTACATCTATTAATGGAGAGCACCGCCAGATTTATCGCCCGGCTTTAACTGTATGGTAAAATAGCACATTAAGCAGATGATATCCCGGTGTATATGAAATCATTATGCTGGCTCCTGGATAGAAAAAAATAAAAATAACAGGCTGAGGGGATCTGCTTAATTAAGTGAAAGGTGCACCGGTATACATCACTGTTGGTGCACAGGCCACCGAATGTAAACTGTTTGGAAGGGAGCCTTTTTGTCCTCTTTTAACAGTAAAGAGCAGCTCTTCAGTGTTTTATCCCTCCTCCTCTTCCTCCTCCTTTACCTCCTCTTTCTCCTTTTTCCCTTTTTATTTGGGGAAAAGCAACATAACAGCTGAGACATGAGGAGACAGAATTAATATAAGAAGAAACACGGGATATAATATGTGTTTGTGTGTGCGTGTGAAAGAAACCCAAAATTAATTGTCAAATGGGGGAGGAAATGTAGAAAAACCTCAAAAAAACGAAACAGAACAATTCTTTTCTTTCTTTTTTCCTTTTCCCTCTTTCCTTTTTGTCCCCCCCTGTCCTCTCTCCCGGATAGGGGGCCTCGAAGTGTCCCTGTGTCTTTTGATATATCTTTTTTGTTTATTTTGTTTTTTGTGTGTGAATTTTTTGTTTTAACTTTCTGCCGCATCCTCTTTAAAAGCCTAAATTACAACTCAAAATGTCCTCCTGCTCGCCAGATTTGCACAAAGAAGAAGCCAGTTGGCGTCACTCTGCGGCTCATTCCCACTGCGTCGGTAATCCCCTCCTTTCCACCACGCGACACTATTCCTTAATTCAATCAAACGTGCTGTAATCTGACGTTTGAAATCAACAGATTGTGCTCAGACTTAAAACTTGAATTGAACGTTCATCGGGAGCGGAGAGAGAGAAATCTCGGTTCGAAAGATGTGACCCTTGCACAAGGACACTCACTCCTCCAGCCCCTGCTCCACTTCAGACGGTTACTGTCCCCACTGTAGCACCGGCAATATAGGCCTCGCAAATCAACCAGACATGCCAACAACACCGGATATTAAACTTAACAATGTACCGCGCTCCTCTGTAAAGCGCGGCTCCCCCGTGGGCATGCAAAATTTAGGTCCTGTTTGTTGAAAGACGGATCTGAGCGTGAGGCAGCGGCCTTTAAATAAGCCATAGATTCTGTTCTTTTATCAGGGTAAGCGCACAAACCCTGGCGTAATTCAGGCAGAATTGAATGCTCACTCTCTTTTCTCCCCTCTCTCTCTCTCTCTCTCTCTCTACTGCTCCTCTGAGCTCCCTGAAGCTTCTTTATTGAATAGCCCTAGATGTTGTAAAGAGGAAAAAGTGGGATGGGACCACCAGTGCTGCCAAAAATGCAACGCTGGCTCCAGGGTGAAGCAGTCAAAGAGCCACTGTCTGATAGTGCATGCTAACTGTAAGTGCCACAGTGTATATATTATATGTATTGTATGTGCATGGGTGCGTGTTCCTGTGAAGGCGGAGGCAGCTGGTAAACCTGGTGTACGTTCCTCTGGTTGTTTGTCGACACCCAAGCTGTGAAGAGCCCTTTGAGCGAGCAGGAGACCTTGTGTTTACTCGCTGTGTTGGTGCCAGGCTGCCCCTTGTGAGTGCTTAGCTGGTCTTTAACTCACACACACACACACACACACACACACACACACACACACACACACACACACACACACACACACTCACACAAGTGTTTCAGGTTACCTTGACTGACAGCGACCGGGCATAGAGCCACGCGGCCAGGAAGGCAGATCCATCCTCTCATGAGCTCTATACATGCCGGCTGAGGAGAATGGAAGCACTTGCAGGGAAGACAAGATGAAACCCCCCCGACGCAAACACGTCCTCCGTGCACACACACACACACACGAGCTCCCACAGCAGTTTACGCGCGCTCTCTGTTCCCTTCAAGTAGACGCACACATGGACACGTGCACTCTCATGCAACACGCCTCATTGTATTGAATAAAAAAAATAAGGATTATAAGTGGGTCCCCTGGGAGAGCGTAGGTGGAATGTATAGGGGCCTTTCCAGAGCCTGGGGCCCCCGGAGTCCCTGCTCTCTGAGACAACAGGCCGCCAGCAGGCTTTACCCGAGCTCAGCAGGAGCCAGGTCAGGATGAAAAAACAAATCACAGCACCCAAGATATTTTCGGCATGGGAATAAACCGGCAGACTTTGTGAAAAAAACCCTGCTGTGGTTTCAGGTGCTTGGTTTATGTGGACGTAAATAACACGGTGACTGTTTTGCTGCGGGCGATGCCTTTTGATACGGCTGGTTACTTTTCATTCATTTTACCGGTGCCTGTGTTTTTCCTTCACTCCACCATCTCATCCCTCGTACCGCAGGTTTCCTTTTTTTTTTTTGCCATTTTCTCTCACGAAAGCTTCTGCCAATCTTCAATTTCCTGCTTTCCACTTCCTTTCCTTTCACTATGTGTCATTTTTTCTCCCCCCGCTGCTTAACAGGCACCATCAGCCGCCGCAGAGCCAGAAAGTGCTGCATTTTACGGTTTCGCTTCTGGGCCCCCGAAGACACCTCTTCTCGTCCGGTCACGCACTTTAGAAATTTCTGTCTCAATTACTGTCCAAAACATCAGTTGCCGTCACAGGCAGCGATTTGGATGCAATTAAAATTGAGAGAAAATTAGTGCAAAGGCCAATTACAGCTGTTTTTAACTAATAAACTCGGGCCGATGATTACAGTATTCATCCCTTCTTCCAAATCGGTGAAGGGAAGAGGAGTGGAGGAGAAAGGCAACGTGAGGATGAGACCAGAAGAGCGAAGAGGATCTGAGGAGCATGTGCTAATAGGAGCATGTGTGAAAGTTGAAAAGAAAGAAACAAAAAGATGATGGATACAGTAAATTACAGTACTGAGGAGGAAAGAGCATGAGGAGAGTTCAGTCAAGGACTTTACCACCAAGGGGTTATTTGGGTGTTTTATTGTGTTTCCCAGTTGTGCGCTCTATATCAAAAAAGCTCTGCACTGTAAATATGCTTGGAAAGATCAGGCAGAGTGTTTTCAAGAACTGCACCTTATTCTGCACATTATTATTTGATGCTCTTCTGATTTTGAAGCAACGCTCTTCCCATCTTGACCAACAAGTTGCTTTATTTGGATCGGTTATTAATGGTTCGCTGCATTTCCTTTCCATCGACTATTTATTAGAGCAAAGTTTCCAATATTGAATCTCGTGGTAAAAATAACACTAGTGTAGCATTAGTCGAGTGCCATGAACAAACCAGGGAATCTGGTAAAAAGTAAAAATACATATATTTAGGATTAACTGCACTGAAGGTTTGGATATCAAACTTTATAGAATCTCCATGTTTTATACCGAAACATATCTTTTTACATCTCGGTGAATCTGACTTGTGTTTCCTTGGTGACTGCAGGTCCTCGTTGCACTGTACAAACACCAGATATAAGCGAAGCTCTGGAGATGGAGGACATCGATATGTGTGTTGACATGTGGGACTTCTTGACTGTGAAGAAAGCAAAAGTCAACAAAGCCTCAGAGGTCTTCATCAAGAACACACATTTCTCACCAATACTTCACCATCAAATGTCTGGTGCATGGCTGCATGGTCTCAAACAGCTGGATACACCCAGATCATATGACCTTCTCTTCGAAAGTCCACCATTGTGCACAGAATCAATCTGTCGTCTAACCCTGACCTCACAGAGTGGACCTTCATTCTGCCTTTAGATTCTTATTTTCCACTATTTTCAGTATTTCCACATTTAGCAGGGATGAACAGCCAGTGAAAAAATGTGGAAACGTGCAAGGAGTGTAAAAGTTTCAGTCCATGTTGGATTAGCCTTAGTGCAGACACTGGTCCATCATATATATATATATATATATATAGAGAGAGAGAGAGAGAGACAGGCTCCTCTCTTACAGATGCAACTATACTCTCACAGGTCACAGTTATTAAGATGCTGAACAAATTCTTGAAGATCACATTTAGAGCCGTTCCAAATCAGTAATTTGGCCGAATGGATTGTTTTTCATATACGCTCGGAATGGACTATTTGCTTATAATGCAAACTGGTCTGTTAATATCCTTATAAGGAAGTTTGTGATGTATCAAGTTTAGCTTTCTAGGTCAGCTTGTGTAGAGATCTCCCATAGCAACAACAAATCCTAAAATATGAATAATGATATAAGTATCAGAGATAATTGATTTTGGTTCAAAGTTATATTCAAAGCTGTTAAACCACTGACAATAAATGAATTAGGGCGGTCTTTTAATACTGCCGTCACCCGAGCCACTCACAGCCCCTCACCTTCCAGGGCCACTAAGTGATGGGAACCTTAATGCATTAACCCTGCTGACGCAAAGGATATCCTCTACCTAAATATCTTGAGGTGCCCTGGCACAGACTCAAAACATTAAGGCGATGCAAAATAAAAACCTAGGCCTTAAAATCCTGGTGGCCTTCAAGTGGTCCAGTCGAACAAAAGCCTGCCAAGAGAGGAGCGCCCGGGCGGCTGGAGCGGCGGGGGACAAGGGAAATAGAAAAGGCTTCATTTTATGGTTTTTGCCTTGAGAGTGTCCTTGTGCCGATTGCATATTTATGACAGTGCCGGGACAGGTAGGAAGTCAGAGACAGGATTTAGAATAATTCCCAATTGACCCCCGTGGCAGCGAAATTGTAATAATCCAGAAGCCATCTGATATTGAAAGGTATATTAACTTGGTGGGCTCGCCGTCTCTTTTCTCGACGACTTGATTATCTGGCTGAATAACTGAGCATGTGTGATTGCGGCGGTGCATAACTTTGGCTTGAAGTGGCGGGATTGAAATTGTTCATTTTTATTTCATATTATTTTATTTTAGCCGGTTTCGCTTCCCGAAAACAAACTCGCTGCTCTCCCCACCACACCTCCAACTCCGAGCCCTTACATGACATTACTGGGTCATACTATTAATAAACACTGTGTGGGGCTTCATTGCATCCTGCTACAATTTGAACATGAGTACAGTGCCCGTTCTAAACCTGCCTGTTTGGAACGGGCTGTTGGCTTGACCTGTGCTAAAGCTCTGGAGCCACTTCAGAATGGTTTCCGGTCATAAGTGAGTCCTGTGTGCAGAACCTTTTATAAACAGTCTTTGATGCGGAGTAACGTAAGAAAACTTTGTGCTCATCCTACCTGGTTTATCTGCAGTAAAGATGTTATGGTCACTGTTTTTAAGAAAACTAAACTGACTTTATTACTGTTCACGAGTGTGGTTTATATGCAGCAACACAATCTTCAGACTCAAATTCACAGCCCTTCACAACAAAAGCTTGATTTAAATTGCAGCAACAAAACTATCGATGTGCTTTTACTTTGAAGACAACTTGATTGAGAGGAAGTGGTTATATGAATTTTGCTGCCATGATGGAGATCAGCACCTGCAACACCTGTAAGTGTCTGATATGGTCAAGTATAAAATGCGAGATCAGCTAAATGAACTGGCAGTGATTTTGACCTTTGGTTTGACCCAGTTGCCGAACCCTACTGTGTTTTACCCAAGGACGGAGAACAACCTTCTTAAATCTGTCCACAGACTCTCTCTAAAGCCCCGCCCCCACTGACTGCAAGGGGATGTTAGCCTGTTTATTTAAATTTTCTAAATGTGGAACGTATCATGTGTCTAAGTTACATCCAGCTCCACACTATGCTGCCTTGGGCTTTTAACAATACACTTTCCAAGTGTAAAGCCAATAAGATGAAGCGTGAGTGAGATATAAGTTACACATGCAGACAGACATTTGTGGAATTAGGACCTAGATTACTGTAATCTCGTGAATGCTATTTTTGGTTAAAGCTGTTTTTCAGTGTCAGTAAAAATTTAAATAGACCCATTAATGTTGGACTGTGAATGTCAGGTTTTTACATACAGTCCTCACGAGCTACAATCTTTGGATTCTGAAGCTTAAACATCAGAGAGATATTCAGTCATTATTAAAAAGCTCTCTGACACATTAGCGCCACGTCAACATCACATCATTCCCCGGCCCCGTCAACAACCCCTTCAAACTGAGTTCCTCAGCAGGAACCTGTCAGACAAACCACTGGGAAGTACAAAGTGCATTGAAAACCCTCTCCCCCAGTACAGATCAATTTTCTTTGTGATCAGCCGGGCTTGATGAGATAAAAGTGTTTCAAAGCGTTTTTAAAAGGCAAAGCTGTTTCCCTCTCCGTCTCCCCCGTCAGCCACTCTGAATGCTCGGGGGCTTTTTTTTTTTTTCCTGCCCTCTTTATTCCTTCTCTTTTGTTGATTACGCTGAGGGTGTTGAAGTGGGCTCCTCATTTTGTGAGCACAGTGGGATAACAGCGAGAGGCCACCATGCAAAATATCAAGCTGCACCGCCGCTGTGTCTCTGCATCAGGCTCAGAAATTGATGCAATATCTGATATTTGCATCGCAACAATGTCACCCGCTCTGTTATTTGTTTACAAGGCTGCAATTCAGAGGAGGCTTGTTTGTGGCATCACAGTGTGGTTCCGAATTTTAACCTGCATGGGTGGTGGTGGGTCTGTGCAGGCGCCAGGCTGTGGTGTTAACCGCTGGCCCTGCCAAGCCAGGCCAGCCACATAAACAGGATTTCTCCTTGCCAGCCAGGCTGGCATAGCCTAGGCCCCGACGGCTCTTTGAAGTGACAGGCCCCCTGAGTCCCCTGGGGGGGGGGGCTTGGGATCTGATCCTTCTGCTCACATGCACATTGCCAGCAGATGAAAACACACATATTCAGGTATTCACATTTGTGCAGGCACATGCGCTTGCACACACACAAATAATCTGCTCTCGCTAAATCAAGCACCCAAAAATAAAGGTTCGACCCGTGTCCAGCACACCAGCAGCAGCAACACACACCACACTTATAACTCTGTCGCCAGCGTTGATAAAGGGGGAAGCAGGAAGATCCCAGAGTGCACCTGGCTCTGTGATGATAAAGGAGCAGGTCGCAGATCTCAGCGTGCGTCCACGGATGAGCCAAGAAAAGAAGGTTGAGGGTGACCAACGGAGGAGGGGGGGATTAGTGGAAGAACAGATAAAAACACACAGCTCTATCTTATTCATTATGTCTTCTTTTTACTGTTTTACCATCACTTCATTTATCTGTCTGTACTACATACTGTATCAATCACGACCCAGTAGGAATTACTGTGTCTTCTACCAGTTGCATTTAAATTCTCAAAAAAGGTATTTCTCCCTTCGTGTGGTTCTTACTTGTAAGGTGGGTGTAATTTGGTCTTGGAATAAACCCTCTAAATGGAAAGAGGGGAAATAAATTTCCTAAGTATTGTAGCATGTCCTACAGCAGCCTTATGTTTTAAAAAAGAAGGGGAAAAAAAGCACCTGCATCTTGATAAAATATTAAAATTGCTAAATGTTCATTGTCACTTTGTCTCTGTGATGAACATAAATGTCTGAATCATCTTAAAACATGATGATGATGCACCTGCCTGTAGAGAATGGGCTCTTTGCTGAGCCTGCGTCCGGTTGCAGCTCTCCTTATGAAACCTTAGAAGCGACCTGCGGTAATTGAGCCAGTTGACCACAGAGTTCAGAAGCTGCTGCTGCTGCACAAACAGCTGTTCATCTGTTTATTCAAAGTCTGGTGAAGCTACTCAGAATGCAGAACCTCAAACTGGAGAATCAGTCCTCGTTGCCCTATAGTGATCGACAGCGTCACTTTCGTTAAATGAGCCCTGCTGCCGCTGGTAAAGAACACTAGTCGCCTGTTTATTCAAAGTTGATTAAATATTTAAATGTATTGCACTTGCACTGATTTGAAACCGGGCCTTTACTCGCGGCTAGAGGAACGGTCCTGGAGGTATGGGAGCTACATACAGACATATAGAGATTCCTGGAATTAGTAGATTGTTCTATTCATCCTACCTTGCATCACCTATTACCAAATGTTTCATTATTAAATATACTGGGTAATGTGTGATATTAATGTGTGTGTTTAGGTGTTACCCTCAGCACAATGAACAAGATCTAGCCAGAAGTCAGGGTTCCCGTCTTCTGACTCGTACAACTTCCCCCTGTCTTAGTTGGCTCTCCACCAGCTTTGTTTCCAGCTGCAGCAGACAGAGGTTCTGAGCTTGTATCAGTGACAGTGTGATACCTGCTCAAACACACAAATCTGGCAACCAGCTGATGGAGCATCACGCAGCCGAAGAGCCAAACAAGCACCTCCTCCCCCTGACCTCTGTTCATTTAACTGTTCCTGGCTTAGACAAAACAAAACAGCAAATGACTTTGATTCAAAAGGCTTTCGGGGAAACCATTCAGTAGCGTATGAATGGCCTTCCAGGCTGTGGAGGCCCACCCACATGTATCCTTCGCTCACAAGCTCCCAGCACCACACACAAACCATCTTTCAACTAAACTGTGGCAAACAAGTTGTTGTAATACTCTAATTAATTTGCTCTCTCTCTTTCTTTCCGTCAAGTGTTTTTCCTACATGAGTTAAACACTTCTCAGCGTCGGAATTTGCAAATTGACAATTCTAATTATTGGATTTTGCCTGGAGGGAGAGAAAGCTAATGATTTGAGCTCATTTTATTGGGATTAATTTCATTTATATTTTGAAGATTGCGTGTGCTAATTGATTAGCTTTAATCTATCTAAATGTGGGAGTCACATTGCCCATGGCACTGCGGATTATGTCGCGCCGCAGTGGCTTTGGTCGGGTTATTAGGTGACACACTTCAGCCAAATGTGTGGCATCACTCATCCCGCCGGCAAACTGACAGGTGTTTGTTGTACACATCAATGGCGGACACCGAGATTTATTACACCGCCAATGGTTGAAAAGATTAAGAGAGCGGCGGAAGACAGAGACATAAATAAAGACAGAGCTTGGTGGGGAACACAATTGAGAAGTGCAAGAGAATTAAAAGGGAAAGATAAAGGGAAAGAGATGGAGAGAGAGAGGCCAGGAATCAAGAGAGAATCAATGGAGAGAAAGAGAGAGAGAGAGGCTATCAAAAGCTTTCAACTTAGCACCAAGCTTTGAAAGGGACTTCATCAAAATTGGTTTCCTCACCCCCTCAATCCTCCCATCACGCTCCCACTGCCGCTCCTCCTCCTCCTCCTCCTCCTCCTCCTCCTCCTCCTCCTCTTCCTCCTCCTCCTGTTGGCCACGGTGCGCTCCATCAGCCAGCGGCTTGGCGGCCACGGTGGTAATATTGCAGCAGTTGCTTATTATCGATTACCTCATGGCAGCGCTCCTTCATCCTATCTGTCAGTGTTAGCTCAGTGAGTGAGGGGACACTGGGAGAGGGGGAGTGTGAGGGAGGATGCAGGGTGTGGAGACATCTGCCGATAGAAGAGAAATGATCTGGAGAAGAAGGTGATATAATTATATTTTATAACAAACGTAGAAGCGGTTGTGCGCAGGTTTGCGAACTCATATCCCATCACAAGGAGAGGAGTCTGCCTTTCTTTCGTTTTCCCCTGGTACGTCGTGTTTAAAGTCGTTAACGTGAAACGCTCTCCTCGCTGTCTCGCAAGATTAGCATGTTCACGCAAGATGAGAGGCGGAGCCAGAGACATTTGACCAGCGAGTGTCTGACAATTGTAATCAGTTCTCATTGCATACAAAAGTTTGTTGTTTTTTGATCAGTGGAAATGGGACTTTCATTGTTGTGATACAATTTTTCCCTTCCCGAGTCCGATACCTGGACTTTGAACATCTGCCGAGTACAGATCTGATCCCAGCGCATTTAAAAAATCGAACTTATAGAATGTATTTTAACAGCTGTTTGCTACTAGCTCTGCAGGGAAGTGAAGATTGCTATCATTGGTGAATGTCCTGGCCCCGGGTGAAACCCTTTGAAACACAAATACACACAGAGAATAAATGTCATGTAGAACTTCTTTTATTATCTAGTTTCACAGTTGAATAACAGAACACAAAGAAATAGATCTATCACATTTAACATTTAACTCGACAAGTTGGCTGGTTATCGCTTTTGCTTTGGAGCCACCTTTGTTGAGTTGATCTTGTCGTTTAAAAGTTTCCTGCTGCAGTTTGTCCTTTTTTCCCTTTGGTTTGGTTGTGAACTGATTCTTCAACTGTTTTGTCAGAACGCTGGTGTTGCATTTGGCAGCACTATAGTGCATCCCCTCTCAACTGAATAATTGCACTGCACACGTCACCGTTTCACTTGTTGGACATTCCAGCGTGAAATATCGCCACATTGCCGACATTTGAGCTAGCTCTGGCTAATGCTACGCTACCGTAAATCACGTATTCTTTGCCGATCTGAAAAACTGTACTAGCCAGTGGCTGCATAGCGCAACTGATGTTTTGGATCCATATCGGAAGACTTCTAGAAGGTATGCATGGAGGATTAGGACGTTAAACTCAGATGTGTCCTATACAAGGGGCGGGTTGAACAGAAACCTGCACATCTTCCCTTCCTCTAACTTCTCCTGGCACAGAAGGTGGGATGATATAGGGTTGACAGATTAGACGTAGCAAGAACTGCTGAGGACTCACAAATCCTTGCACTGTAAAAAGTGGTGTCTCGTAAGCAGTCCAGGTGACAAGCAGCAGATGTTTACCCCAGGGCTCAGTCAATCACAGGTTAGTTGCTCTTATTATGGCCCCTCGTCGATCCCTGGGAGGAGCGGCTCTGACGGGCTCTGAGGTGAACTCCCGCCGTGAATCGTAAATAGCTGTCAAGACACGGTGGCTGATCTTCAACGGCCTTTGGTGTTTGTTTTAAGAAATTGACTTTACGTTGAAGTTGTGTCGGATCTCTTTGTTTTCTCAGTCATTTTCTAACTTGCGGTGGTTGGATCTGAAAAGCACGAGACATTGACATTGAAAATATGATTTTTGGTCTCAAAGGACGTTTGAATTATTCTGCTTAATTAATTCTGACGGATTTGTCAATTAGCCAATATAAATCAGCCGACCTTTAAGAGACATATTGGTATCAGCTATGTTTGCTAATACGAAAACTTTTATATTTTTACGGGAGAGAATATGTGATGGTGATATCGGCCGATATATTGGTATAAGAATAAATGTTCTCCCCAATATCACTGTTAACATCAGTTGGGCTCATTTACTGAAGATTCTTAGGTTGAAGAATTATTGTGTTTGGTCAAATATAAAAAATTCACTTCATCCTGTCTTTATTTTTTCATGAGCACTGACTTTTTCAGTTGTTGGTTTGGCCACCAGGAGGCCATACCTTGTCTAATACTAAATCAAACCACTATGTAGTGACTGAGGTTGCTTAAACCAAATATACGGCACTACTGAGGTGAACGCTTTGTGTTGACATCATTATGGGCCTTGAATTAAATAAAGAATGCAGGCTTTTTAGTTTTGTTGTCACTGTCACAGCATCTGCTCCACAGTGTTTGTGCACTTCTCTTGTACACAAATGTAATGTTTGAGAAACAAACATGGTGAAATGCAGCACATACATAGTTATTTTATTCCTGTATATTTTTCAAACCTTTTTATCACAAAAAAACCTTTCTGCATTTAGCATGACACACTTTTGCAAGAGGGGGGGGAAACACTCCCTGTGTTTCCCCCCCCTCTTGCAAAAGAGCTTTCCACTCAATAGGGGATATCACAGGAAAGCCAGAAGCTGCCCGTGTGTGTGTGTGTGTCAGTGTATGTGTGTGTCAGTGTGCTCATGTGCGTGGCAGCCAAGCAGGCAGTCAGGCATCATGTGGCCACAACAACAGGCAGGGGATGCCAGGCCCACTTCCGCCCCTCACATGAAAGCAGGCGGCATGGAACATGGTTGTGGTTTGAGGGGAGAAAGAGGAGGCGGGGGGGGCAGAAAATCCGGGAGCAAAGGTGGTGGTGGGGGTTGGTCGGGTTGGACGGCTGAGCGGCCCGACGGAGGCTGCCAGCCGCCCAACTTCCCTGCACAGATGGAGCCTCCTCCTCCTCCTCCTCCTCCTCCTCCTCCTTTTCCACCTTCTTTTCCCAACACAGCACAGAAATATGTGTGAAGGATGTATGTGGGAATTGTTTCAGGTGCGTGCTCGTTTAAAAGCGCTTATGTGAATATTGGATTTTTAGCTCTGAGCATCTCACTGTGCTTCTGCGTTTGTGTGTGTGTGGGACATGGCGGGTAGGGAGTGGCGGGGGGGGCCGCTTGAATGCAAATGCCCATCCAAAATAGAAAAAGCTCAGCTCATATTTATGCTTTTTTTTTTTACGCGTTCAAATCAATCAATAAATAAGGCAAACGTGGGAGAGGGGGGGGGAAAGAAGAGGACAAACGTGCATTTCTGGGCAGAAATTTGTTGGTGGATAAATATATGTAAATGCTCAGTGCTACTGTGAAACAGTGCCATCGCCCCCCGAGCGTTTTGGGGGCCTGCTTTAGATGCAAACACATGAGTGATCAGAGTCGCCGCCTTTGCTTGATAGCGCTCCTCTCGAGGAAGCTTCTATGCCACAAACTCTTTCTTCTTCCTCTCCCTCTCTCTTCTTAATCAGTTCGCCCCTCTCACTTTCAATTATTCAGCCTTCTTTCTCTCTCTCTCTCTCTCTCTCTCTCTCTCTCTCTCTCTCTCTCTCTCTCCATCCATCTGTTTTTCTTTAATACGTTCAATTAGCAAACCACTTTTTGTTTTTGAGGCCTGCCGATTCCACTCGCATTAATAGCACGTTGCTCTTGTCACTCCAGGTTCAAGTAAACGCTCCAGCTTCCTGCACAGAGACAGAGAGTGTGTGCATTCATGTCCGTTTGTGGGTTTGTGTGTGTGTGTGTGTGTGTGTGTGTGTGTGTGTGTGTGCACGTATCAGCATATCAAAGGAACCATTTGACTTCACCTCGACTCCTTCATGGATCAGACCCTGCAGAGAAAGCAAGAACAGACATTTCTGTCCTTGGCGGCTACAAAGGTAGATGATTTTCAGGGATTGGGCTCTCTCCATAAATACGTATGTGTGTGTGTGTTTGTGTGTGTGTTTCCATAAATACGTATGTGTGTGTGGGAGAGATGTGATGATGAATATGTTACAGGCTGCCTTTGACTCGTGCAGGATGCAACCTTGTGTGCCGCTGCGCCTCTACATCTGGTCGAGAGTACGGATCTATAAATTCTCGCGTGTGATAATTCCTCCTTTTTTCTACACACACACACACACACACACCCACACACACAGAGAGAGAGAGAGAGGGAGAGATACAGGTTGCAGGGGAGGCAGGGCGGGCGAGCAAACATGTGGCTCTCAGGCACACCCCACAAAACTAATCTCATATCTACTTTTGCTGCCGCCAGATTGTTTGCGCGGCGGCCCTGAGGAGAGCCGACACGACAGAGAGGGGTTAAAATCAAATCTAGCTCTTGTCACCGACTCAATCTTCGGAGTGATCTGTGTCCGCGTGTGTGCAAAGGCGGCGTAAAGTGCACGTGGGAGCGCACACGCATCGGTGTGTAATCCCATCACATTACTCCTGAGAAAATGGAGTTCAAGGTTTCCATTGGTATGCCGAAGCTGCAGGAGCTCGTGGGTTCGGCTGCAGCCCGGAGTGAATGGCATCCATCCGCCCTTCTTGTTCTATTTGCCCCTCAACTAAAGAGCCTCTCGAGCCCATGAGAAAAGGTGGAAGCTTTTTCACAAGGCTGTAGCTTGGATATACAGCGCAGGTGGCGGCGTACCTCGTGAGCTGTGGAATAAGAGATGGAGATGGAGTCCTCACATCTCTACACCCCACGATAATGGGATTCCAGGCCATATTTTCTCGGTGTAAAGAGACAAAGCCTGGTTGGAATCAGGATTGATCCCCTGGATTGATTCTAGTGCTGTCAGCGGGAGTCTGAGCCCCAGAGAGGCCGGTGGACGGTGCTCGATCTGCACAGTATTTGTCCTTATTCTCATATATTTCTCACTTTTACTGTTATTTCTTTCATTCTCGCTCTCACAGTCCAATTATATCTGTCTCTCTGTTTCCCCCCCTCCTCTCACCACACGCTGTCACAGACCTCTTCTATTCATTAGACAATATTTTAAGCTCGGCTTCTCAATGAATTGAGCAAAAAGTCTTGTGGAAAATGGAATCTATCAAGAGTAAAGTTACAAATTGGTGTGTTTGGCAATTTCTGCTTGTCACACTAAATCAAAATCATGTATGATTTAAATGTTCGCTGTTCATTTTGTTATTCATGGAAATTACCGTGTCTATTATTGACCTTGAAACGATGAATTCAGTGTTCAGTGTGTTTTCTGTGTGTATTTCTTGACCTGGTCAACAGGCAGCAGCAGACACTCGCTTTTCAGGGATGAATGAAGCTGTATCAAATTGATTTTAAATATATAGATGTGACTAGAAATCTGTTGATGCTTGTGGATGGTTTAAAATACCCATTTCAATTTCTAAAACCCAACAGCACTGTTTTCAAAATAGCAAATTTGTGATTTGTGGAGAACAGGCTGAAACAACAGTTAGTGTGCGCTCTATTATTATATTAGGCTCAAAGCTGCAGTAATGATTATAATAATGGATCAGATCGAGTTGTGTTAGAAAATACTTTCTGTAAAAGTTTAGATTATACACAAATGACCTAATCACAAAAACAAGTCACCTATAAAAAAAACAAAAACAAACAAGGGAAGACAATGACAAACTAGAAAACAATAGCACATACAAAACTGATCTCATTAGATTCCGCCGTACAGTCTATGAAACATTGAGTTACAGTTTCTAAATGATGTTAAATGTGGAAGGTTTCACTTAAGGTCCTAGCTTAATGGAGCATTTTTGCGTCTTTCAGCTCATTGTTTTGGTTTTATTGCTCATAGCTTAAATGCTCTGGATCAGCTCTTGATTCCAGATGCAGTCGTGGGCTCTGATAGACCCAATTAACATGACCTGCCCAGCAACAAGCAGCAGAGTCAGTGAGTACAGCTGCTCAACAGCCACAGAGCAAGATGTATCCCTCGAGTGCAGGTGGAGACCAAACCAGAGCTCACAGGGGAATGAAAACCACTGAGAACAACAGGTTGACAACAAGAGGATGACACTGCAGTTCCAACTCTCCTGGATGTTTAAGTATGTGAATAACTTACGTTCAACGTATGGACTGTATAATGGATCAATGTATGCATGTGAAGGGGTGTGAAATTTACATAGTTACAGTCTTGTTAACCATTTTCAAAACCTGATTGTCTTTGTGAGCCAATACACAACTCAGGCATGTTTCCAGAGTCGGCTAAATGGTCCGGAAATGAGTGAAAAGGTCGAGGGGAGGGGGGAGGAAATCAATTCCAATCAGTAGGAGATTATTCCCCTTTCAAATGAAAGGAGATGAAATGTGCTAAAACGTTGTATTCGGCTGTAATTGTTCGCGCTCCGATCACAATCCACAAACCACACATTTAGATGATCGCTGCTCTGCTGAGGCTCAGTTTTTAAGTGTTTTACCATCAGGAAACTGTGTGTGACGTGCACAAAGGAAGGCATAAACACAGGCTTATGGGTGTTCTCGTCACAATGAGCTTCCCCTGTTCCTTTCCTTTGCTTTCATCCCGGAACAATCCCTCCGACTGTTAACACTGAAGGCCATGTGTCTGTGGCGAGGACCCGCAGCTGAGCACAGAGGTGACACTGGGAGTCGATAATGTGTGTCCGTCCAGCCGCCTGTGGTGACAGACAGACTGTGATCGCGTCTGAAGCCTCGGCCCGAGTGTTGCTGCAGGAATTGTGAATCATTTCGCCGGGCCGTGTCTCTCGGAAACGCTTTATTCGCCGTGTCCCTTCTGCCCCCGAAAAACAAAAATGAGTTTTTCTGTGTCCGACCCCCCCCCGTCATCCCCCACCCTTCGTCTTGTTCTCCTCCTCATGTTCCACTCTGCCTCCTTTTCTTCTTCCTTTCTCTCTACATGCCCTCATCTAATAATCACATTTCTTTTCAATTGCCTTTTTTCTTTTTTTCTCTCCCGGATGAATGCAGGCATGGCCGGGTGATTCAAGGTTACAGCAATCTAGAGCGGAGACTGCTGTTTTTTTCTTTTATTTATTTCATTTCTTTTCTACCTCGTGCCAGACAATGCTGCGACCAAATATTATCATCATCTACTCGATTTTCACAATTGAATTTGGTTTTGGCCATGGAGGCCACAGACGCCGCTGCTTTAAAGCTATTGCTGCTTTTCAATTTCCTCTATGCT
This sequence comes from Pleuronectes platessa, assembly GCF_947347685.1. Classification (NCBI taxonomy): domain Eukaryota; kingdom Metazoa; phylum Chordata; class Actinopteri; order Pleuronectiformes; family Pleuronectidae; genus Pleuronectes; species Pleuronectes platessa. The sequence continues at coordinate 8,900,300 of NC_070647.1, forward strand.
GCTTTTTATGCCGTTGCAGGTACATTACACAGGGCAAGGCGTGCATTATTTATTAAGAGGGGGCTCAACAGATACGGTGAAATGTAGAGTGCGGGCAGTAAGCTACACACAAGGCACGAAAAACACACAACACATATGTGCTATAAAATGAGTGTCATTTAAACTTGAACATGGTTAATATGCATTTACTATAGGATACATGCAGTTGATTTATATTGCAACTTACAAAATAACTTGTATTATATAGTAAAATATATATATATAGTAAAATCATGAGTTAGGCACTGGTTGCAAGGTGCCTTATGTTTTCTTTCCAGTCCGTTTGGTTTGGTTTGTGTTGTCGGCAGTTAACTAAACATATTTCCATTAAACTCAGTGGAAGGACATGAACCAAGAAAAAACACATTGCATTCTGTTTTTGATTTCCAAACTTTTAAGTTTTATATTTTCTGGACAAAGGGGAGGATCCAGGTCTTTAAATAAATATTTAAATAAAAAGATATTTAGAAATGCTGTTTTCTCATATACATATTATATTAACTATTGTCTTAATGTAGTTAATATCAGAATACTGGGATTGATGTACACATAGTTATTGGGACATAGGGTGTTTTCAAATATTATCCCTGGTTTCCACGGGAATAATTCATGGACACTGCTGAAAGAACCCGACATATTTAGGGTAATGATATCTATGTGTGTGTGAGCAGCTTGATTGAATTAAAGGAGACTGTCCGCCCTTTTGGGGAAATACTCACGAGCCTTCTTGTTTTGAATGTGTTAAGAATATTCATACCACTCTGTTCACTGAATATGAAGGGAGAGCCAGCAGCCAGTTGGCTTAGCTTAGCGCAATGACTGGAGACGAGGGGAAACAGCTAGCCTTGCTCTCAATGAAGGTAACAAAACCTGCTTACTGTAGCCTCTAAGGCGTATTAACAAGTCAACGCAGCAGGAGAGAGTGTCAGGGAAACACAGAGACTCCGAGAGGCCCCAGACTGCCATGTCATGTGACACTGAGCTGAACGGTTCACCACTGTGTTGTGTCCTGACCTATTTTTGTCCCTTTCATTAGACATGTATCAGTGCTTCACCTCTTCCCCCCCCCTCTTTTCTCTCCATCTCCTCTCGTTTCTCTTCCAAACACATGCACATCGCTGCGGGCTGTGTGCGCATGAACTCCTCTCGTGGTCACCTGTATGTTTAGCGACAGCGCAGAAGGCCACACGTTCTTCCTCAGAGCTTTTTCTTCTCTGTGTCTTTCCACTCCTCTGTCAGACTCACCGATCTGCTCCTAAACGGGCCGGCCGCAGATTTCGATCACATCTAGCAGCAGCAGGTCGGACCGTGATGAAAACGGAGCCCCTGAGTCAATTAACGCACTTTCAGCCAATCGGGAGCGAAACAGAGAAGTGGGCCTCGTTTCACGTTGATTGGATATAGATTTTCAATTACTCCTTAACAGATTGAATATGACATCCTCATTAAAATAGTTGATCAATATTTAAATAATGGAGTCAGCCATCCTGCTCAATTGCCTGTATGGAGTGTGATGGGAGAGATGTCCATGTTGACACTGATGTGACATGTTTTTTTTTCTGGACTCTATAATCGAGCGCGGCTCATCACTGACGACAGGTTGTTGGCAGCAGACTGGTCTTTAAAAGGGAAACTAGAGAAAAAGGCCTAATAACAATGTGGCTCGACGCTGATTCGATAAACACTGTAATTTCATGGATATTTAAGGCATCATAGACAAATGCTGTAACTCATTTTAATATAGTTTATTTATTACAAAGATATCTATGCGATGTTGTCAGTCAAGGAAAATGACATCCTCTACTCCTAGGAATAAATAACTAGTGATTAAATAATTCTTAATCAATTAAATAATCGATAATTCTGTTGCTTACTGCCTGTTTCATTGTATGGTCCCTGAAAGATTTAAATGTTTTTCATTTTGTTTTCCTTCATTCATATTTCTTGTCGTCTGTTTCCACTTATTTTTAGCTCGTTCTAAATGATATCGTGTCCTCTGGGTATCTGTTCCAATAACTGTCCCGGGAGACAACGGAGACACTTGGTAGACAGACGGGTGTTTGCTGCTGTTGAGACCCTCTTGTAAAATATTTAACTGTCAGCGCTGCTGCTTGTGTTTGTCTTACGTCCGCTGAGATTGAGGATAAACACGCAGCAAGAGGAAGCTGCACAGAAAGACATGATATATTTTTTATTAGTTGTTCATTTATGTCCCTGGTTTTATGTTTCTGCTTTTTTGCTGTCTCCTATATGAAGCTTGATTCTTCACATAGCTGTGATGCAAGGTGTGCACTGCAGAAATAGAGCTGAGGTGTCGAGTGTGCTCTCTAATGTGCTGTAGCACCTGATCTCCGCAGCTTGTGTTGTATAAGCAACAGTCACATCTGGACGGGGCCTGGTGCTGGCAACTGGGACATCGATGTCTCCAGAACCTGGTACTGGAAATGTTTCAGTAATGGAGTCAGCCATCCTGCTCAATTGCCTGTATGGAGTGTGATGGGAGAGATGTCCATGTTGACACTGATGTGACATGTTTTTTTTTCTGGACTCTATAATCGAGCGCGGCTCATCACTGACGACAGGTTGTTGGCAGCAGACTGGTCTTTAAAAGGGAAACTAGAGAAAAAGGCCTAATAACAATGTGGCTCGACGCTGATTCGATAAACACTGTAATTTCATGGATATTTAAGGCATCATAGACAAATGCTGTAACTCATTTTAATATAGTTTATTTATTACAAAGATATCTATGCGATGTTGTCAGTCAAGGAAAATGACATCCTCTACTCCTAGGAATAAATAACTAGTGATTAAATAATTCTTAATCAATTAAATAATCGATAATTCTGTTGCTTACTGCCTGTTTCATTGTATGGTCCCTGAAAGATTTAAATGTTTTTCATTTTGTTTTCCTTCATTCATATTTCTTGTCGTCTGTTTCCACTTATTTTTAGCTCGTTCTAAATGATATCGTGTCCTCTGGGTATCTGTTCCAATAACTGTCCCGGGAGACAACGGAGACACTTGGTAGACAGACGGGTGTTTGCTGCTGTTGAGACCCTCTTGTAAAATATTTAACTGTCAGCGCTGCTGCTTGTGTTTGTCTTACGTCCGCTGAGATTGAGGATAAACACGCAGCAAGAGGAAGCTGCACAGAAAGACATGATATATTTTTTATTAGTTGTTCATTTATGTCCCTGGTTTTATGTTTCTGCTTTTTTGCTGTCTCCTATATGAAGCTTGATTCTTCACATAGCTGTGATGCAAGGTGTGCACTGCAGAAATAGAGCTGAGGTGTCGAGTGTGCTCTCTAATGTGCTGTAGCACCTGATCTCCGCAGCTTGTGTTGTATAAGCAACAGTCACATCTGGACGGGGCCTGGTGCTGGCAACTGGGACATCGATGTCTCCAGAACCTGGTACTGGAAATGTTTCGGGAGTAATTGCTGTGTTATAATTGTTTTCATTTTGAGACATCTGTGACTCAGTCACAAAATGACGTAACATAGCGATGTGAAACTGTCAAATCGGAAAGCAGAGCCCCTTCTGGATTTTTTTCTGGAATTGAATTTGATATAGTAGGCCTTGTTACAAGTCTCATAATCCTCATTCATGCAAGTTAAAACTGAAGAATTCAAATTGAACAAATCTCAAAACCATTGAGTCAATGATAAAAGATGTTTAAGCAATTCAACGTTTGCGGTGCCCTGGTGCACTCCCTCAGGGTGACATAGGTGAGAGAGTTTAAAGGGAAGTAAAACATTTTAGAGCATGGTTATCCCATCAATATATGTGAGAAACATGAAAAACGATAAGAGGAACAACCTGTTTTGTTGAATAACTATAAATTGTAAGTTGTAAGAGGCTGCTGACTCTGAGGGAAGATTCTAGCTTTGTTCCTTGGCACAACTTCATTTTTCTTTCACTGCTGTGGCTGATCTGTATCCATTCTCTATGTGATACTTGCCTGGTGAAAGCGGATGAAAAGAAGATAAATAATTAATCGAGTGGATCACCGATCATTTGTCACAGCACTGTAGCATTTAAGGGATCGGGCCAGGTGAGGCATCAACGCCGAGGGATGATGGATGAAAGAATGAAGATGGGGGATGTGGACACTAAACAGAGGGGAAGCTTGTTTGTTTGTTTGTTTGTTTGCTTGTGCTGCGACTACAGGAAATGTAAGAAGCTTAGTGGGAGCCTCGGGAGGTTGAGTCTATCTGTGGTGTTTGCCAGTTCAGTATATTGCCTTTCCCATAATAAGGCTTTATTAAATGTGCGCCGTGCATGTGTACAGTTAGTAATGAGCAACACAATAACTTTGCAGCTTAAGTCAGCGTGAGTGACACGGCTTCAATTAAAAAGAGCAGCAATGTATAAACATGTAACATGTTTAGATTAGAAATAACAATGCAGTGTTTGTGGGGCCATATATCTCCTCAGTGAATTGTGGTGAAGAGACAGAGGGAAATCTTATTATGCCGGAATGGATTTCAGTAGAGTGCCTCCACCAAGGCCCAGCAGTCGCCCCATGAAACCAGACTTACATTCACTGGATCCAGATTTGTATTTGGATCTGCACCAAATCACACACACTCATGAACATCAGTCCCCTTAACACCCCTCATTTCTCATCATGATCCATACTCACCAAAAATGTTTGAGATCCGGATCCACAACAACATGTTATGGGTCTTTGCTTGGTTCATGCCTCAACCCCCCACAATATATCAGGGAAATCAGATGAATCAACAGTCCATAGAAAGAGTCAGTCCACTAAGAATGTTCGATTTTTTGATTCTAGAAAAATCCCTTCCTATTTCTGGATCCGCCCCATAAATCGGATCCACTCTAAAAGTGGATGTGTTATCCTGGTTCCCACCCGACCCCTCCGCCAAGTTTCCAAAAAAATCGGTTTTCTAGTTTTTGCGTAATCCTGCTGACAAACACCACTGAGAACCTAATCTTCTTAGTTGAGGTAACTACTGTGTTACATTTACCCTCTGAATTTCTCACACAGATTCTGGACATGGTGTCTTTGTCAAGGCTGCTGATTAAATGAAATTCTTGGCGATGCAACATAAAGGCTGAAAATATGCAGCTGAATACCAAAAAAATCCCTGACCTGTCACTCATTTGTTCACCGGAATGGAAAACTAGGCTGAAGACCTAAAACGTAACCTTCAAAAATGTGCACACTCTGGAACCTTTTGAGACATTTTTTTATAAAAGCTGTTATGTTAATAGTTGTCTTTTCTCTTTGGCTAATAATAAGACCCTCATATGAAATAAATGGGCTATAAATGACACTGGTCTGTTTTTTATAGCTCACATATTTCTATCTTTAGAGTTCTTCGTGTCATTTTGCATATTCTTTTGAGAAATTTGAAAATAAGAACACAAAGCCCACACTAATATGAAAACAGTCCACTTAAGGAGGTCATGAATAATCAAAACGTTTTCGGAATACCTCAATAGAGCTTTTTATTGATGGACTCGTAACGTCTATGTTGAAGTTGTGAATGAGGCCGAGCAGCGACAGTGGCGGCAAAATACCTTTTCTGACTAAGATGGATCCATTGTGGCTCCAAGCATGGGAGCTTTGTGCAGATAGGGCTGGAGATGATGTAAAGCAGAAGAAAATTTGTTTTTTGTCAGGTCTTTTCATCTCGGCCCCAGAGATGAATCAGCCTGTCGCAGCTTGTTGGACAGTTGTATTAAACTAAATGCATCTTTCCCTTATTTTGGATGTTTTCACATTTCTACCTGTAACAACACAAGTGGCACCATTCGAAAGCCTCCTGTGTCCTCACTGCTTCATGTATCTATTGTAGATTTCTCAAAGTTGAAAACACATGGCAAAAGTTTTGAGGAAGCCATATTGTGTATTATGACACCACCACACCCAAAGGCAGATATCACCTTAAAGATCTAATCCCGGGTATTACTTCAGATAGCTTTCTTGCAGCAGAAGCCTGATGTTTCAATTATGAAACATTTAAGGAGCACTAACGTTTGAGCAGCTAGGCTCCATCAATATTTTATATAAAAACAACAGCTCAAATGACACAATTGTTACTTCAGTGGGATCGCTCCTGGTGAACCTGGATTATGAGGAACTCCTCGGCGTGAGACAGCCCAGAGACAAAGTCAACAACTAACTATTGAACATGGAAACAAAATTAAGATGTAAAGACCTAAGATATGTCCCTCAGGAGTTGTTTGATACCAAAAATGGAGCTAGAAGACGGATATTTCTTAACTAGGGCTTGGTTTGATATCATGTGATTTGTTCGAATATCAATTCAGCTCGAGTATTTTCAGTGTACGATACAAATGTTGCCTTGATGCAGCTGCTCAAGGGTGCGACCAAGGAATATGTTTAGTCGCACATGACAGATTTTAATGGTTTCACTCTAGAGCCCTGCAAATGAAGAATTATGAGAGGCTTAATAAAGTTAAATACTTGCTCGTGGACATCTTACTCTCTGTAATTGTGTATATTAACAACCAAATGAGTTTCCACCAAACATTCTAATTAAACATTACTAGTTTATTCCAATGCAAATGTTTCAAATCAATGCTGTGATGTGTTTCATGGAAAAATAGATTTATATTCTACCTGATACATAAATAGATGCTTGATTGTTCAATAGCCTAAAGGTTGGTGCGATGTGCCTTCACATTGTGACACCTGAGTGAGGTGGATAGGAGATGTTGTGATGCTCTCAGACGCAGTTTGATAGTTTTATGAAATTCAGGCAAAAATGTTGGACCATCCAGTTGTGCTGTGAAAGAAACTTGGATTTTCCCACTGGTGAAATGATGGACTGTGAACCATTTGTTCAATTATCTGTCTATTAGGTTTTTTTAAGTACTTTATTTAGAGTCAACCTTGTCTCGAAGGGTCTAAGGTGGCCATTGCTTCACGACAGCCAGCACCAAACTGTCCAGACCATAATAGCTCCAACTGTCAGAAGACAGAGTGGGTCACAAGGAAAAGCCGTATCGGTGGCTGCTACCTCAACTTTTATCTCTGATTAAACTGTAAGAATCTTTGTGTTGGACACCCTACTGGACATAGGCCATATGTCCTAGCTTTTCCCTCTGATTAAGCCCTTCTCCAGATTTATTGACCAAGGGAAATAATGGGAAACACAGCGAATGTAGAAGTTTTAGCCCATTACTCATGGCTTTTATTGGCATGGGCTCTGTCTGGCTCACAGCCAGTGACCTGCACAGAGGACAAAGCAAGTAACGCCTCTCCTGGCTCCTGGCAAGGAAAAGCATAGCGGAGAGTGGGTGGCGGCGTAGAGGAGGAGATGGCAAGAGAGGAGACGTGGCAGCAGCAGTGAAGGTGGGTGGTGTTAGAATAGAGGGGAAGGAAATATTTCAATAATTCATTAAAAAAAAGAAGAAAAGAAAACGAATTCCACAGCTCTCCAAAACTCATCTCAAAACATTTTTTTGATGTCCCCTTTTGATACAAGGCAAGGAAATCTCTAAGGAGAATCTATAATGGTGTCTAGACAGAGTTGTTGGTCCCGAAGGTATAAAAACAGGAGCCCCTGTGTGTTCAGAGACGAACGTTTGATATGAAATACTAAATATACAGATATTAATATTTATGTCCAGTAAATATAAATATCGCCAAAATAACATGTTAATTTCAAATGGTTAGTTAAAGTTAAACCCACAGATTGATCACACTCTCTGATGCCACCTGGCTGCACATGGTTTGTTGACAGTTCTGGGTGGAATCTACTTGTGTCTGTTAGAAAGCTCCTTTGGTCCTTTGGGGACACTTACTACATTTTTCAAAACAAAACCTCCTTGTTGCCTTCCTGAGCCACAACAGTCCCAAAGGCCAGGTGCCCAATGGGTTCATTAGAGCTTTTATGGCTGAAGACGTGTACCTGCTGTGAACCACAACAGTCGAGTTGTGGGCCGTTAGAACCGACTCAGTGAGCTGAGAAATGTTTAAATGCTCTATAAAGCTGAGTGGAACTGCAGAGACTTCTGATAATTCCCTGCAGGTTCAAATGCTTTCACATCACACAGTCATTTCATCCTCTGAAAGGCTGAAATTGTTACAAAATTATTGACTACAGCCGCTCCAAAATGACTAATTAAATTAAAAAGCGGGACAGCTTAGAATCTCCTCCATGTTTCTTTTCACACAACAACAGAAATACACGCTTGTCTGTTTGTTGAGCTCTATTTTTGATCATTTTTACACTTTACCTAAATAAAGCATGGATTTTAAAGATCCAGAGTGTGAAAGAGGCTGAAATCCAACAACCTTCAACGTCTTACTGGAAGAGAGGTGCCAAATGCTTTACACACATTCCTCTTTATAAATAACTCAACATAAAAGCATAATTATAGAATAAATATCGTGCTTTTTTCCAAAAGTGAAAACCTGACATGTGATTGGACTGTACAGTGGGTTAGGAGCAAACGCCCTTCCCTCCAGGAACCTGACTTTTTCTCAGACGATCGATTTCGGAGTTTCACATCAGAGCAACGCTGCCAAAAATCATGGAATTTGCAAACTCATCAATGTGTTGGTAAAATCTCTGAAAAGTGCGTGTTGTTAACTCAACTCTGAAATAACAGACTTCAACAGAGGTCTGCAAACTTTCAAAATAAAGATTCACCCTTCAAAACTAATTTTTCAAGATTTCAGATGTTTTTTGTTAGATTACCATTAACAAGGTTTCAAACCTGGAAAGCAAACCAAATGGGGGGGGGGGGGGCCTAAATCAGAATTTTGTTTTCAGGCAATGAAAACAATATGCAAGGCTCCAAAACTTAGTTTCAATCATGCCACACCTGTTAAATAAAATGTAAGATTTCAGAGTTTCAACTTTTCAACACCTTTTTCCATGCCTGGAATATGGAACTGGAATATGGAACGATATTTAACCGATATCTAATTACTTATAAGTGTAGTAGTAACAACAGATTGTTATTCATGTGCTAAATATTTCCTCACAGTTGCACACATTGCCGTTGCCACCTTAAATTGGTGATTTAAAATGGTTTGGGTGCTTTGGGACTATTTTTATATTACGGATAAGATGCAGCCTTGTGAATAGGTGTAACTGCTTCCTGTAGAAACACAAAGTGTGCCATTCCTTCTCTGCGATTCCGAGTGTTTATCACATTAGGATGCAGGCACATGCACAGGGTTATATTTAGTTTGCCGCTCTTCCGCTGAGTATAGAGCGGTATGTAGGCACAGCAGATGATATTGTTAGACAAACGCATACACCCACCCAGGTCACAGGCACACACAGAGTCTTCCACCCTAAATCCTTGTCAAGGTCAAGTCTTTGTTAATTGCTTTCTTTGCAGTGGATGGATGGATCACAGCATTAGAGAGGAGGCGGGGAGGTGTCAGTAGAAAAAGCCTCTCTCACACACACACACACACACACACACACACACACACACACACACACACACACACACACAGTAACATGCAAACACAGGAATAAACATTCAAAGCAGACACACATGCGCACGCACATTCTGGCGCGCATGCCAACCAACAGAGACTGGTTATCAGCTAATTAGTGCCAGTAGCTGCAGGGGCCAACCTTATTGACACCGCAATGACAGTTTTCTGGTTTGAGTGGCACCGGCAGTCGTCCGACAGTGTCATTCTGATTCAATTATCAACACACAGACGTGGGGATAAAACTCACAAGCACCCCCCGAGGAGGAAATCCATCCGCTCGAGCGAACCATATGTGTTATTGTGTGCAAACTGACCATCCGCTTCCAAATGACTGATGGACGAACCGAGCGAACAATCCCCGCGTCATGTGAGATTTAAGCAGCATGCAAATATACATAAAACTGAAACAAAGGCGGTGCTGGCACTCATGGAGGCAGGGTACGTGTGTGAGGGGGGATTACACCAGCTATTGTTTTTCCATTTCGGCGTTGGGCCTCCTCCAGCCGGATTGGACTCACTCCTGACGTCCTTTTTAAAGATCACTCTGTACACCGAGCCAGGCTATATAGGGTGTAATCACTTTCAGGGCTGTTGAATATTCTTGGTAAATGAGCCTCGGGCTGGGCTAGCTGCAGCCTATTGCTTTTCTTAGTAAATGGGAGGCTTGGTTAATGTATGCACAATTTCTTTGTTACGTTTTTTTTTGTTAAAATGGATGATGATTGATTGTCAATTCAGGGGCTGCATCCTTCAGACGACACAATCTACAGGGCCCATGAAGGAGGCTGTCTGTATGGGCTGGGTAGAAAAAGAGGGCCAATCCGAAATGAGACGGTCTGGTCCACAGATGCTTTCCATTGGTGTCCCGAGCTTGTCCCGCCCTTATTGTTGTCGTCTAGCATTAAAAAAAAGTTTGAACCCCCCTTGGTTGGACATCTCCTCTCTTTACGGCGCCGTTAGCTTTTTGAAAAAACGGCTCGTCACTGAAGGAAAAGGTTGAGCTGGGGGGGATCCAGCCATTGGAGCCTTTGTTTGATGAAGGACATATTTGTCTGCTGCATCTTTAGAAATTTTTGAAAAGGGACAGGCGTCTTCAAATGCAGGAAATCCACCCCAAAAAATGTCATTATTATCATTTTCTATAGCCAGAAAAAGTCAACACTCAACATAATCTTAATTAACTCCTGAAATACTCTTTCTAGGTTTGGCTTAATTCGTTATTGCCATCTGATCATCACTTTCCGCCCACGGTTGGCTCACTTTTATTTATCAGTGGAAACATCCTATTATAGAAGCACTGTCTGCAGGCTCTGTAGCTGGAGGAGATTATTTGGGGGAGTTGTGACGTAACCTGGAACTACGCAGAGGGGGGGGGGGGGGGGGGGGTTATGAGGCAAGCACACACTCGCACACACACACAGGGATGGTGAGTTGTGCCGTGCCATGCAACTGTTCTGATCTACGAGGATTATCTAATGGGAGGACCGACTAAACAGAATAACCTGCTACTGCAGCCAAGTCTTTTCTCCACGATTTGTTTTATTCGCCTTCAAAGAAAAAACCAGGGCGAATCTGTCAACCGCTGAGCCTCTGATTTTTTTTTTTGGGGGGGGGGGGGAACTGTTTCCAAGACGTGAAGCGCGCAGGAGATGCATAGTTTATGAAACTGCCTGTTCTCGTGCGTAAATGGCAAGAGTTGCATCGGAGTGAATCAGGGGAGAAAGAGGCAAGAAGAACAGAGGGAGGGAGAGAGAGGCTGGAGAAGTAGAGAGAGAGGAAAAGCAGCGAGAGAGAGAGAAAGTGACGGAGCAATATAGTGGAGAACTGGGGGTGAGAGAGAGAGAGAGAGATAGATGGGGGGAGAGAGAGAGAGTGAGAGAGGGAGGGAAAACGGGAGCTGCGAGACGACTTGCTTGGCAGTGTTTGCCTCTGCCTCTCCAGCAATGGGAGCGATGTGCGTAACATGCAGCGGGGAGCGGTGATCATCTTGTGCGCGCCGCATCGCCGTGGAACCGCGCCGTGCGCACTCGAACACGGAGCCGCACCGAGGAGGCGCAGCGCCGCTCCCGCCGCGAGTGGCCGTGTGCTGAGACACTCTTGACGGGGAGGAGAAGAAGAAGCAGAAGAAGAAGAAGAAGAAGAAGAAGAAGAAGAAGAAGAGGGGAGACGTGTTGCGAGGGAAGGATGCCAGCCCTTCAGTCGGTGATCGGGGGTTAATCGCCTCCCCCCCTGTGTTTGGAGCCACTCTGACGCACCGGCAGGCGAAGCAGGAGCGCATACATTTTTGTTGTTGTTGCACAGCTCCCAGCCCTCGTCTTCTTTTTTTATTTTTATTTTATTTTAACCACATCAGAACCGGACTATCAAAGTGAGGATTTCCGCACGACTAACGGGGATGAACGCGTGACTCCACAGTGGACAGACTATGAGCCAGTGCGTGTCTCGGAGCTGAGGTGGAGCGGTCCCCTCTCCCTCTCCCGCCTGCACGGCTCCCTCGGTCCGCCGCGAAGCCTCCCACGCCAGGATGCAGCTTCTCCGAGTTGCGTGGGCACTGACCGGAGCGGCGATCTGCTGCTTCCTCCTCCTCCTCATCCACTCCCGCCTGCTCAAAGAAGGTAACTCCACCGATCCGACGCTTCACTTTCACGCTGCTCCAATGCGCCACCACATTTCCTTTAAGTTTTGCGCACCAGTAATACGCACACGCGGAGCTCGTCCAGCGTCTTTTGGCGCAACCGCAGTCAAATAATCGACTTCCCTCCTTATGGTAGATGTTAAATAAAAAATCCATTCTGAAACCTCACTGAAGCAGACTCATTTGTATGAGGCACACGTTGTCTTGCTCTGCTCTGATTATCCAAACCATGCGTCTTTTTCTCTCCCCCAACAAGTCGTCCAGCTGTGGATAATCGACTGATCAATTTTGGATAATCAAAGAAATAAGTTGAAGCAGTGCATTGGGGTAAAAAGCAGCGTTCACATAATCAGCTCACTGTTTGTGTGGAGAGCTGATTCGTTGTAAACGTTCTCAATAGATGGCACTAGAGTCTAGCTTAAGGGTAATGTTGAGGTCAAGCGGTTCTAATGTCTCTCCGTTTACCTTCTATTGTGTTCTCTGCCCCCTTGTTCATGCTCAATCCGGATAAATCATCATCCGATCATCAGTCACGCACCTCCAGGGGAGGCTCCAGCATCCAGCACACTGTCCACAATGTGGCCGTCAGCACCGCCATGCTGTGTGGGGTGCTGAGCTTCATGTGGACACGGCTGCATTGTAGCGGTGGGTTGTTGGTAATGGTGGAGATTCACTTGCTGACATGCAGCTGGATAAACATCTGTCAGATCCATCAGGAGTCAACTGACAATCCCTCGTCATTAATTCCACCTACAGTCTAACATAATAAATACAAATTGTACCTGTGCTGCTGGGAGATCTCCACGCAGGGGGTGAGCACACTTACTGCTTAAACTCCTTATGAAAGTCAAATGGTGCCACCCGGGGAATTACTGTACTGCATGAACTTGCAATAGAAAACAGCACTTAAAATCCTCTTTAATACATGTAGGCCCCGCGGCGAGCGGCGCCGGTTGTGGCCCTCAGGAATGGCGAGGGGTTTCCATTGTGCTGGTTTTCAAGAAGTGTGGCTTGGAATGGCCACCCCCCCTTCTCCCTGCCTCCGGCCCTGGGCAAATATTCAGGTCAAGCAGTGGCATACACTCTCTTCGCTGAGGCAAGTCCATGGCCAGGAGAATGCCCAGGCTCAGTGAAAGGCGAGGATAGAGGGAAAGGGGGGGAAAAAAAGTTGTCCGTCAGCCAAAATGGGAGACAAAGGGGAGTTCAGGATTCTGTACTGGCACATGTCCCGAAGCCTTCCTTTTGGATTTTTTATTTGCTGTGGCATGCTAGCCTTTCCCGCAGAGGTCACAAAGAGGATTGTGTGGCCACCTAACGGTCCGCTGAAACGCTGCTCGTGGCTGTGTTAATGCGAGGGACTCTCATTAGATTCAGGCTGTCAGCACAGTCGAGCCTGTTGACTGGCAAGGCAATATTTTTGACCTTCACCGCCGCGTTGTTTGTCTGTATCATGTTGTGCTTTTACACCGAGGTTTTTTTTTCCAGCTAAGCCTGCATTTTCTTTGCTTTTGGACCTGACACCGTATAGCCTTTAACTTTGGTGGGGGGGAAACCGCTCTGTGGCGAGAAGACACACTTTTGAGTTCAAAGGGGTTTATATGGTCGTTATTGGAAGCCAGTGGAGAGAGCTGCAGGGGAGAGAGGTACCCGGAGGAGGAGTGAGGATGTGCTCACTTTAGTCTACGAGAATGACCAAGGTCAAAGCCAGCGGTCAGGGCTAATAGCACAAACTGATGAAATGAATTCAAAGGAGTGCGTTAGCGACTGTCTTTTGGGGTGAGGATAATGAAAGGCATGCTCAAGAGGCCTGGGAAAGAATAGACCCCTTTTAACCCATTTAATCATCCCCCACATGTTCCTTAATAAGAATCAGTGTTGTGCAACACAGGCCGCTCCAATATGAATCAGAACAAGGAAAAGGAAGACAAAAAAATCAATTTTCACAGACTGATCACATTTTCTATCATTACCTTCTCGTGGGTTTGTGCTGGTGATGCGGATGTGTATGCAGGTGGTACGTTATATGTAGATAGCCTGTCAGCACAAATCCTGAATAATGATCATACTGGTGAATGTGGGAAGGCTAGCCATAGCTAGAGATCCAGGTTTGGGAATTTATGTCAGCGCTAATGAAGAACACAAAATGTCATCCCTGTGCCAGAGCGTTCGTTAGCCGAATAACACCAAGCAAGTGTATTTTCGGGGGGGTCGCACACCTGATTGCGTCAGCTCGACTTGCACAATGTGAGATGGGATCTCCTGCGCTGGGAAATGAGGATGCGTTGAGGGGGCACTGGGAACGAAAACGTATTAAAACATAATGCATAGGGAATGTGGATGATTTTTGCGCCATAAATTTCCCACACTGTCCACTTCAATAATTCAGGCAATGGAGCGAATCCCAATTTACTCTTCATTGGCCGAGATATTTGTCACATGGCAATTGAGAGCCTGACAGGTTCATGGAATAGTTTTTCTGGGGGGGGGGGGGGGGGGGTGCGTGAATCCGCTTATGGAACCTAGGGCAATATAGGTAAAAAATAATGAAGAGATAACCACATATTACTCACTGTTATAAATTAATTTGTCACATGAAATCGAGGCACCCCGTGGGTTGCAATTAAAGTAATGAAGAGCAGCCACTCGCCTGTAGTCCTTTCGTAAAATAGCAATAAAGTTGGAGAGTCGTGTGAAGATTAGCACCAGGGAAGATATTGGAGAGTTATTGTTAAAGATTTTGAAATGTTGAAACATTTGCCCCTGGAAAATGATATCATTAAGTTATGTTTATCATGAGGAAGAAAGGCCCACAGCTATGGAAGATATTAATCAAATAGTCTTGAATGATTGATCAGCACCAAAGATCATTTTGTTGGAAACCTGTTAGTGCTGTGGTATAAAAAAACGCTTTGATGTCAAGTCGATTTCAAATCTACCCGTTCTTGGAGGCATGTGGTGTCCTAAAGAGAATCCTTGGTAAATCCCTTCACTGAATTCATCTTTTATTTCTACCCATTTTGCTAGAAGACACTGTTCCTATTCCTCACTTCAGAGAGGCCAATCCCCTAAAAGGCCTCTGTGACAACGACAAGTTGAACTGGAGTACCATTGCACATTCTCTTTTTTTGTATACATTCATATAACTAACATCTGCAGTGGCCTCTCCTCACCCTCGACCTCCAGTCTGCCTGACGATTGCAGTTATTGATCCTCAGGTGAAACCACAGGGTGAGCCGCAGCTGGGCCAAAGTGACAGAGATGCGTGTTTTCATTTACCGGAGACACACACCCAGTCAAAGTGATCCTCTTAGAAAAAGAAATGGATTAGAATGACAGTCTGTGGCGTGGCAGCTCTCTCTCGGAGGAGCCTCAGGCAGATTTGGGTCAAGCTGTGGCAAATGCTTGGTGCCATGGACGTAGGTTATTCCCGGGGAAAGGGGAAGCCCTGCCATGTCTTAACACCTGACTTTCAAAAGAGACGCTCCTCATGTCTGTGCTTCCAATTAGCTTCTGTTTTGCTCCAGAAAAACAGGTGGAGAAAAGCAATGGGTTATAATTCTGTAGCTTCTCGTTATTTCACAGAGCAGCTTGTTTATGAACCGCGATGCAGCTCGTGGGAAGTCAGACACCGGAGAGGTCATCAGGTACATGCTTATTTAAAGAGGTCCTTGTGGAACAATGTCTAATCAGGTCACCTTTACAGAGCTCTCGACTCAAAGCCTGTGACCCTGCGAGACAAAGGCCACCGCACTGCAATGTCTCAGATGGCCTTTGTTTGCAGCCTTCAAGACGTGACCCCCCATAGCCTGCAAGTGACCAGTAGCCACAGCACGTCTTTTACAGGACTGGGAACCGATCTATCACTGTGGATTTGCTGGATGCACCAGATATATCAAACAATGGCTGGTTATGTAAGGAGTGCTGCTGAGCTGCTCTTTATATTGACAGTCCTCGATGCCATATCATTTTGTCTTCCTGTTTTTTTTTTGGCTGCAGAGATTTCTGTCCCTGCTATATGTTGTCGTCGGGCCATCTGTGACTGCTGGTTTTTCATTTTATTCCATCAGAACATTAATTCAGTTTGTGCTTGAGAAGCAGAATGCTGAATGCACTCACGGCACAGTCGTTAAGAGGCGTAGCTGTCTGCCAGCCATCACCTGCATCTAAAAGACGTAGATTGTTTAATTACAGCGAAGGCCAGAGTGAGCTGCGGCAGGAGCTCGGGCTTGAATATGACTCAGAGCCACGGCGGCAGAAGTGTAGTCATTAAGTATTTCTTCCTTCTTTAAGCATCTATTATTAATCTGGAGAAAAGAAGGATTTTAGGGAACTCAGCCCTGCAGCCCAGCTTTAGGCTCAAGTGACATAAAGATAATATGCGTGTATTTAATGCCGCAGTAATACTCCTTTAGCATACACAAGCAATGTCACGATCACCGTGTTTTACTTGGCAAATCCTCAGCGATGTGGGATCCCTCACAGCAGTGGCACACACAGGTAAGCCGAGCCTTCCTCCGCATGTAATCTGCTGTGAAGCGATTTAAATTGAGCACAGGTTATCTTTAATGGTCAGTATGGCCCAGAGGGGTAATGCACATAAATCAATTGCCTAATTGATTCATTAGTTAAAGGGTTTGTTAATTAATTCACTTCAATGAATCAATCACAGTTGCAGCAGGAACCTGTGGTGGTTTTTCAAGGTAATCTAAGTCGGCGCCAAACGACCCCCTTGTGTCCTGTGTCCAGAGGCACTTTTAATCTGTGCGTCTGTGTGTGTGTGTGTGTGTGTGAATCCTCAATATTTACTCATGGAACTGTTTTTCACAGTTCTTATCGATTGTGGGTCAGTAAAAAGTGTGCACTATTGCACCCAGTTTCCCTAAAGTCCTATTGATTGCATTTTGGCAGTGCTGTGGGACAATAAAAAAAAAAGCCAGTGCGTTGGAGTTGGACTCTAATGAAAATCTGGCTGTGAGGATCCTCTCTAGGCTCCAGCTTTTTTTACTGAAGAGACCCACTGGCCTTTGGAAATAGTGATGTCAGAAAGACATCAACCTAACACACTTCATTCCTGCCCTTCCACCCGTGAAGTGCCATCTAAAACTCCCCGGGGCCCCACCGATCCGAGCCTGAAGACATAGAAATGAGCTACTCTGTAAATCCTTGAATCACCAAGGACATGCAACGCTACGTCTTACATCGTCTGACCCATTAACGTAATACAGATGCCGGTGATAAAGTGTGTTACACATGCAGTGAATGGCGGCACAGACCAGCAAGTAAACTCAGATCGCTAGATTGTGCTCATCCCCGGATGAAAGATGTGGGACTGAGTGATTTTAATAACCGCAGCTGTATCTTTAATTAAAACCTTGTGCAGAAGTCGGGGGAACGTGTTCTGGTCACTGTAATGTGCCGTATGAATTAGTCATGTGAGTGCTTGTGCACACACACAATATGGGATGAAGGAAGAGTAGTGTTTGGGGGAACACACATAGTAGTACAAGAAGGATGGGCCAGTAGTTTGAGAGGTTAGAGAGTAGCAGGGCCATTTGTCTATCAACGTGTCAGCTGGCGGGAGGGAGTTCCTCTCAGATCAGCGTTTTCCTCCAAGGATGGGCGGATTCCTCTGGGCCCGTTCTTGCAAGACTGGCAAGATGTCCATCATGACCATCTCTCAAAGAGCAGATGGTCCCTCCCCTCGGCTGAGCCAACCCCGGCCTTTAGTGTATTCATTTAGATGTACCAGTTCAAAGAATTGCTGATACAAGGAGAACTGAGCCGGAACCTCTGTCCATCTTATTCATAAACAGACTCGCCAGACTATTGATCCGATGACCACTGGGGATGCTTGAGTGTGATACATCCACACGTTCTCCAGGAAATGACGGGTGAGAAGTGTGCTTACCCTTCCGCGGTTTCAATTTGTGCCTTCCTGCCGTGTCAAAGGCAGAGATGAGGTCATTCCTCCGTTGGATCAATCGCTGCGTCCCTGTTCATCTAGCTGATCAATAGCTACTTAAGAAGTTTGATCTTCCCCGTGCATGGGATCACAGTCATCTGAATGGATTTGAAAACTAGCTTTTTTTTCTGTCTTCACAAAGGTTCTGCCCCTGAGGCTATTGTGACACAAATGTGGTGTCGGTGATAACAGGCTCGGTCATGCTTTATGGATCTGCTGCGTTCAAAGCGTTTCTCCATTTCCATCTGACAGAAACGTAGGTTCAATCTGACATTAGGTTGGCTATAGCACATTCGCTTTTTTTTTGTCAGAGGGGGCAGAATATTACCGATGCTACGCTGCTCCACCGAAAACAAATTGCATGTTACTCTTTAGAAAAATAATGGGGGCTTCATCGATTCGAGCACGGCCAGCCACTTGCTTTGTCTCGCCTGTCAGATTGTGTCTAAAGTAATTTCATAAAGATCATTATTTTCCTTCTCGGGATGTCTTGCGGCCAAACAAGATCCTCATTCGCTCGTTCCTGCATTTTGTACCGCTTACGGCGCCGGCTCTTATGGTCCAATTGAAAATGAATTAGAATAGAATGACACATAATGAAAATCACTAAAAAACATTGGCGTGTCACATCCCCTTAGCTCGTTGCACCCTTGAATAGATTGCTTTTGGGGTGATAGTTCCTGTTCTCGATCCAGCGCCGCGAGAGCAAATGGGCTTAGCTCACTGTAAAGGGCAAGCCATAACATTACGGGTCATAACAAGCATCATTTATCTCATAATGCCATTACAGTGTGCGGAGGCCAAGGTGCTGACATGGATGTTAGTCATGCAACAAAGCGAGATAGCTCAACGTGTGTTGTGCCCTCGGGATGATCGTCGCTGACATTGATAGCTGGCAGATCTCACAAATTGGGATTCAACAGGTTGCCGGAATGATGTTGTGTATTTTCGTTGATCGACGAGACTTGCGATGGACAAACTAACTTTTTTAAAGCTTCGGGAGTTTGTGGATACACAAACCAGGCAAAACGTTTGAATAATGCGTAGTTGAGACAAATTGGAGACGCGGATTTGTACATCTTAATTTTTCTTTCTTTGAAATTCAATGCCATTGTTCTTGCATCTGCCCCAGTTGCAGAACAACCCGAGTAGAGTCCCCTCTCTCGCGGCACCAGGATTACCTTCCCTGCCTGTGCAACTGTTAATAGCTCCGTTTTTTACAGTTACATGGCTGCTGCATATAATTTTATGCGTGTGTTTACAGCTCTGTCGATACAACAGCAGGGCGGGTTGTGAAAAAAGAAAGGAAGAAAAACAGCCGGCAATTCTGCTTCATCATAATCATCACGGTCCATTCCACATGGGGGAGAGAAACTTCATTATTGCACCTGCAGGGACTGTTAAAACCAAACTCATGAATACAGAAAGCTTTCCTCCGTGGTGTGCTGCTTCTTTACAGTGCTGCTGTGAGGTAGTTTTTTTTAAAAGCCAAATTTTTCACTTAAAAGTAATACACATGTACAAGGAATGCACTGAGCGCACGGTCATTTACAAGTCATGCTGCTTGTTTACAGCCGTGGGTGCTAAAGCAGTCAGCTGTCGGTTTGAGCGCAGATAGATTTGTATATCGATGGGGCGGGTGGGTCAATGCTGTTTCCAACCTTGTGTCTCAACATCTGAGGAGTGAATGCACGTCTTTCTAGTTGGTATGCATTGATGTCTGGCGCACATCTTCCCCCCCCTGTCACAGCACTGACTCCACTGGCCTCTTCTTTTCACACACCGAGCAGCCGATATTCCATATTTGCAGAGGTTATTATCACCATAGAAAATCCACTGTAAAGGCCTGAATCAGACGTAGCCTAGATAGCGTTTTACCGCACAGTCTGAAACACACACACACAAAAAAATATCACATTTTATAATGATATGTATTCAGCAAATGAAATGTGCCAGGCTTGCACATTTGCCTTGCTGAACAGACAATAAATTATACCTTGTGCACCGGCACCTAAGCTCAAGGATAATACCACTTCCAATGAGTTGGAAGTAAATGGGGCTTATGGGATGAAGGCAGCAGAAGGCCCTGGCTCAAATCAAACAGCAGGGAGAGGAAACATTGACTTGAAGGTTTGTTTGGTGCTATTCACCTCCTGTGTGTTTTTCCCCCGCGTGCCTCGGAACACATATGAACTATGAGGTTGGCATGTAAACACGCGGCCTAGCTTTTTGTACTGATAACGCAATGTCTGCAAACGTCTCGGCACATGCAGTTAACATGCAGGGGGGCAGAGAAAATTTCTTTGTGCGCACACACACACACACACACACACACACACACACACACGCATGCAGACATCCTTGCAAATATACATTGGACCTTGATGGAATGTACGTGCTATCTCGTGTTTGCCTTGGTACATTGTAAAGCAAATTCCTGTACCTCCAAGTCTAATTTATCAACTGTGAGTGCAGTGTGTTCTTGTGTGTGTGTGTGAGTGCTTGTCTTTGGGTGTGTGTGTGAGTGTGTGTGTGTCATGCATTCTGAACACACACCAACCTTCAAGATGTTGAATAAATGCCGCAAGCCAGTGTAGATGTGCACACTGGCGGCAGGTTCTTATGGGACTCTTGAGAGGATGAAATATTACTGCAGAGGCCACACACATGGACACAGTCCACATGGAAGCACACAAACACACACACACACACACACACACACACACACACACACACACACACACACACACACACACACACACACACACACACACACACACACACACACACACACACACACGCATTAGGGGATCACATCTTGTCAAAGATGGAGATGTGTGTGGACAGAAGAAGCATCTGCTATGTCTTCTACATGTCAGCAGCTTGATAACCTGACACATAACATGCACACACACGTACACACACACACACATATTACACACACATATTACACACACAGAGTACATCCAGAAAACGTTAGCGTCATCTGTCATTTGGTAGCTACACATTGACAGATACAGTACATTCCAGTTATCGTCTGAAATCCTGACATATTCTCTCCCTGTCTGACACACACACACACACACACACACTATAACATAATAACATACACACTAACACACACACACACACACACACTAACAGGAATAATACACAACCCATGTGACGTGTAGGCAGACGAAAAGGCAGAGCTGACACTCGGGAGGCACAGCAGACGTAAAGCCAGTGACATCTCAGCCTTAATAGTGTCTGAAAGGTAAACAGAGCATAGCCACCCACCTGCCTTTAGTCCAGGTGGACCCACTTGAGCAAATTGCCTATTTAATTGATGGACTTGTACTGGTAACTGTGTGTGTGTGCGCACGTTTGTGGGCGTGCACGTGTGTGTTACTGCTGGGGTTTCTGCCGGTGCCTGTGGCTAGGGGAGCAGTAATAGCGGAAAGAGAAATCTGTCAGCCGGTAATGAAATAATTGGAACAAACGGTTACACATGCGGGCGCCGGAGTACACACACACGCAAACATACACACACACATGCACACCCAGCTGCACTTTCCCGAATCACGTAAACACACAAACACATGCACAGACTTGCCATAGGTTTGCACTTTGTTGTATGTGCCCTTGTACACAAACACACACACACACAGCTCCAACCATGAGTACAGATAACAGCCCAGTGAAGGAGCCTGATGCACCATTCGCTTCGGTTGTAGCAACAAATGAACTAAACCCAGTGGGTGAATAGCGACAGACTGTGACAGCAAATGAGGCGGAAAAAAACAGACGGATCAAATTCGGCAATGGAGAAAGATGAGGGAAATAAAGAAAGGACATATATATATATATATATTTGTGTACATAGTGTATGCCGATGTAAACCTCACACCCATAGAGGGGTGGAAAGTGCACGAAAGAACAGGATGTGGAAAAGAGTGGTACGATGACGGAGGAGAAAGAGTTGAGGAAGAACGAGAGAGAGAGAGAGAGAGAGAGAGAGAGAGAGAGAGAGAGAGAGGAGAGAGAGAGAGAGAGAGAGAGAGAGAGAGAGAGAGAGAGAGAGAGAGAGAGAGAGAGAGAGAGAGTCACAGGTTGTTGCTGATGGGTTGCTTCCTGAAATAAATTATTTTTGGGGAGGGTTACCATGGCAACTCAGGTAACGGCAGACAGGGATTGGTTGTGCTAGTAACCTGCACCAGCACATGCACAGAGAGAGAGAGAGAGAAAGAGAGGTGGAGATGGAGAAAGAGTTTCTATCCTTGTCAGGTTTGGTCCAGCCGCACTCTTCAGGATTATTCGGTCCTGCACCTCAGCACTTATCTACGGGGACTAAGATCATTTGTCAGATTTCTGTCATTTCCTCCTCAGATAAAGGTGAAGCTAACCGCTAATCACGTGTTTCAGATGCTCGTGGCTGTCAGACGTTGTAGAGTGACACGGCAGAGGTCAGAGGTCGCGTCTATTTATGACGCTAATGACGCCAGTGTCCCCTCGTGACGTTTGAGAGTCAAACTCTGTCACCCAGAATAAACTTCAGCTGGAGCCTTTGACTGAAAATAGAAATTGTCCCTCCCCCCCCCCCTCCCCCATTAAACTGTGTTTATGTGATTATTCTGATAGTAGAGGAAGGCTACAATATAAATCTTCTCCATTGCAAATAGGAGTTTGCATTGAAACTGTCATTTGAATGGGTTAGGGTTAGGGTAAACACTTTCTATAACCATTTTACCATTTATAAAGTAAATAATATCTATATAAATGTAGTAATCATGAGTCATCTTGCAGTGGGACTGGGTTAGTTTCTGATCCGGTCCCTTTTGCTGCACGTCTCCCACTTGCTCTCTCTAGATTTGGTGCTGATGCTGTAAGCAAAAAAAAAGCCTGAATTATATCTCTTGAGAAAATAAATCTTTTTAATAATCAGAGATTTATAGTTTGGTTGTAAGCCAGAGATAAAAATAACTTTGGGGTTTGGAAAAACATCTGGACCAAAATCCAAATGCTTATTAACACAATGAGATGTACTAACTCATACATGGAGCTTGACTAGTAATTGATACACATAGAACTCCACATTTTAATAAAGACTCAGTGTGCGCTAATGAAATCTAATGATTTGGTACTAACATGGCTTATTAGATCAAATATTTATTCAGTCGCAATTCGGCTTTGAATGTGGTTCTTCATTAATAAGCATCATCAGGGCCGCAGTTCTAATTGCTCATGTTGCTTTAGCAAAGGGTCATCACCATATCTAATAAGCCACTGACAAAGGCAGGAAAGACAAGTGGGCAGCTGTGGCTCAGGAGGGCGAGCGGGTCGTCCACTACCCAGGATGCTGGTGCTCCTCCATTGTATGGATGTGTGTGTGTGTGGAGGGCTGTAAAGCGCCTTGAGCGGCCATCAAGACTAGAAAGCCCACTAACAACAAGAACTATGTCTAAAACAGTTACTTTATGGATATTAATTACATATTCATCTTTGTGTAACTTTATAAGGAAAGTTCAATGTAAAGGGACAATTGAATGTGTTTTCTTTCATGTCGAGTTCCTTTGAATACATGAAATAAAAGAGTGATTTAGTTAAATAGAGACACAAGAAATACATTAACGGCAATTTATTTAATCAAATCGCTCTCAAGTTATTTAATGTATTCGCACTTACGCAACATGAATGAAAACCCTTCATTAAACAGGACCCGTTTTTTATTGAACCAATATAATAAAGTTACATGGTCATTTTATTCAATTACTATTCTTTTCATTTCATGAATACAGACTATTAATATTCACTTAAACCATTAATATATTATGCATTAATCATGGAACACATTTTAAAACATAGATATGGGTTTTTCTTTCTGTTAGGAATGCATTTCTATTCCTACCTCTGCTTCATTTTTTCAATTATAAACCCTTGGAAATCAGCCTAACGTACTTACCCAAACATATATTGCCTTATTACGACATATAGTTTCAAAATATATTATCTAATCCTGAGGTTCCTAAATGTACCATCATGAATCAGGAATGGTTTCTTGCATTTATCTCTATTGAGCACAGAAATCCCAGTCAGACGTTGTATCGGTTGTTTATTTGCATTGGACTGTCCTCAACTCCCACAGATCCTGTCCCACTGGGGTCAAAGGTGAAGGGTGGTAATGATGCATCGCTCCGGGGGCCTGTCGGCATTTCCGGAGTCTGCCTCGTTATCTGAAAAGCTAATCAAAGAAAAGTTAAATTTAATTTGAACATTACCCTGAGTTGAAAGCCCCTGTGATGTTTTTATGATTGTATGATTATTAGTATTACATTTTTTTTTTTTATAAACCCTCATTTCTCCTCCCTGTGTTCCTGGTCAGTGATAAGCCTCTCATCCTTGCTCTATTTGAAAAGCTCATTGCTTTTCAAATAGATCATTGCCTATAAATCATTGCCTATTTGAGGTCTTTTCCAAGCTCCTTGTCACATTTTATGTTGCACGAGGAAACTGCGGTTTCAGTCAAAAACCAGTCCTGTTCGCTGGGCGTCCTGGAAATAGTCCCCATAATGGTGCAGCCCGAGTACATGTATGTTGTAGTGTAGCCCTCTGGAACGGCGAGGAGCCCGAAGAGGGGACACAGTGTGGTTTTAATGTGGTGGATGCAGATGTGGGGAAGTTGCGCCAGTGCAAGTCTCCGCAGGGGGCTATAGAAGGCTGTGCAATGTGTGTCTGTGTGTGTGTGTGTGTGTGTGTGTGCAGGCAGGTGTTCCTGTACGCCTCACTTTGTATACATGTGCACCTGCCTATATGGAGTTGACAGTATAGACTGCAGTCCTAGTGTGTGTGTGTGTGTGTGTGTGTGTGTGTGTGTGTGTGTGTGTGTGTGTGTGTGTGTGTGTGTGTGTGTGTCTGTGTGTGTCTGTGTCTGTGTGTGTCTGTGTGTGTCTGTGTCTGTGTGTGTGTGTCTTTGTACGCTGCAACACACAACACACCCAGTCAATAATTAGCACAGACAGCAGGGGGAATACGATGAGAGAAAGCAAGACGGAAAACAGGACCAAAAAAAAAAAGAAGAAAGGAAAATAGAAACTAATAAGAGCAGCGAGCGCAGCTGAGTACCCCCCACCACCACCAGCACCACCCACCAATCCACCCGTCCTCTGGTTACCGTTGAAATCCAGATAAGGATGTTTCCTCTCTCATTCCGCTAACAAGGCTCTGCATTGGCTCTGACAGAGCTTGAATACCAATTACGCTGCCCTGGCACCTCCTCCGCCGAAAGATAGAGACAGAAATAGGGGTTGTGGGAGCGAGAAAGAGCAGCGGTGTTAAGGGGGGGGGCGGGTGGCGTGGCGGGACAGAGAGGGACACACAGAGAGGGACGAGTGGGGAGAGATGAATGCAGGGACAGGGGAGGGACCCGGAGCGGATACAGCTGACCACATAAAATGACGACGAGTGGCAGCGGGTGGAGGCGGGAGGAGGACACAGCATGTGTCTGGGAACGAGCATGGAGAGAGGGATGGAAAACCAGGGGGGTAAACAGGGCGAGTGTGAGAGTTCGGGGAGCTGTAAACAAGTGGCTCCCTTTGTCCACAACTTTTCATCCTCCGAGGTGACCGGAGGAGCGTGACTGGGTGGCCTTCACTGTCGGAGGCCATTTCCCATGAGTCAGAGCTACTTTTCTTTTTTTCCGGCTCTCCTCCCTTTGCGTCTTCGAGTGACGGCTGCCCATCGGCTGGTAATAATAGCGGAGGCCCGATGATAGCTCTAGTGTTGAGGTTGCTGAATAATTTATCATATATGCCGCGCCGCAGTGAGCACATAGTCTCCATTAAAGCTCATTGACTGTCTGTGCTCCAGCTCTTGGCCCTGGCTTTAGTAGTAATGCGTGCACACACACACACACACACACACACACACACACACGGACATACTGTACATACATACAGACACATTTGCATGCATTCACAAATAGTGAACTGCCTCCCCGTACTTGACATGCTCCCGTCGCCCCTTTCCCCTTTTTCCCTCTTCCTCATCTTCTCCTCTTTTGTTATGCAAAATGCTGTCGCTACAGTAGGCAGTGCTGTTTCCACTGGTAGGAGCAGGCCGAGGTGCCAAAAGCCGAGTGTGCGATAAGAATTCAGGTTTTAAATAATTAAAAAAGTGGACGTGAACATGCTGAACTCCGCTGAGAGGAGCCACAAAGCAGGAGGCAGGACACTCTCACCCCCATGTCACCACTCGCTGGGAAACACAAAACTATCTTTTACTCATTCTCCTGCCGTCTATTTCTCTCCCGTCTCTCGCTTCCTTCTTTCCACGCTCGCGGCGCTTTATTTATATATTTATTTGTTTTATTGCTGGAGTCGATTGCCAGGCGCCACCTTTGTGACTGACACAAAGACGAGTGTTTGCTTTGAGCAGCGGCGGCCGTGTTGCTCCATCACCTCCCGCTCATCCGGTTATTGTGTGTACAGGGCGCGTGACATTGTGTTCTGCTGCATCGGAAGTTATTCTCCTCCTCCTCCTCCTCCTCCTCCTCCTCCGATGTATTTGACGACTCCACATTGTTGCTGTGGTGAATGGAATGATGTATGTTTCTGCAGCGGGCAGGTTGACAGGGGGGGTGATTAAGTTGAGCAGTGTGTTCTGTTGAGCCTAACGATTTCACCATCACTCTGGACTATTTAAACTTTCATATGGAGTTTCAAAATCGACTTATCTGCGGGCTGTAGAAAACGACTGCGGCCATTAATTTGTTATGGGATGTTCATCGCACACACTTAAGCCAATCACACTAATTTCCTTTTGACAGTCGGTAACATATATCCACTTCCCAGGCATTATCCTCGTTGAAAACATATTCAAAAGTTTATATCTGGTTGGGATTTAGTTGAGACTTAAGATGAAGCCAGGAAAGAAGCAGCGGGGAGCTGAAGCTAAGTTGAGACCAGGGCTGGGCCTTAGTCTCCATCATACTATACACTTACACATGAAATGAACAGTGTGGGCTTTTCAAAAATTAATTTATAATCTTCCACTCAATTTAGTGTTGTTATGCTTTAATAATAATAAGTGATAGAATGTGTTCATGAAAAAAAAATGTGCTTAAAGCTGTGCTCTCCATATTAATGGTAGTTTTGAGAAATAGAAGAAATACTATGTTAACCTTTTAAAAACAATTATGAGAAACATTGACCTGTACTGTCTTGTCTTCAACTGATGTTTAATTCAATCATCTGTTCGGACAATACTGAATGTAAATATCAATATATATAATCCTGATTAAAGAGCCGTGAATTTGAGTTGCATCCGAATTATTCTACAATATCCTTGTATATTTTAATGCAAATTCAAATGTGGTGTAGCTCAGACAATGTCGGACATGTAGACTATTAATTAAAATGAATGACACGTCTATGCTTCCTTTCACTATCCAGAAATGAAGCCCAAATATCCTGAATACGAACCAATTACATTATTTCTAACCAGATCCCGCCCATACACCCGCTCGACTAATCACGAGTCAGTCTCAGGTGTCAATCATGATGTTTCACCCCGTTCTTATAGCATCAAATAACAAAAAAATCTAAAACTACGAGCACTTGAACATAATCAGTGTGATAACAAATGACAGAAACCAACTTATTTGACGTGTACTTTTACCGTTTTGTTCAGCCCATGTCCTTTTATTGTGAAGGAG
Source organism: Pleuronectes platessa (assembly GCF_947347685.1). Lineage (NCBI taxonomy): Eukaryota > Metazoa > Chordata > Actinopteri > Pleuronectiformes > Pleuronectidae > Pleuronectes > Pleuronectes platessa. The sequence goes on from NC_070647.1 coordinate 8,928,092, forward strand.
GCTTATGGGTTTATGACCTCCAAGAATCAACCAGCTCTTGGGTGGGGGCTGAGTTTCAAACAGGCACAGGAGAGGACCCAGTTATTCCTCAATGTGCTTCTACCAGCAGTTATTTTACACTGCTGCCACGTTTGATCGGCACTCTTTAAAACAGATTGGGTTTTTCTGAAAGTCACCCTTTAATTCCCCTGACATTTTGTAGACGGGCGAGGGCTCACGTCAGCCGCCTCTAACAAGGTTGCATAAGCTAAGTAAAATAATTTCCCAGTGACTCACACGCATGAGGAATGAAGGAGCAGCGTTTTTTCAGTTTTTCTAGTGGGAGTTTAATTGGCTCTGTCACATATTTTGCAGTGTTTTATTGCAGCCCTATGGAGTATATCCAAATGCATAACCGTAATATGTAGCATGCTGGAAATTTGATATTAAGGTTTATATTAAGCATATATATCACAGTTAATTATCCTAAAGGAATCCTTGCACAGATACTTTTTAATTCCCATTTTGTTTTATTTTAGAGTGACCTCCTCCATTCAGAGAATGCCTTGAATATATAGTATTTTCTAAGAGACTGCAGCACTTTGGCTATTCCAAGAAAATTAGAATCGAAAAACAACAAAACTGAAATTGTGTCCTGGAGGCTGCAGCATGCCGTCCATGCCAATCTGCCCCCCCCCCCCCCCCCCAACCTCCCGCAGGGAATCTTCCAAACCATTTCACCGTTTTTTTTCTTCTATATGTTTTTCCGTCTTCTTCTTCTTTCCCGGCTTTCCTGCACCGGAGGCACGGGTTTGTGGTATCTCTGCAACCACGGGACTGGTAGTAAGGTGTGTTATCACTGCTGGCACACTTTAAGAGGCACCACACATGCACAACTGACACACACACACATACAGGTGCTGCAATGCACAGATAAAAAAAATTGATTGTGACAGTCTCCCCCTCGGTGGACCTCAGGAGAAGAGGAGAAACAAAACCAGACAGTCACGTCCAGTGGGCGATCTTCCCAATAAGATCGTTTCAAGATCAGTTGCTGTGAGCGGCCGCAAATCCTGAGCGAGACAGAACGTGAACGCCTCAGTCCCCTGTTTCCATCGTTTCCCGATTTTATTGTATTTTCTCGATTGTTCTAATGCATTGGTCAATGATGAAGTGTTACTGTTTGAGGATCTAGTGAAATACCCTGTTCCCTCAGATAATTCCTTTTAAGGTGGTTGGATATATTTCTCCAGATGTGCTAATCATTGTCCGACGAAGTTTAGTAGTTTATGACAAATATCGAAAAAACACGTCTGACTCCCAGCACTTCGAACACAATGCTGCGAAAGAGGGTTTACATTGGGGTCAGGACTTTCTCCAGAGTCTCCCTTCCACAAATGAGCAACGGAAATTTTCTGGTCAGATGTGTTCACAGAGTGTTCGGGAAATTAGAGTCACTACTCTGTTGGACTTGGGTCGGTTGGGACAGACAATTGTGGCCTGGAATCACGCTCAGCTCTGCACACACCACTTTCACCTTCCTACTGCAGGGCTATACTAAATATTAATAATAGGTGTCAACACTGATGCACAAAATTGAGCAGAAAAGGTTTTATTCCTATAAAAAGAGTGTTATATAATTGGTTTGTGCCTGAACGCCACGTAACATTGGTGACGCCAATTACAGCAGCAGACCTGGACGCAAAACAACCATCTAGTCGGCGATCATTCTGTTGGTATGTCAACGTAGCATGGATCTACATTATCGGGGAAAACCAATTATACATGTTATTAGATCTACATTTTTTGGGAATAGTCGATTATGGACGTAATCTACCTCTACAGTCAGACCCGGGAGACAGTGTGAATTTAACATCAAACTCTAACAAATACCTTCAGTATAAGTAGTTAGTTGTGTTGACGTCCTTTCTCATGCACGTGTTCCCTTCTGTTTTCTCATGTGCATTCCCTTCATCAAACCAGTGGCCAGGTTATCTCCTCCTTTATCATTATCTCGCGCACCAGCTCATAAATCTGCGCGCTGATAGCCCTGCTCCAGCGTCTTAATGCATATTCATAATGCCTCCACCTAAATATTCATGAGCAAATGTCTGGCCAAACAGCTTCCCCCGCCAGAAAGGGTGAAATATAAGACACAGTTTGCCTTTTTATGTGCTTGTTTTCACTGCTGTTTGTGGCAATGGGTGGGGCGTTTTGGGGGGTGGGGTGATGGAGTTGCATGTCTAAAGGAGAATTATGGGCACACAAGTTTCCCTCCGACTATGCAGACGACTTCTACGAGGTAGTTCCCGTTTGAGTGTGTTTTTTTTTCAAAAATTGTCCACGGCCGGTAGTTGAAGATGAAAAACGAGCCGAGGAACATCGTTGGAGAGGTTTTATTTCCCGGGGATGGCGCACATACATCACGGCTACAGCAGTAAATGACATATTACAATGCAAATTAGAGATGCATCACTTGCACTTTTTTACAATCAAAACAAAACAGTAAACTCAATGCACTTTATCAGGCAAAGGAGCTTTTTATTGGACAGTGTTGTGTTGCTGTAAGTTTATTCCACCTTCCTGACTGTAGCTCTAACCAGCCTCTAAAGCCGCTCGTGTGTGTTTGCATTGCGTCTGCAAACATCTCTAGAACAAATCTAGTTCTTTTTACATATATATACTTTGGCAAATACTTTCCTCTGATTCTTTGGTAATAAATGTCATTTTAACTCATGTCTTTGTTTAGTTTGTCAGTCTGTTAGTTAGCAGGGTTACACAACTTCTCATGTGTGAGAGAAAACTGCATTGTAAGCAGTTTAAACTGGGATCTGACTGTCCGCATGAACGCTAACAACTCTATGGATGATGGTGCAAGCCGGCAAGTGGCAAATAGCGTTTCATACAGCTTCACAAAGCAGCGATGGATCAACACACCAAGTTAGAGATCTGTGAGGAAAGTTCAAAAACTTTTGGTCGTTAGGGTTATTAAACTGTGATGGGACAAATTAGAAGATAGCAGGCAGCTGAAGTCGAGATCATTAATGTGAAATGATGCTTTGATATGGTGAGATGGGGCATTAGCCTGAGTGGAGGTTCCAGCTCTCAGAGCACCCTTTGAGTTTCTTTGAAATTCACTTCAGGGATCCACTGCATTAATCGCTTGATAGAAGCTTGTTTGCAGACGTGGAGAATGGGAGGTGGAGTGCAATGCTGTCGTGTAAAGGAAGTGGTCGTCAGAATCGACCAAGTGGGGCACACTGCTTGTGTCACACAGCGGGGACGTATAACACACAATTGATCTTCCTCAGAGTTGTGAAATGGTTTTCTGTTTATTCACATCATGTCAAAGTAAAAGAAAAAGTCATTATTTTGGCCATCTCGTCCAGCCCGGGGGGTTACAAGTGCTTGCCACTGTGTAGCTAAATATCACAAATGTAGTCATAGCACACAGACATTATAATGACATTTAAATATGAAACCCACTTTGACATTTCAAATCTTACCTTAAGCAACACTCCTCTTTTTCAACCTTATCTTTATCCTGACTTCAGCGTTAGGAGTAATGATCAGTACAATGTGTGAAGGTTGGTCGGCACAATAACACAATAATGACCCACTGGCCACTGAAACTTCTGCCCTGGTATCAACATGGGACCACAAGCCGTCTGCTCCGAGGACACGGCTGAACACACCCACGTCTGAGCCGGGCCTCGTTTATTTCCTGGATATTGATAATTGGGCATCTTTTATAAAACCAGATGATTTAAGATTCACTGAACATAATGGCTTGGCTTATTAAAATTGGGGTAACTGCAAAGCAACCCTATCATACACACCGTCATGCAAAAAGAGGCCTCAGGGGAAATCTTCTAATAACATCCTCTTTTGTACTCATGTTTCACGTGCGGTGAGCTTTCTATCCCTCACACTTTCATTTACATGGTGTATAATATACTGTGTGTCATTAACTTTCTTCATGGTCAATTCCCTTGTTAATGATTTGAAGTGCAACATTAGGATGTTGCTCAAATTAAGAGAAACTACTTACTTGAGGCTTTTACAGAGGGGATGAGATGTCCAGCTTGAGAAACTGCGTCACAGGCATTGCAGCGTCACACTCACTGTTTCACTGCAGTGTGTGTGTTTGTCTGTGAGTGTGTGTGTGTAGGCTTGCAGGCTGTTGATTCCATAGTAAGCACTTTGCAGCAGCCTTGGTCGGTGACATGTCACACATTAGAGCTCCTGGCTGCGAGCGTCCGGTCCTCCCAAGTTCCTGTTTGAGCATCACAACGACCCTGGAGCCCCTGGACCCTGTCATAAGTGCTCATCATCTGAGTTGAGTTAATGTAAGCATATGCCCAGTTTAAAGACCCCCCCCCCCCCCCCCTCCACTCAAAACTGTGTGTTTTTGTGTTACTTCACTTGGATGTTGCAGTGTAGAACAATGTGTGTGTGACACGACAGGTGTTTTATCTGCAGAGGATTCAAATACTTTTTTGGGGCCGGTCAGTTCCAGTCTTGTACCCAGCAATTAAAGAGTTGACATTAATGTTTGCAGTAATGGCCAAGGACGTGGCTGTAGGGCATCTGTACGACCTTATCTGTAAGGAGAACATATGTACAAACAGGAGATCTACATCTGGTTGGGTGCAATGGAAATTTGCGCGGTTGAATGATGTCCCCTGACTGTGCTCCTGCTTCTCCCCGAGGGCGTGATGGAAGAGTGCGAAAGTGATTAAACAATTTATTGTTCTTGAGAAGTTACACATGCAGTAATTATTCGGGTTATTTGTTTTTTTTTATTTTTTAAGCAAAAACTTGCTAAGCTCCATTTAGCATGGGTTATGAAAACATGCACGTCCCTTTACATTTTGAGCTTTCCATTGCAGTATATTTCATTTAAAAACACTCAATAAGCTCATGTTAAGCAACACTGCTTTTGATTTTGGATTGTTCTGCTGCACCAGTTTTGACTGCGGTTGGCCTTGTTTTGTATTAATGATGTTTATTCTTATTTTAGCTGAAGCTCAAATCAAGAGAATCCTCCAAATTATAATTAGTGCTCAGATCCGAGATGCAAACCCAGTGAAGGAGGAAGTACTCAGACATTTATCTTACGAGTTCAAATGGATAGACAAAAAATGTACTCAAGTAAAAGTACCACATTAAGGTTTCTACTTCACTAAAATTAACTAAGTGCTTGCTTTTAGATATAAGTATTAAAAGTAAAAGTACTTGCTAATTCCTTGAGGCGATGGTGTAATAAATCATTAACTGTGCTTGCCGTAGATTCTATTTAAGACAACAATAATAAGAAATATACTTAAAACATTGTCATATTAATCAATGGACTGATATTACCTGGTCCTTCTGATTGGATCAGTGGATGAATTTCTTAATCTTTCTATTGAGTATAAAGAATATGTATTTGCTGATGAACGTACTGGAGTAAAAGTACCCAAATTAAAATCTACTTAAGTCAAGTACAGATTAATGAAAAACACACTTAGTAATAAAGTAAATGTACTTTGTTACATCCCACCACATAGTGTGATTTAGGTCAGAAGAGATGCAGGTCGTCTTCTGATGCTTGGATACAAGACTGCTGTGGGACTCTGACAAAGTGACAGAGGCTGACAGCCGAACGTTCCTCGACTCCCGATCCTCCTCAGCAGGACACCACATGTTCATCTGTGAAAACATTTCAATCGCAGAGCAAAAAAAAGAAAAAAGAAAGCAGAGGAACAAGTTTCTTTATTTCCTCCCTTTCACATCTTTTCAAACAGGTTGCACTCCTGAGCGCCGGTATCTCCGTTTCCAACGAGTCGAAACCCTGTCGCAGGCAGTGACACGCGCAACTCAGAGTGAGCACTTGTGTGTGTGTGTGTGTGTGTGTGTGTGCGCACATGGATGAAAAGCCACCGTTAACAATGGTCCGACATGAGATGAGCTGGGTGTTTTTTTGCTCTGAGTAGTTGTCTCATTGTCAGTCAGTCAGCCGTCAGCAGCATTATTGTAATGATTAGGGGAAGGCCTTTTGTTTCCGACCAGGGAGTCATGTCTTTTCAGCTCATTTAGAGGAGAGGAGAGGAAGAAGAGAGGAAGAGGAGGAAAGGAAGAGAAAAAAAGAGATGAAGAGGATGATGATGGAAGAGGAAGAGGTGAGGAGAGAGACAGTGAGGAGAGAGAGGAGAGGTAAAAGAAGATAGAGGTTTTGAGGAGAGGAACAGAGAGGAATGAGAGGAGGAAGAGGACAAGGACAATGAGAGGGAGAGGAAGAGGAAGCTCAGAGGAAGAGCAGAGGAAAAATGGAGAAAACATAAATCCTACTGAATAACTTAGGTCACGGCACAGATCACTCTGTTATTTTAACTGGTTTTCTCTCCTTTGTCTTCTTTGCTCAATTTCTCCCTCATTTCTGCCACATTCCCCTCTCTCTATTTCTCTCTCTCTCTCTCTCTCTCTCTCTCTCTCTCTCTCTCTCTCTCTCTCTCTCTCTCTCTGTCCATCATCTCTCCGTCTCCTCTCGCTCCCAGACACTGTGACATCCACACACAGAAAAAAATAAATTGCAAACTTTGAAGTCTCAATGCAGTGTCAGCCGCACGCTTCCTCACTTGTCTGCTCTGCTTTTTATTGGCGCCCCCAGAACGTTGTGCGATGGTAATTGAGCGAGCTGCTAATCAGGCGCAGCGTGGAGTTCTGGTGCGATGACAGTTCTCCGGCATGAAGAAGCTGAAGGCATATGGTAAATGGCCGTGTGCTAAACCCCACTCCCCCCAGTTTCTGCCTCTCATGCAGAACATATGCAGTTTACAGTGATAACAGTGGCAGATGAATCCTGAAACGGCCGGTCCTCGATTTTCAGAGGTGAACAGAGGCAGGCGTCTCGTTTCTGACAGTAACCGTTAGTGGTGACAGCTGAGATGATGCTGTGGTCGGCAGCTTTTTGCCTTTGTTAGCTAGATTGAGGGGGAACTCAATATAGCTGCTATCAGATATGCACTGAACCCCGGATAATATCCTGAGATTATCCAGACAGGCTGAATGTGAGAATGCAAATGTTCGAGTGAAACGCTATACGGACATTCCCCAGAGTTTCAAACTCCAGATAATGTCCGTCAGAGAATACAGCGCTAGATTTGCAGGGATCACCATGAGCGAGTAGGTTGATGATGTTTTCGACCTGCGAAAGCACAAAAAAGGTGTGCTAAAGGACTTAGGCGTAACATCAACAGCTAAAATAGCTTTTTTAGCTCTTGTGGAGCCCTGTTAGTTATTCCCGGTGTCATCTCACAAAGCTGGGGCTACAGCAGGTTGTTAACATTGTGTGTCTAAGACTGGGACAGAGCTGCTAACACTGGTAGCATTAATTAAGATGCTCCACAGAGTTACTTCAGAGTTGACGTGAATTTCTGATGCATCCCAAAAACGAATATGCAGTGATGTGCCCCTTTGATTTAATGCAAAGTTACTACTCTGTGTAGTAAATTGTGTGTAGCTAATTGTTGAAACTGAAGTTAGAAGAGATAAATACTTAAGATCACCTGTACAGCAGCCTCAGGCCTGGTCTGATATGCTGTGTTTCATACACACTCTGCACACAGGCGACACAGTTTATGCAAAGCATTTCAAATTGTCTTTGTGGCTTATGGCCAAGTCCTGGAACGGTCCTCTTGATAAGCTCCCAAAAGTCGAGACCTATCAGCGAGAGTGGAGGCCCTGATGGGCTGCATCTCTCCAGACTCATCTCCTGTATCCCAAGTAGGGCTCGCAGACATTTTTTTTCCTCCATGCGGGACACAGAAATATGAACTTTCAGCGCGGTGCGGCTGCCAGCGTCCAGTGCCAAACAGTCCATTCCGTCCATCAGAGGGGCGGCTCCAGATTGGCGTCTCTGGGCTGCTGGCAGCATTGGCCAAAGCAAGGAGCTGCTCCATCAGTGTTTTTTGGAGGTCAGTCACCTAATAGACTACTTAAAATGTGCTACACTGATCCTGTAGAGTGTTCCAGTTTTTTTTTTTTGTCACAATGCAGCAGGAGCGAGGCTAAAGCTTCAGAGCTAACAGTAAACAAGGATTGACGTAAATGTGCGACTTATGGAATCAGGAATTGTGCATCGGTGTTGGACCTATAATTGTGGTTCCCTTCATTACCATCGACGTAGAAAAATCTTAGATCCGCCGCTGCACGATCCACTCTTGCAATCAATATGTTATCGCTCTCTATTGTCGACATCTATATTTCCTCTCACTCTGAGCCGGCAGTTAGCTAGAACATTAAAGAGGTCCGTGCATTCACTGTCCCTACCAGAGCAATCTTGTTGGCTACAAGTACAGGGTGCCTCATCCTGTATTGACAGTCCACTTTTAAATAATTAAACGCTCAAGGACCATTATCCTTTGCTTCTGCTTGCTTGGGCCACCATCTTCAGCAAAGTCTATTTTCACAAGCGTCGTCAAGCTGGGACCTGTTGAACCGTTTTTTCTTCACTTTGACAATGGCCTCATCCTTTCCTACAAAAGCATGAAAAGAGCCTCCTCGTAGAAAATACAGCCCTGCCAAGTCGTGTTCCATTTTTGAGCTCCACTTTGTTAGCTGTGTCACCTCAAGCAGAAATATACAAACACAACAGAATAAGGCTCCAGCGTTTTCGTTTCCCTGTTCTAATCTCACTGCAGTGAATTGGGTTTAATGGGATTTGCCAACTTGCATGTACAAAACAGCACACAAAATAGAGGGTTACGAACAGATCAGCAGAAATTAAATGGTGGAGGGAGAAGCTGGAGATACAGTAAAAATAAACATTTCACTTTCTCTGCCCCTTCAAAAAAATACAAGGACGGAAGCGATAAAAACACAATTTTTTTTTTTATTGCTGCAGGTGTTTTCTGTTGATTTCAATTCCTTTTTGGAATCCTCATTTTGAAAGAGGACAAAACTATGTACAATAAGAAATATGTCCTCCTCAAACAATGTAACCGTCCCTGCCCACAATCGTCCATGCGTACTTTACGTTGGCTTGTTTGTTAAGCCATACAACCACTAGAGGGCAGCACGGTATCGAGAGTTTCTGACAACAAACATGCAGACGATGGAGGACGTGAGAAAGAGGCAAAAGCAGGTGTTTGTCTATGTAACTAGACAGAGCAACTTCATAGTAGTTTCTTACCAATCTGCAAAGTCGCTCCTTAAAAAAGTCCCAACATTGGTGCCATTTCTTCTTCGTGACTTATCGTTGTCTCGCTTGAACTATTGGCTACATCGCCCCCTACGATTTATCATGGAACTGCTCCTTTTCTACAGTTTTGTCCGTCGAAATGAACGCAGTGTAGTGTTATGAATTTGTACTGAAATGAAAGAGGGGCACTTGCTCCCTTCAGTGCACATGACCACGTTACTAGTTATCAAGAGTCTCCTTCTCTAGAGGAATTAACCAGTTAACAACGGCCATCTGTAATATGGTCAAGCCTTCAGTCAACTTCCTATCTGACTCCAACCCTGCTTCAATCCCTATATTGATGCACCCCTGTTGCCTCTGTCCAGCCATGTGATCCACCAAGGACATGCCCGCCAATCTGAGTAATCCGCCATGCCAGTCATGTAACTGTTTTATCAGGGCGAAAGCAGTTTGTTTGGAAGAGCTTCATCTCTTGTTTTGTGTCAAGACCTAAATGGAGGTTTCATGGTATGGAGATTGGGTAGAGGTAAACCTGCAGGTCATAGAACTTGCTTTCCCCATCCTGGCTCAGTGAGTATGTCTCTTACAGCACATTATGGACAGAAGGCTCTCTCCCTTTTCCGTATTAACATTGAACATAAATGAGCCTCAAAGCAGAACCTGCTACTGAACCATAGGCGCTTGAGTTCAGGATGAGGAGTTCATTTTAAAAGTGATGAGATTCCAGGAGCGTGGATGCAGCAGTAACATGATCACAGAATCCTATAAAAGAGTGCTTTATTGCTGAAGATAACTGTAACTACAGCCCAGCCCCCAACACCACCACTGATCTTATTATATGCCGTCTGCAATACTCCCCTTTGGCTATTAGAAATAAAATGAATCATACGCTCAAATTGGCATTGACATGCAGTGAAGCTACATGTCTTGAAGGTAAACTCAATCACCGCACTAAGGACACCTGCCCGTGTAGCTCTCATTATCTGTAGATAGGCAAACTGTCTATATTCTTGTATATTTGGGTTTATTTCTAAAGCTTTTGAAGAGAGACAGGAGACAGAGGACAAACAAGGATGAAAGGAAGGAGCAGCCAGTTGGAGATGGAGCGATGGGGACATACCCCGACAGAAAGAGGGACAGATCAGAAGACAGATAGGACTGGGGGAGAGTCTGGCAGACGAAGCAGTGTGTGTGTGTGTGTGTGTGTGTGTGTGTGTGTGTGTCTTTATGTCCCAGCTGAGGATCGGCAGAGCACCAGCACAGAGGCCAAGTTAAATGGGAAGGGGGAGATTAAAGGCAGTGGCGGGGCCTGCAGCCTCTGTATTCAATCACCACTCTCCCCCTCACACCTCAGCCTGCATGCTGATGGAGCCGCAGTGAAAGGAGCCATGCACCCTGCCACTCCCATACACAAGTGCAAAGACTGTTCACATTTTTATCATGGCATTGTCCAAAAAAAACAGGGTTATGATAACATCGTAGAATCGTGTCGATAAAAAAGCCGCTGTCATTAAAATAACATGATTCATCTTTGACAGCCGCCGTGAAAAGCGGATCTCTGGTGCAAAGGCAACAAAATCTGAACGCGGCGTTCAATTACGCACAGTAACGCTTCTCTTCTCTTCCTTGTGAAATATCCCTTTTTAAAAAAAGATCTTTTAAATCTCCTCAACACTCCGCCAACCTTTCCTCAGCTTCGAATGAGAGAGATCATTAAGTCCAGTACAGTAGGTGCAGGGGTGAGTGGAGGCGCGCTGGACGGGGGAGGAGGGGCGTGGGGGGGACATCTGCACCGGTGCGTTGAGTGCGTATGTGACCGGCCTGGTTAATGTCACAGTTACTTACAACTTCAGCCGGATTTATGCGTCTCTGCGGAGGTGTCCTTGCGGCGCAGGCGGCGGCAGATGCTCGTCGCGTGGGAGCAGATTCATAGTTCAGTGTAAAGTTTCACCTGTTGATTGTCACAACGAGAGATGGATTATTCATGCGGGAATAAAGGTTTCGCTCGATTGACGTGGCAACTTCCTGGGAATTTATCTTGACATTTTGTTCTGGGATTTTACCCTCAAATAAAAGGTTTGATTTAAAAACAGAAACGCAGTTAATTAATTATTCTGAATTCTCAGATTTGCATTCATATTTTTGCAATGTTTTACAAAGAACAGTTCTTGTTTAAAGTTACACTACCTGCGATGGAAGGAACCTTACAGTATCATTAGATCCGTCTTGTGTTTGCATTGTAATGTGGCAGAGTCTGACTCTCGTTGTTGAGCTGCAGCAGTGTACAGAAATTTGGTTCTGTAGAACTGATAGTAAGGTGTAAAGAAGGTATATTTTAGTACATACAATAGTTTACAATATATGTAGACAGAGGATCAATGACACATCTGGCCAGAATCAGACACAGCCAGAGGGAAATGTTACCAGCGCCCGATCCCTACCTGACAGGAATTCAGTTTTTTGTGTCCAAACCCGATGTTTTCCCTGATAACAGACCTTCACCACCAACCCTTCTCCCAGCATGAGAACCATATAAGAGCAAATACAAGTAGCTCAAGATGACCAGTCTCCGTGTTGTACCAATGTAGCCCCGAGCTGCAGTCATATTTTTGAAGAGTTGCACCTCAGCTCTGACAGCACCTTCCGCCGAGCCGCAGAGCTCCTGTGACACCCCGATGCAGAAAACATAAATCCATTACTCTTCCATGTTTGCGACTGCGACTTTGACTTAAGAGGTTAGCTGTGGGTTCCTCCCGGCCATCGGCTCGGCTTCGCATTTACCTTCCCCGTCACGTTTGAAAGCATGTCTTTACAGGAGCAGAAATACCCCCCCCCCCCCACAACCACACAACAATGAGTGGATCTTTTCTGAGGTGGGGATAAAGAATTTCCTTTAAAAAAAAGGCTTTGTGGAAGTGATATTTTGTTGTCAAAGAGCGGGAGAAGGTTGTAAATTGTGAATGTCCCACCCCCTGCTGGGTGCCGGGTGTCAGCGAGAGAATAAGTGGAGGAAAAGCGAGGAAGGGAAAATAAAGCGCAACAATACAAAGAAAAGGCGAGATTTAAAAGAAAAAACACAACCGCAGCTCAGGTAGCAACATGAAAGAATCCATGCATACGCTCAACGCAAGTAGCGTCGCACACACTTGCAGATGCTTTGTTATTGATTGTCACACACGGGAGCCAATCGGGGCCCGGATCAGGAGCTGACATGCCTTGCTTAGGTCCCCCGAGCGTGCAGGGAGAGAGAGGCCTGATTTTACCTCCACACATCCACCCAGGGGTCTTTAGTGTGCGAAATCATAGCAACATTTAAGGGACTTCACCTTATCATCATTGCCCTGTGGCGATGTATCCTCCGGGGCTGGAGAATGTGCTTAATTGCGGCGGTGAAGTGGCGCCGGTATGTGTGTGCGCCCATATACAGTTTTCCAGTGTTACCAAGGGTCGCAGGGGTCATTTGTTTTCCCTTTTCTCCCACCGTTTTAATTGATGATCACTCATTGTTTCATGCCAGAACCCCGTTATTAAGCAGAGTTCATTATTCTTGAAGACTAACGCTGGGGAAATGAGGGTGTCTCATGGGAAAACACCATTCTTTACGTGCTTTACACAAGGTCACAGCAGGAGGAAGGAGGCCCAGGCTTCATTATGAAAACCCTACTTAGCCACAAAGGGACTGCTGGAATGTGTTTAATCACGAGTCAATACAACATCGAAGAAAATACATGCATAACGTTGATAAGAATGTGTCTCAAAGCCTCTGAAGTCTAGAGGGAAGCATTAGCATCCGTGCATCCACAAGTCCTTCATTTCAGGCTGCTGTTATCAGTTATACTCTTAATTATATTTGTTATAAAAAAATTGTAAAATGTTTAATAGATTGTTTATTTATGAGATGGCATCCTCAAATTGCTTGTTTTGTCCAAATAACAGTCAAAACCCAGACAGAGTAATAAAAGCTTTTATCACTAAGCCTGCAACCATCAAAGACTTCATTTATGAAATTATTAAATAACCTGGGATTTTTTTTTATTTTCAATTAATTGATTTATCTTTTGGTCGGGACAAGTTCATTAAGTGTTTTGTTTTTGCCAACCAACAGTACAAAACCCCAAATTCAATTTATTATGACTATTTTGTAATTTTTGATCATGACTGCAAATGCTTATTGCTGTATAGTCAACCAATCAATTAATCAAATAAACTTTACAGCTCTCATCCACACAGTGCATAGGCCCGAACCACCAAACTCACATTTTTGCTAAGTAAAGTATTCAAATGATTAATCTACTTAAACTGTTCATAATAATTGGGCTGAAAATCTCCCAGGTGTCATCCCTTATATCAAATGATAACTCTCTCCATGCAAACACGTACATCCAGCTTCATCTGCTGAATTGGGATTCACATTTTTAAATCAAAGTAATTGGATTTCAACTATGCAACACTAAGGGTGGCCTCATTTGGCCAATTTCAAGTCATACTCACCCCTGCACACAATTACAAGGACTTTGCCCATTTGAGGTTTATTTGAACAGATAATCTGGCCAAATTATCCAGTATTGAGAGGGATTGTAAAGAACTGGGGAGGCTCCAACCCAGTTGGGTCACACGAGTTTCTGTGAACTCCCAAATCTCTGGGATCCCCACACAAAAAGAATTTGTTGAAATGCATCTTGAGTGGATTGTCCAGCGTTGTGTTCACACGATTCATATTTATATTTATAAAGTCAGGAAAGATTTAAAAATCCTTTAGTGTGCAGTAGGCACAAGAGTCCTGCCTTGTTAGCTCTGTACTAAGCAGAAGGAAGTGTATTTCATAAGATTACCTGTCTAGGTGTCGGTGCATTACACCATTCACATTTGAGTGTGTGTACTGTCTTGCGGTTATATTTTTTCTGCTATATTTGTGCTTGCATGTGTTTGTGTTCTAGTGTGTATCAGTGTTTCTGTGCGCCTGCTGCTTGCCCAAGCATTTCTGTAAAGAAAGGGCAGAAAAGGAAAATCAAATCACTGTTCAGAGTGGCTCCACAGCAAGCGAGGGGCTCAGACAAGCTTGTTTCACCCAAAATAGATCAGCCAGACCACAGTTCTCTCTCCCTGGTCGTGATGAGAGAGTGCTCCCGATGAGAATTGTCTCCAGAACTTTCTCTTCTGACTCATGGAGGCGTACGGGGGGTATTAATAATTTCAAGGCCAGCTGTATGATGAGTTTTCGGTCACTCTATCAGTGTTAAGGCAAGAGAGTGGATGTCTACTGTGAGTCGAGGCGAACTAAGGGAGGTCAGTTCTTTCTACTGCTCTTTATGAGATGATTTGGGTTTTCCAGGTTAGGTATCATATTGTAGTGTTCTTGTACTCAAAATTAGAAGATTGGCTGTCATTGGTAGCAGACAATTAGCTTAGCTTAAAGACTGTAGAAAACCGCCCCTCTACCACCTCTAAATCGCAATAACTAACAATTAACATGTATTTCTTAAATGTTTTTTTTCCCACAGACTGAGACTATCTATTTTGTGCGGCTAGGCTAAGCAGCTACTATTTTTTCTTCAAACCATTCTTAGCTTATCTTATTAACGGGAAACTGGGATAACTCCAAACTTGACTCTGTTGGAAGATTACAAAAGCCACTTTCTACCTTTCTTTCTCTTTTACAAATCACAGAGCTACCTTCTGAAATATACAGCAGGATGTTGCAAGAAACATTTGACCCCACCGCCGCCCATTTAGATCACGAAACCACTGCACTCACTGATTTCTAGTCATGCGAATACATGGCACTGAAATGGAACATGAAGGTCCAGACACCATATAAATTGAAGTCCGAGTAAATGGCCACCTCCATTGTTTCTCTACCTCTTTCTCCTCCGGCTCTGGTGCATGTCGTTTCAGAGATTTCATTTCGGCCCTACATCATCTGACGGCTCTTTTCCCTAAAGCTGTAATTTGGTCCGCTCCTCTCTCCCTCCCGTTACACCGCATGGTGTTCAGTTGGCTTGTCCAGCCTCTGATTAGGCTTGTTAAAAGGATTCATTTAAAACCCAGCCCGCCGGGCCTCAGGGTAGAGGGATGACATCAAGGTTCTACTAATGCAACGTTTGGATCCAAAATGGGATTTCAGACTTGTAGTCTTGGCGCCAGACTCCTCTCTCTCGTGGAACAGCTGTAGCGTGCTGGAGTGATATACCATTTTAGTCTGGCGATGTCTAACATGTAGGTACACACATACACACTCGGTCCTCTCCAGCAGAGCAGATGTGATGCTGCTCTCCAGCTACATCAAGCTGCTGCGTAGTGTTTCTGGGTTCAGTGGAGAATATAGAGTAAGAAATGTTCTTTTGTTAGAAAGGCTTTAGCCGCTGCACACATTGTTTTGATGTGAACAAAAGTGCATGTTTGTGTTGTAGATCACGTTGCCTCACTGACTCGGAGGACATTGCATTGACTTACATTAATTTCCTGCAGTCTCTAGCCTTAAACCTAACTACTATTAGCTTAACCCTGACCTTTCCCTAACCTTAAAACACGTCTTCACCTTTAAATCTAACGTCTAAAATAATGACGACTTGCTTTTTGTACACCATAAGGAATACAAATCGGCATAATCTGACTTTGTGAACAGATTTAGGTCCCCACAACAGAAGTAGAACCTACACAAACTCACACGCAGGCACACAAAAGTCACCCCGGGTCCTCTGAGACGCCGTGACAACACTGTTTGCTTAACACACAAATCAATATGTTATATTTCAGCACTTAAGGCTTCTAACCTTACACAGCATATTTTTAGCCCCTGCTAGCGAGATCGCAGTGCTCTGAGGATTCCAAAGTCAGTCCCTCGAATAGCTCAAACCACAGCGGTCCAGCTGAGTGCAAGAAGCACTGTGTGTACCAGGGGCTGCTGTTTTAGGCTGTTCTTTTGCCACTAGCCACAGGTTTGTCCACAGTGAGAACAATTAAGCATTTCCAATTACACACTCACCTCCATTTCTATCCTTTCATCACTACTTCATCATTAGAGGTATTAATACATACAGAGAGGAACCAATGATGTTCCCTGAGATGAACAGCGTCCAAATTTTTGCAGTTATATCCATCAACTCTCACTCAACTGATGAACAGCAATTTGCCACATCCCTACTTCTCAGTGTCAGTGTAGCCACACTGGATTGGGTTTCTCCTCAACAGGGCAACTTTTTCTTTAATAGGGCTGGTTAAGCTTTAATTGTGGCAGGTTGTCATGAAATGTGCAACTTTTTGTGCCATTAGTGGGATTTATCTCTACCAAAAGTTAGGCTACATTCATTGGTACCCCATTGCTGCAATTTGTGTCAAAATGTGGAGTCACAATTCAGTCATCTAGATAAGATCCACATATTAAATGTGACTGATACTTTCTGTGGATGCCATTAAAATGTTGAACGCCCATAAACACAAGAAGAACACGTGCTCCTTGTCACTCGTTTTCTATTGTAGCAAAGGAAATAATAGATTAAGTAAATACCTGCTGCAAATGACTACAGACTAAAAGGATGGAGCTCAACTTGTAGCCTATGAAACTGTAGTTCTGTCAGTAATCATATAAAATAGTAAATCCTTATAATTATGCTCAGGATGATAATCCTAATAGATTCACAGCTTTTGCTCTGTGTCAAAGTAATCCAGGTGATAGCTGTCAATATGCCGCTGAAAGGAAATGGTTGCATTATGACTGAGTTTTGCTGAAACATGACGGATACAATAAGCTAAAGTTAGGGACCATCTAAAAGTGATTTTTATGAACAGTTTTATAAATCTCATTATGTGTAGGAAATATCAGAGGAAACGAATTGAATATGAAATGAAGCTGCATAGTTGAGTCGGATAAGAATCTGAATACAAATATTTTGTTGAAATTAACTGATAGAGATGAAGATAGTAGTTTTGTGTTACACCCCTGTTCATTATATAATGTAATGGCATGGTAATTGCATCGCAGTATCAATTGAAAGCAAGCAAATGTGAAATACATTTAATGTACTGCTGAGGGTCTTCGAGATGTGGTCTTGAATTACCATCAGCAAACATTTCTCAGCATTTCATTTTTGGATGGGAGCCCTCATCCTACATCTTTTACTGTATATTCAGAACTAATTGAAAACTTATTCCGTGGAATAGCACGTCTGTATCTTGGGTAAATTTAATGGAAGACTGAATTTTTGTGTCAGATTTAGAAGGACACTTAGGCGAAAAAAAGGCGATTTCTTGTGCAGCACAGTATGCAATCCCAGTTTGATGCCAGCAAGCTGCTGCTTTTCAAAGGACAAGAAAACAAGCATAAACACATTTTATATTTTATACATATCTAAGCATGCGAATCAGCAGATCGAGTCTCTAGAAAGCAGGTTGAGAGGTTTTTTTCATCTCTTGAGCAGCAAAAACAAGAACCCGTTTAAAAAATAATGAAAAGAGCCTCTTGAAATGCTCTCAGACATCTGGGCAAGATACGAGGAGAAAAAAGTGGGTAAAATGTCATGTTTCCCTTCGTTGTAGCTGCACTGGATATTTGTCAAATGGTCGTGTATGCCAGAGCGGCTGTAATGTGCTAAGGAGCTGGAGGAGAAATAATAAAGAAAAGGTGCACGTCAATAACATTACATTGTATTAAGCCACACACTCGGCCACATAAATCCATCTTCTGCCACAGTCAGAGCTTTCATTTCACTCTAGGGTGCCCACACATACATTTTAATCAGCCATTTGGCCGACCAAGCTGACAACTGCTCGACAACAGAAGCTGATAAGGGGGATGATAAATCATAGCACGACTGCTACAATCATTGGGTTAGTTTCTGAGAGCACCTGCCAGTTTCAGATTTTTCCCACTATTCATGAGTCGATTCCAGGAAACAAGATTAGTGTTTCCTCTCTTCGCCGTCCAATTTCTTCACGGGATGACTGTGATGAGGCCGGGCTGCGTCTTGCATCTTTGCATGTGTACAAATTGTTAATGAAAAAACACAATGCACAAGTGTAGAGGTGGTTTGCTGGCCCCTCAAAAAGTGCCCTGTAGGAGCCGTGTAATCCCGATACTCTCTAACCTTCTCTGCAGATCCCTCCAGGGCAGTAAAAGAGGAATATGTTTTGTTTTAGAGCAGAAGGAATGAAATCAGCTCACTTTATTGGAGGACTGACACCAGCTTGTCGTCAAGTTCTTTCACACAATATCTGGCGAGACTGCAGACAGCCCGAACAATTGCAGATGAAACCAAGTTGTTCAAAGCGAATTGTCCTTTGCGATTCTCCACAGACTGATGTCGATATCCTCTCATATAATTTATATTACATCAAATACTAGACATAGGTAGTTATCTAAATATGCTGTGCTCTTTCTATGCCTATTCACAAAATTCCCGTGTGGTGAATATAAAGACAAGACAGATGAATTCCTCTGTGTTATGATAATGAAATCGGGGGCATTGGGTCCATCTTCAGGAGACCTTCATGGTCCCCTGATGATGGCCTGACACCGTTTTCACTTCTCCATTGAAATAGCTCAGCGTTTTCTGTATATTTGTCCCCAAACTTCCAATATTCCTGGTATCTAGAGGGAGAACATTGATTACTTTGATAATCCTTTGACTTTTATTCTATAAGTGAAACTTTTTCAGGGATTAGCATTAGCATGGGATTAGCATTTGTTCTTATATATTCGTGTTCCCCTCAGGATACATTTGAATAACTCTCACAGTCTCTCTACATTTTCTTGCACTTTCAAAATTGACTCGTTCAATATATGTGTTGTACGCCTCGGCTGTGCACTCTGCTTCGTGCCACTCAGCTAACATTAGTATGCTAACACACTTAATTAAGATGCTGTACATGGTTAACATTATTCCCCCGAAGCATCAGCATTTTAGCATTGTTATTATAAACATGTTAGCATGCTCAAATTAGCATTTTGCTCCGAGCACATCGATCCTTAAGCCGCACAGGGATGAAGACGTTGAGTGTTTTGGAATATTCATGACTTGGACCAAAATCTGGATTCTTACTCAAGCACAAACTCCACTTCATATGTTTGTAGCTTAAAATTAAAACTGGAATGATTTCATCCTTCGACTGCAAGTACGTGTATATTAATTAAACACCATTTAAATATTGTTCAACTTGAATCTGGCAAAATGGATTTACTCAACCAGTCCGTACCACTTTGAAGATAGAGTCATTAGTAGCATAGATAGAATCCCTGATAAGCTACTTGGTCCTTAATGACCATGGATACTCTCTGCTGTAACATAAGAAGAATTGAAACACAATATTGCTATACCATCCTTAATATTGACCTATATACACTATGCCAGTAAATCCTGTGCAACTGAGCCCAACTGATGTATTTATACACCGGGTTTAAAATTAGAGGATTCTTTATCACCTCCATGAAGTCAGTGTGGCAGTATAGAAGACAATATACAATGCAAGAAAACAACATGAAAACAATTCTGTTTTCCCAGCAGCTACAGCTGTGACAGTAAAAACAAGGCGGCTGTTTGATGAAATGCCGGCAATTAATGAGCACCGTCGACTCGCGGACCGCGCCGTCAAATCAGCCACCGCCTTTGAGCTCGTCGAACTTCACACATGCTACCTCGGCACCACAACCATCCGCGCGATTACCGCAGACATCCAAACAGTCGTTTCAGCTTCACGCGGTGGAGGAGCTCCAAAGGAGAAGGAACTGACAAAGGGAGGAAGCAGGAGGCAGGCGCGAAGAGTGGAAGATCTGCAGAGATGGTGGGTGGGCGGGGGGGTAGGGCACAGGAAGTAAACACGCACACATGAACAGATTCAGAAACACACACACACACAGGGGCTTACATGACAAGTCATTATCCGGCATCACCTGCAGAAGACAGAGGAGATGGAGGTAGTAAAGTGGGAAGGCATGGAGGAGAGGAAAGAGGAAAGAGGAAATAAAGGAAAAGTGGTGGTGATTGTGTCTCGATCGCTCAAAATACACAGAGGGGATTTCACTGGGATGCAGTTTTGAAGACAGTCTTCCAGGGATGAAGGACAAGTTGGATTTAGTTGGATCTATTAGCAGAAATTGAAATATGATATTCACAATTAGGTTTTCATTAGGGTGTAATAACCTGAAACTAAGAATCATTGTTTTCTCATTACGTTAGAATGAGCCCTTCATTATATAGGGAGTGAGTCCTCCTCCACAGAATCAGCCATGTTTCTAAAGTAAACCTCAATGGGCAAACCGAACCCTGACTCTTGAGAGGGTCTTCTTCATCTCCCACTAGTTCCCACATTGACCTTCAAGTCGTCCTGTGGCAAACATCTTCATTATAGATTTGGTTTTATTGACACACTCAAACTGTGTATTGTTTATGTGAAGCAATAGATTATGGTAGGGGAAGATAAATCACCAACAGCTTTTGCCATCACGCATTATTATAAGAAAAAATGTATCTCATATTCTATTAATCCTTTTTTGTAGATAAACTGAAGACGTAGTACGTGATTCTTTTTGGGATTAAAAAAATGTATCCTACATCTAAAGCTTAATAAACCATTTAAAAACCAATTTGATAATCTGAAAATTGATAATGAGCTCATTTTCTTGGCTCATTAATAGTTGACATTTTAGATATGCATGGTTTTCACAGGCCAGCTGTTTTGTGGTCGGTGCTCTAATGATATGCGTGCGTCTTTTACTTAAGTGTGTGTTTGCGTGTGTGTGTGTTTATGTGTGTGTGTGTGTGTGTGTTTGCGTGTGTGTGTGGCGATAAGTCAGTGGGTGGGACAGTAGAATAAAGAAGAATAATGTTATTGTTGTCCAAGCCAAAGCCTATTTGTTTACTTACTGACAATTCTCAGCTGCAGAATGAGTCACACAGCAAATAACACTGACAAAACATAGGAGCATCACAGGAAGTTTAATATATGTGAATATGTTTTGTGCATCATTTAAAACATTGCAGAGATGGCAGCATTTTGACACGAAAGACCTGAACTTGTGTAAAACATTAACAACATTGTGATGTCATTGGTCAGTAGTAGATTAATATTCTTTCAATGTAAAGAACTGTTACAGAGGTGGCATTAAAATAGCGACATTACTGTATATGAGCATTTTCTCCATTATCTCCAGTATTGCCGCGGCCACCACAGGTCCCAGTGTGTGGATGAGTCCTGATAGATCCCCATTACCCCAGGTGTGACCCCTCGCTGCTCAGTTCATTAAGCCAGCCACCCGAGTGTCCGGGACCCAAGTCCAGATTTAATCACAACTTCCATCCTCCTGCCAATCACAATTAGATCCTGATAAGCCTCTCAACGATGGCCCCCGAGGGCCCCCGCACAGAGACAAAGGTTAATTTGCAAGCAGCAAGGGCCCCGGCTACAGGGCAAAAGGTCACCCTATCGAATACATGGAGGATGTGTGTGTGTGTAAGACGGGGAGGCTTGGCAGCAATTACAAAGTTCATCAGTATTCATGCGTTTCATTCGTGGCTAATGGGTACATTACCTTCAAAGAGGTGGGCTGATAGGATGTGGCCCTTAATGGGAATTAGCTGGTGGGCAGTCTTTAGGCAGCTGCAATGTAAAGTTATTTTGTCACCATTGTCTTTTAGAGTCCCTCCTCACCTGCAGTCACGTCTCCTGAGCAGCTGCACTGGAGATGTTCAGGGTTTAAATCCAAGTCAGTGAAGTCACAATATTTCACTTTCTCGAGAACAAAGAAAAACATATTCTATATAATATCAGTTGAATTCATAACGAGTAAAACACACCTTTATATTTTACCTGGACTATATTAAAGGGTATTTGCTCCATCGGGTGTCATTCTAGTACGATTATAATCATCCCTGAAATATCAAAATCGGGCTGTTACACTGAGAACATGCATTTTCCTTTTCATAGAAAGTCTTGCTGTGGATAATCACATGCACAAACACCCTATGCATTTGTGTCAGGCTCTGCAGTGAGACAAGGCTTTCAACATGGAGATTTTACTGCTGTGTTCTGCCAACTGACCTACAAAGGATTTAAAAAAAAGAAACGAACCACACTGCTTACGCACTACAAATGTAACAGAAGAGACAGACTAGTTTATTTTGCCCTGTTTATGATTTCATCTCTCTGACCTCGGATTCCTGTGGTGCAATGTCATTTCCAGGCCAGCTGGCAGCCGGGACATGTGAGATCGTGACGCTGGACAGGGACAGCAGCCAACCACGGCGGACCATCGCCAGGCAGACGGCCCGCTGCGCCTGTAAGAAGGGCCAGATCGCTGGAACTACAAGAGCCCGGCCCGCCTGCGTGGACGGTAAGGGACATCCTGGCTTATGGCGCCTGTACTCCAACATGAGCATGTTTTTCTGAAGGCATTTCACATTGAACCACGTTGCTATTGATGCATGTGAGGAAAATGGAGTGAATTGTTCCATTGCCCAACGCCAGATCATGTCATTACTTTGAGGGCTGTGAGGGTTTGGCTGTTTTTAGGTGGACTGCCCTGCAAACGTTCATAGATACAAACCAATTTACTTCATTTAAAAAAATGGCTGCAGGTGGAGATTTAAGTCCCCAACCAACAGATGGGCTTATATTTCATGGAAAAGTGACATTATTTGGCAATTTCAACGGCAATAAATTGGAAAACCATTTGCAAAGTTAGAAATTAGTCTTGTTTTCTCTAATGTAAAATGTAAATAGGATAAATAAGCCCCCGCACACTTTCAGTTGTTAATTTTAATACATTTAATCAACTGAAATTCAATTTGGATTAAGTAGGAGGAAATTAGTGAAATGTAGCTACTATGCAAATTTACTTTAAGTGTATTTTTGTTGCCAACTTCCTCACAAAGATCAGTTTTCTGGTATACAATCTAAATACTGTCATAGTCCTGTGAAACCTTTTCATTTGCTAAATGTCCAGTTGCTTATCACTTCTGAGATATTTGGTGTCAACCCATAAAGGAAAATAATCAGAACGACCAAATTTGAAAAAACATTATTATCTGAGAGACAGTGGGGAAATAGTTGCTGCCATGGCATTTTTACCTACATCCACTGTATGTAATGGGAAGGAGCTTTTTCTGTCGAGCCTTTGGAATGTTTCCCATGTCACCATCCCACTCACGTGACGGCTCTGAGGATGTACAGAAATCTAAACCTTCAGATGTGACCGAATGGTCGTGTGGAATTCTTCATCGTGAGCCCACCGCCTCACAGGGGGCCGTCACCGAGTCTCTCTCACTTGATCTGACCTCTAGCTTTGTGTGAGAGTGGGAGGTCGTGTTCACAATGACTCGTCAATGAACAGCTCTGTTTGTAATGTAAGACGTGGTCCTGTGTCGCTGGTTTTACAGGTATGTGTGAGTGGACGGGGGGTTTACGCCATTGGTTAACATGATACTCTCTGTATTCATTGTCCTCCTTTAACCAAACTGCGTCACACTGAGCCTTGTGTGCTCTGTCTAAGTCCTGCAGAGACAAATCTGATCTTGTAGACGCACCAGTCAGGTGGCTGTCCCCACTCATGCCTCTCCTCCTGGTGAATAACTCGCCCAGATATTGCATAAACCCACAGTATTCAGATATTATCAGGAGGCATTTGTCACCGCGGGGGGTTTGCGGAGCACCGTGGCATTTTGTTCAGGCTGGATACTCCTCGCTTTTCTGAAGAGAGCTTACAGGCTTATCAGCTGGATTTTACAGACCTGCGCAGGTGGATGGCAGTCGTAGAAGGTTGGCGCGAACAATCATCCACTGGGAGGAAAAAAAAAGAATCCCTGAAAATTAGATTCATTCACATACTGTTGATATGTCATCGGGGACATTGTGATACAGCGGAACAGAAACTATGAAAAGTGATGCTGTCACGGGCTGAAGGCGAGGAAGGGCTCTTTTTGGCGTGGAGCACATTTCAAATGCATAAGCAATTTAAAGTGGTTGACACATTGTATTAAAATATGTGAGTGCAAGTTGGATACTGATGGACGACGTAAGAGCTCCTTACGTTCACAGGTTGTCAGAGTTGTACATTTTGGTCCAATAGGGGGTTGAGGAGACTAATGCCAAACAATAGATTGCATGCTATTTTTATTTTCATTTAAAATAGCATGATGGGTTTGCATTCTCAGTCCCAAAATTAAAATTTAAGAAAAGAAAATGGATGTGTGCGTGTGTATGTGTTTAAAAAAAACTCAAGGTTAAACAATGTTATAAACAGGTTGATTATTTTGCAATGTGTGTGTGGGTGGAGATTGTTTTCATTTTGAGAGTTTAATATATTCACAATTACATGCACACGAACAAATGCATATCTGTGTGTGCATATTTTCTATGTCATATTGTAATTTACTGTTTCCTTTCCATATTGTCACACACACACACACACACACACACACACACTCCTTTTATTGCAGTTTATATTACAAAATCCCACAGCTTGATATTATTGCAATGCAAATCTGAATATGAGATACTTGTCTTCACGGATGCAATGTGTTGTTCTTGTTTATTCAGAGAGAGAGAGAGAGAGAGAGTGAGAAAGAGAGATAGAGCTGACATAAAAGACCCCAAACGCCACAAATGGGTTTTCAATCAATTTTAATCTACTTGAGTCCTTGAGGTCTGCTCTCTGTTGTAATATGCCTTTTGCCTTGGCTGACCCGACCCGTGTCCTTCATGCCTCAGTCTCTGTTCACATCGGTCATCCCGTGCATGCAGGATAATCCATAGCTCCATCAACGCTCTCACCCGGCCTCCAGGGCGGAGTGCGGTAATGAAAACAGAGAGCGGGCCGCCGTGTCGCCCTCTGTCTTCCCGTCTTCCGGTGTCTCTCTGTGCATTTTGCTGTTTTGAGGAGGTGAAAAACGGGAGATAAGCCGGCGACATGATAAGCCTGCCGCGGCCGCACTGTTTGACGCGCGGGTCCATGAAGAGACTGGCTCAGAAGAGAGAAAAGTACATTTTTAAAAGGATGACATCCTGGCAGCGTGAAATGATCTCTGACCCTTTCATTTTCTCCATCACTTATTTTCTCTTCTCTACTGCTGTTCTTTGCCTTTCCTCCCTTCTCTCTATCTCTCTCCCTCTCTCTCTCTCTCTCTCTCTCTCTCTCTCTCTCTCTCTCTCTCTCTCTCTCTCTCTCTCTCTCTCTTTCACATGCACACTGTCTCTCTCACTCTCTCGCTCTCTCATGTCTTTGATGGCCCGACCCATTTGAGGCCCGTATCGCAGCCCAGTATCGCATAAGTACACCCTCTCCCATCTGCAATTTCATGCTCTCGAGCCTTTTTACCTCTGTGCCTTGATGACTTTTAAGAGCGCCGATATTGATTCTTATTAGGAGGGTGAGAGAGCGAGAGATTAGAGGGAAGGAGAGAGTTGCCTCCTCTCGCCCCGGCAGCAGGGAGGAGTGAGGGAGCCGCAGACAGAGCTGGGCCGAGCTCCAGAGACTTAGAGGAGCTTTCTGAGGGCGACTGTGGTTGCGGTGGCAGCTCGGCGGGGGTTGTCGCCGCCTGAGGTGAATGTGTTTGTGTTTGGTCTTTTCTTTTTCAATACCAGCCTCCGGTATTGATGAAAGCCCCGCTGGTGACCAGTTTGCCGAGGCCGAGGCCCGCAGGTGATACTTTGATGGTTGGAGAAATCGGTTTGGATTGTTGTTTGTGTGTGGAAAAGGGGAAGAATGATGCAGGAACCCACGGTGGTGGAATGCACACTGACTTAGATCAAATATATATAATATGTATTTGAAAGGTAAACTGTACTTTTTACTCCTTTAGCTTTATTTGGTAACATTATTTACTCATGACTCTGTAGTGTAAGATTTTTTCATACAAAATAATTGAAGTGCTTTTAAATTATGATTCAAGGTTCAGTAAACGTAATCTCCTTATTAACTCCTGAGATCCCACAAGAGCTATGGGAACTCAAACTGGGAAGTTTTGCCCTGTAAAACCGAATCAATAACCTGAATGATTGCCTGTAGGTTATTTACTAGGAGCCATAAATATATCAATAACATATCAATTACAGTCTATTTAAAATGTTATTGTCCTTATTTGATCAATATACCCTATTTAATTTACGATGCAGTTTGAGGTATTCCAGAAACAGCTCAGTTTTTCCTCATTCTTCTGCAGCAGCTCGTCTCCTTCTTCTCTTTGTTTCATGCTACAGATACAACAACTGCACAATTTCAAAATTTTTCCAAACAATTCATTTAAAAGTAAAAACCGATAGAAAGACAAAGGAGACTAAGAGTGGGGGAAATACTGGCGAAACCTGCGGCTTCCCATTTAAGACTTAATTTAACAATTAAGTACGTTAATGTAAAGGTTATTCACACACTGCATCACTATCAAATTAATGTATGCTCTACTTCTAATTAGTATAAACTACTCACATTATCCTAATGAGAGCAAATACGACAACTACTTATCAGCTACAACAGCAAAATGCTCTTTTTCACTTTTGTATTAGTAATAATAAGCCTATATAATCTATATGTATCATGTGAGTTTTCAGAAATGTTTGCTGTCCAGTCTTTAGTCTTGAAATTTCTGCATCAGTTATGACAGTCTTGTAGTATGTGTAAAACTACACTACGGAAGTATGTCTTTTACTTTTACAACTTCTACCGTCAGTATTTTTACGCTTTTGAACACAGCACATTTATGTGTAATGTAATTTTTTTTTGTTATATCTATAATCTGTTCTATCTATAAAAGGACTCCCCTCCCACTGGACTGCACATCCAATGGGTAGATTGCATATGAGGAATAGTTTCAGTGAATCAGTCGGCGGTGGAGACACCAGTGAGCATCAGATTCAGTCTCTGGGCGATTAAACCGTACCAGAGCTCCAATCACACGGCATCAGCCCACTGGTTTGATTGGATCCATGGAGGGAAGGAAGAAGAAAGGAGGGGGCCGTGGTCTACTGGGGAAACAAGTCATGTCAGCTCCAGCAGCCAGTTAGCGAGTTAGCCCCTACCGCACCAGTGTCCGGGGGGAGTGAGACTGGGAAAGCTGGTGCGGTGGTGAATCCGTAATGCGGCTCCATCTCTCTATTCTTCTGTTTCACATACACACACATGCAGACCGAACAGTGATGACCGGGAGCTGTGGCCTTATCCAAACGAGCGGGGGAGGAGAGGGCAGGCGGACGGGGGGACGCAGCCGGAGGTGGGATGCTTCTCCTCGGGGGGGGGGGGGGTACTGGTTTGGAGGATGCAGCCTCCGAACTGGAGTGAGACCTAAATCACGCTGCACTCTCCCTGTCCAATTTTGCATCCCATCTTTTTCTCATTCACATTGGTGATGGTGACAAAATACCCTTTGTTTCCCCATCCTAGTAATCTCCAATTTCTAATTCAGTATTGTTTTTGTAACGATTTATTTTTCAGCCGAGGTGTGATTTGCCTTCCTTGCTTTAAAATGCACGATCCCATTCCTTATAATCTCAGTTATTCACATGAAGGATGGCTTCGCTGTGAAATAATTACTCTGTTCTGTTCCTCTCCCGCATCAGAAATCATTTTGGAAAATACAACTGTGTCCAGATTTCAGTTTTGCAATTCAGTGTTTTTCTGAGCTTCCTGTGTTTTTTGGGGGAAATGCTTTTTGCCAAGCTACCTCTTTTGGAACGACTGCTGCTATTTGGTAGAAGAGGAAATGAAAACAACAGGAGAACATAAGATGTATCCCAAAAAAATAAAATCACATAATTCCAGGGGACTGCTCCAGGAACTTCACAGTGCCAGACCCCCCCCCCCCCCCCCCAACACAAGAACATCATGAAGACAACAGAATTCAGACGTGTTCCTGAATTTCCAACGTCATAGTTTGTGCGCTGAAGATGGAACACTGCGACGACGTTATAAATAAAAACAAAGGCTCTGGGAGGAAGAAGTCTGTTTTATATTCCCTTGGCGAGTCAGCTCTGATAACACCGAGCGGCAGTGAGACGGAGAGAAAGGTCCGCTCGAGCTTCCAGGCAGTGATAAAGATTTAATTGTTTCTTCTAGGTTTTTAGTTTAAGAGCATCGTTTGAAACCCTCAATTTGTTTAACTTTTACAATCATCAGCTGCTTTAGTAAGAACCAGGTTTCTGGCCATTTGCAGTGGCGGACACTTTATTTTGAAAAGGTCGAATTAGGATGAAGTAATTTCTTAGTTATTGGTGGAAAGCAGCATGGATTTCATTTTGACATTAGTGTACATGTAAATCATTTGTCTACCTTCACAATTCAGAACTAAACATGTCGAGTGTGAGTTAGAAAGAACAACTTTCCTGTCGTTGTATCTCAGAACTTGAACATTGTCGAGGCAGCTTGCTCCAACTGTCAAGCCATCGCTTTCAAAGGGTGCGGTAGAGAACGAGAACCCAAACTCCCAAATGAGGAGTGTCTGTGTCTTTTCTTTCATTTTGTTCTCCTCTCATCCTATCTCCCCCTCCTTTCTGGTTTTTTTTTTTGTTGCTTTTCTTGGGCACTGTGAATTTTTGGAAAATATTAATGCGGTGCTCACCCTCCAAAAGCGGCTGGTATCAAAACAGTTTCTTTGTGGGTTTACACGCGCAGGGAAACCGAGAGCGAGTTTGTGTTCTGCAGTGTGACAAGCGGAAACACAACACAAAGAAGTCTTGTATTTTCCCTGCAGGGGAAAACGAAACTGACGAGCGGCGGGCATTAGCATAAAAATAATGCAAAGTGTCATGCTCTGGCTGTGGCAGAGTTACAGGAACTTTTCCTTCCATTAACCTTGCATTATGTTGCTCTTTTTGGCCTCCTCCCTGCTGGATTCCTCAATAAGGAAAATCCATTTTCACGGACACAGGGGTTGCGTTGAATTTGAAACTCCCTTTGCACATATATACAGTATCAACACTGACTAAGGTTATGTCATCTTTCTAACTGCAGCTAAAGAGTCACATTGTTGTATGGGGAAAAAGCATCCATTCATTTTTTCCCCAGATGATGGATGTTAACGTAGCCAGAGATGACTTAGTTATGTGCGTGCATGAGTAATCCCATATGCATACATTGACTGTAAATATTTAATATCCCGGATCATATAGCTCATACAGATGCCATAATGCATTCATGTGAGCCCTGATGCTCTCCCTTAATGAAGCTGCATTATCCACACGTGCCTCCTGCCCAGAGTCCATTGCACAGCGCGTTCATAAATCCACAGGCTGGAGGTGATGAAGTGGACCCAGGTGTTCCAGGGTTCTGAGAAGTTGATAACGTCAGAGGTTATTGATGCGCCATTGTCGTGCAACTTGCTCTCTGTGTTTTATTATAATTAATCCGGGGTTGGGTGAGAAAGAGGCCACTAAAGTTCCCCTGGAGAAGTGCTGGATAAGCACATATACGGACGCAATGAAAAGCAGACACGTTGAAAACACTACCTGCGTTCGACTGACGTGTTCGGCTGTTGTGAGTCTTCTCGCTCTGCCGCAGGAAGTTCATTTTGCTCAGGAGGCCTAAAGAGAAAGCTTTTTTTTTTTGTGTAATTCTGTGCTGGTTCAATGCCAAATCGTTCAGCTGGAGATCGACTCCGCGCTAAGTGTTCCAGAAGAGGGCCGCCCGCTCGTCGGAATAACTCCAACAACGCGCCGCATATGGATTTCAAATGAGCCGTCAGACCCTCGTGTTGAAGTATCGCACGGGCCTCTTGGCGGAGCGGGACTGTTAGCGAGGCCAGCGCACCAATCACTTGGTGTGAGCTCCACAAGTCATCCCCACCATCCTCGCCCCCCTTATAAATCTTCAAGAGCTCATACTGTATGTGTCAGCCCAGCCGTCACTCACTCCCAGTCTTTCACATCCTCCGGGAGTGTGGACACAGGGTGCGGGGTTGTGTGTGTGTGTGTGTGGGGGGGGGTGTAAGTGCTCATATAGATTGAGACATTACATATGCAGTATGCACTTACACATAAAAGCACGCAGTTGAATTAAGTCGTAAACACAGCAGGTTCTTCCCCCTTTTCCTTATTTTCTCAAGTGTTTTTACAGCTTCTTCTCCACGCCCTGGTCGGTGGATGTGGACGCCCGTCCTTTATGTTTCCCATGAGCCTCTGCACGGACAACGCCCCCCCCCCCCCCCCCCTCTCCACCTCACTGATCTTGCTGTAAGATAGAACTTGCTCCCGCTGGGAACGCACATCCGAGGGGCCGTGTCTGTTTGCGCGGCTACAAGCTACAGACAATTAATGAATAATTACTGCTCACTGCTAATTACTGCCTCGGGGCCGGTGCAGCAAATCACAGCAGGACGAGGGCACCGCGTCCGTCTGCGATTGGTTACGTCCTTTCTCCTTTTCTCCCTGGTGACCGGGCGTCTTGTCTGTTAACCCGAACACTGTGACGTGTGTTTTTCTTCGACTTTCAAATGAGTCTGGGTTTCTTTAGGTGTGACTCATCTCATGTGACGCTGTGGCCGTTTGTTGCTAACGACATAGTACATCATAGTTTTCTAACAGCAACGGATTTATGAATAAAAAATAAACATAACCAGCTGGAGAAAGGAATGGTACATAAATGAATATTTATAACAAGTATTGACTTTGAATTGTATAATGATGTATAGAAATAAAAAATGAAAATATATTAATGTGTATAAACTTAACTTAGTGACATAGTACATGTTATGTTTGTCCAGTGAAGGATTTATGAATAAAAATGAAGCTAAACGGCAAAAGCGGATGGAATTATAAAAATGTAATATAATATGCTTTAGCATTAGTAACAAGTATTGACTTTCAAATATATAAAGAAATTTGGCCACAAAATGTACAGTGTGAATCTCTATTGTGTCACATCAACCGACAACAAACACACATCACATTATATCAGTGGGAGGGGGGCAGATTACTTCAACAGCATAAGAAATCCAATCATTCACAGCGGTTCAACACTGCAATATAACAGTGAAAACAATTAATATGCAGAATCACTTAACACATACAGCAGTGATACGTGTTGGCTGACGAGCCTGTTTACCGGATTATTAAGTGGCTGTAAATATTCAGTCCAATCTGTGGCCCGTCATTGATTATGTTCACTGCCATTTAAATGTGACTCGTTGTTTTTCCCTGTGACAACCAGGTCTGAGTGAAGCTGCAGCACATTGACTGGTCAAAGTTTTATTTTCTGTAAAAACTTATTTTAACGTAAAAGTAAAGTATCGTATTGCGGGACTGCAGAATAAAATATGGTATGATATGCTTTTGGATGTAGTAATACTATGAATACTATAACTACTATCACCCCTACCACTACTGCTACTACTACTACTACTACTAATAATAATAATCATCATCATCATAACCAATCTAATAAACATGAAAGATATACAAAAACAATACAAATTCTTTCCATGTGAAGTCGAATATTTATTTACATACTCTCAAGTGTCTAAAATACATTTAGACATTGGTTATTCTGTACACTGCACATTGTCTGATCACGTCCTTGTAATCACCTCTGCGGGAAAAAAAGGAAATCGTGTGTTTGAGACGTCCTCGAAAAAATCCACAATCATTCAGCAGCACACCCCCCCCCCCCTGACAAACACCAAGATGGGATATGTAAAACAACTGCTTGTTCTGCCGTGATTCCCTGTATTTGTCTAAATGTCAGCCTGTGCGGTGAACTTGGCGGAACGTGTCGGGTGCTTGATGGACGCTCGGATGAGGTGAGCCAATCATCTCTGGAGTGCCCGTGCCATTTGGTTTCGGCTGTCATCGGAGGGGGAGCGGGGGTTGCAGGGAAGAGTAGAAAGAGTGCGCTCGCCCACTACTCACTCCCATCTCACTCACTCACTCCCTCTCTCCACTGCGACCCGACACACACGAGTCCGTCTGGCACTGGGAGAGGAGGCGCTTTCCTTTTTAACCCCCATTACTCACAAGGTGCTGATTCCATATGATGGGTGTCAGGGCCCTGCAGTGTACATCTCCTCCACTGCCCGGCACCCACTTATCTTCCTTTCATCGCTTCCTTGTGATTAAACTTCTCTCCCTTTTTTGGTAAGAGCCCAAGGGAATGGTCAGGGCCCCAGTTTTTTGTTGAATGGATGGATGGAGGGAGGGAGGGAGAGATGGGTGAATAGATGTATAGATGGAAAGAGGGAGAAATGGGTGGATGGATAGATGATGAAGGGAGGGATGGATGAAGGAAGGAAGGAAGGGACGGATAGAGGGATGGCTAGGGCTGGATGAAGGGATGGGCGGATGGATGATGAAGGAAGGGATGGATACATGCATGGATAGATAGATGAGGAGATGGAGGGAGGAATGGATGGATGATGGATAGGTTTAGGGATAATGAAAGGGTGAGTGGATGGATGGACGATTGGATGGAAGGATGGTCAGATGTGAAGAGGGAACAGAGGTGGAGATCTGCAATATTTTTCTGTTTTGCAATGTACGGCTGAGCAATAAAGCAATATTCATAATGTATGCAGCATCATGAATCAATAACAATATATCAAAAGGCAAACATATGTTAGTACAATGCTTAATACATCGTGTGAGCGCAGTGAGGAAGTATAACACCTGATTGATTACCTCAGATTTGTAAAATGTTTTGCTGTTTATCAAGTGTTTTTCCTTCTCTGACCATAAAGTTTAAAGTTTAAAACCACAACATTAACTTTGAAACAACGACCTGACATTTATCATTAGAATTGTTAATATTGACTCGTTTTGTAAATATCGGGATATGATTTTTGGAACACATCTTCCAGCTCTACTCGAGCATCAAAACACAAAGCAACCCAACAGCACAGTGAAACCAAATACCCTGCCGCCTTCCGAGCTGTTGAGCTCATGCCGGCAAATTTCCCGGCACGTTTTAATGACGGACAAAGAAGAATCTACAACACATTGTTTCTCCCGTCTCTTGAAAAAACGGGGGGGACAGCGAGTACGTAGCGTGCGCCTGCCGCCGCGCTAGCGAGTAATTTGGTGGTCGGTGGATGTAAATGTACCATGGCTGTGATGATCTTCCTCATTAAAGCGGTGGAGGAACAGCTGCACGAGCACACAGGGCAACTAAAGAAGGGAGGCACTCTATTGTGACTGCAATGATAAAATGCATAATTAGGTAGTCAATGTTGTGTTCCATCTCTCTCTCTCTCTCTCTCCCCTCTCCTCCTCTACCCCCCCCTCTGTCTTGCGCTGATAGGTGCAACTCCGTGTTTCCTCTCCATTTTCAGAAATGATGTTGTTCATTAACGCGATGCAATCTCGGGCAGGGCCGTCTCTCTTCCCCCGCCGCCGCCGCCGCCGCATTTTGTCTTTGGTAATTTACCTTCATTGGCTGGCTTAGCAATTTCATCGGAACACGGCTTCATTTAATAATGTATGCGTCTCGCGGTTGCGCGCTGTTCCAGGCCCCACCTGTAATTGCCGTGCAGCTGGGTGAACTTGGCTGGGTGGATGCAACAGATGAACGTGGGTGGAGGCGCCAGGGGAATGATGGAGAGAGAATGGAACCGGGAGAGGGAATGGTTCTTAAAAAATCATGCTTGGTTGTTGATCTGAACGTTTCGGCATGATATCACAATTAAATGGATATATTTGAGTTATTGTACTCATAGAATTCCGCCAAAAATTCCTCGATATTTCACCTGAATAGTGAATGCATGAATATCTGATGCAGTTTTGGCACCAAGCTATTTGCTCACTCGGAGTGAATTTAGCAGTTGTATGAACTGGAGGCACAGCCTGACAAAAGACTCCATTGTGTTTGTTAATCAGTGCTGGTGCTCACATCCAGATAATCACAGCGTTAGCGTAGCTGTGTCAAAAGCCTAAAACACATCTCTACTGGCAACTTGAAACCTGATGCTTGATCTTGTTTGTTCAATTCTCAGAATGAAACCAAAGTATGACCATCTTTTCCATTTGATTTTATTGTAAGATAGAAACTATTCCTTGCTCAGGACCAGCTGCTCCCTTGAGTCTCTGCTGGTTGTCTGACTCTGTCTTTGTGTTTGAATGTAGATATTAGAAGAATAAGACATTAGAATATAATAATAATAAATAAGGAGGAGCCTTGAAGCGGGACAGTCTAGCTGGATATCGCTCTGACGTAATCATTCTTCAAATGCAGCCCCTGAATTGAGACACAGCTTGTGTTGCGCTGGGACAAAGCAATGCTCTCTGTTTTTATTCTTTATGCTAAACTAAGCTAGAATTAGGTAAATAATAAACACATTTCCCAAACTGCTTAACTGTTTCTGTAACACAGGTTTTTGCATCGTGTCTCTAATTCTGTGCTGACGACACAAGCTACTGTGTCCTTATATGTGCTGTGTTTGTCTGCATGTGTGCGTGTGTGTATGCGCTGTCCTGAAACACAACTGCAGTCACCCTCCGCTCTCATCTAATTGTTCTGCAAAGCCCCGCGAGCAGGACTGTGGTCACAGTTGTCTTTGTCCTTGGGTTGGAGCACCACTGGCTCACCTTGCCAGTAATAAAATAAGAAAAAAAAAGCCTAGGCCTTCTGTTAAGTGCGCAACGACCACAAACTGTGTGTGTGTGTCTGTGTGTGTGTGTGAGAGTGTGTCCCTCAGAAGGAGGACAGACATCGTTATCCCCACCCTTCACACCATCCTGTCCAGGGGAACCTTTTAATCTCCCTTTGAGAAAAAATAGAATAAAATCAGATGAAGTGAAATAGAGGCCCCCCCCCCCCGCTCGCCGTGTATCATCCTCTGCTGTCGCACGGGGGCAATTTTATAAGAGCCAGTTAGGGGACATCACATGGCCAAAATAATATTAGTATGGTGGTGACAGGCATGTGAAGGCAAGATGAATCTAGGATAAAAATAAAGGCAAATGAATACAAATAGTGTCTCCTTCACCTAGAGGGGGGAATAAATCATATGTGGACTAATGTGGTGTGTTCTCTCTCCCTCCCTCTCTCTCTCTGAGGCTTTTTTCGCTATCACACAGA
The DNA here is from genome assembly GCF_947347685.1 of Pleuronectes platessa. Classification (NCBI taxonomy): domain Eukaryota; kingdom Metazoa; phylum Chordata; class Actinopteri; order Pleuronectiformes; family Pleuronectidae; genus Pleuronectes; species Pleuronectes platessa. Next base: position 8,963,236 of record NC_070647.1, read on the forward strand.
CACTCTCCCATTTTCCGTTGCTTTTCATTCTCCGACTCACTCCATCTGATTAGGTTCGCTACAGCGTCCCTCTGTATTCATAATCCGCCCCGAGAGGTGAGGTGGAAAGCAGAGGGATTTGCTCCGTGTAGGTGTCAGAGCGACTTTTAGATTTTGAAATCTCCGTTACATAAGATGTCTGTGCCCGGTGTGACCTGTCTGCTCGTTTTTGTGTGTGTGTGTGTGTGTGTGTGTACCTTTGTGTTTACTCGTGTGGCTGACTTGGCCATGAACACACCATACACACAGACCTCTCCGATCAACCGTGCCCACTGCTCTGTACACACGCTCCCTTGAAACTCAAAATAATGCAAAAGGACGACCATGTTGACTGACTGCATGTTGTCCTGTGGCTCTCGCAGCTTGTACCTTTGGGGCTGTTGCGATAACACAATTTGCTGCGCTTGTGTAATTACCGTTCTCCGCCCCTTGTAGAATTGTATTTACAACCCAACTTTGCTCCACAGGTTAGCGTGCTGGCATATGGAGGCTGGCTTGACGGTCCCCTTTAGGCACTACTAATCCACGCAGTAATCCACAGGATTCCCCATGTCCATCTGCATGCGTTTGATTAATTCCATTAATTCCATAAACTCCACTCCGTTGTCCGTCTTGCTGTTGGTGTGAATTAAAAAATCTCCTGACAGCTCTTCCAACATGCAAACATGGAGCTGAGCCCAACACGTGCATACTGCAGAGCAAACAGACTGGACCATGACAGGTAGTGGAGAGGAGACTATTACAATGAAGAAGAGGTGGAATTTCTTCAACATAAATATCTCACAAAGTTTCCATAATTTCCTCTTAGAAATAATTCAAGGATCTTGACTCTCTACTTTCTTTCTTTTATTGTAAAAGATTAAACCCAGATTTCTTCAGCAGTGAGAGAATAGTTCTGTCATGTTGTAACGTCTATTGGCATTTTCAAGCTTTCGACATTTAAAAAAATGTTAAGCCGTCTGCTCGCAGTCGAAGCGTCTAACTATTCATCCATTGTCTCTGTCGCTGGAGCCAATCCCAGCTGACTTTGTTCGACAAGTGGGGTACGCCCTTGACAGGTCGCCAGCGTTTCGCACGGCCAACATACACGGACAAACAACCATTCACCAATGGACAATTTAGAGTCTCCAATTAACCTAACCCCAATCTGCATGTATTTGGACTTTGGGAGGAAGCCAGAGTACCCAGACAAAACCCACATGGACACGTGGAGCATATGCAAAGAAAGGCCCCAGGCCGAACTGGGATTAGAACCTGTTTACCATGAGGCGACCAGTGCAAACCATTGCAACACCGAGCTGCCACCTTCAGAGCAAAAGTCTGAATGTTAAATGCACCTTTAGGCCTTTTATGATGCACAAAATTAACCATTTCAGGCCCTGTGTTGCAAACTGCTGTAGCTGCAATCGTCCCATATGTCACTTACATGGGTCAACGCACCAAAGTCCTGGAAATAATTGTATACAACCCTCATACATAGAAGAGATGGATAAACCATTGCTTGTACAAGTATACTGTGGAAGTTTTGATCATATCGAGGGTTTCAGATTGAGGAGACAAACTTTGGCAGCATTTCTTCACCGCACACATAAAACTGCTACAGCTGCTACCTTTTCACCCTTCCCTGAAAAATGGATAAACTGTGAGTTAATGGGACCGGGCAAGAGTGATTTGACGGTGCACAGGGCAAGTCGCGATTGAGGGATGGAGGAGAAGGAGGTAAAGCCTCACATCGGGTGATTGTGTGTTGCATGTACGCACCGCAGGCAAAGCAGACCTTGCTCTCCGCAGTTTGAGTCTAAACTGAGGCCAGAGGCTTGGTCCCGAGGGGAACAACACTCTGTATGAGCACTTAGTGTGGATATAGCACTTTGAAAGGCCACAACTGTTGAAATGTGTTGTGTACAAAACATTTCAACTTAGATTTGACGTATCACTGTTGAGAAAAAAATGTTTTGTTCCCATTGAAAGCCAAATTCTATGTCTGTGGATTTGTCATATTTCAGTTTAATTCATGGACAAAGACCAGAGGTTGGTGGCCTCAGTCCTCTAAGGCCAATGCAATGCATACGTTTTTTTAAATATAATTCACCCAAGAGAACTGATATGTCATCTTTTTTTCTTTAATTGCAGCCATTCTGAAATACGATTTTTGAAATCCTTTGTGGGTGTTAAAAAAAAACAAAAAAAAGACAATCTGCAGAAGAGCAGTCATCCAAAAATGGCAGGCCCCGGGACACAGCCGAGTCCTGCTGCTTTTAATTCTAGCCCTTCTATCGGGGATTGTTTTACACCTGGGATGTCAGGTGAATGCAATTAGCCATCACACGCCAGACAACCAGCAGCGCTCCGAGTCCTCGAGGCCACGACTGAAAACCGTAATTGCCACAAAGTGATAAGATTCCCTTTGAAACTTCAGCTCCTGTCACTAAATGTAAAAAAAAAAAAAAAACAGCATAAAGACAGGCTGCCAGTTTTCTTGGATGGAAGCGTTCTTTGTAATTATTGTATTTGTAAAAAAAAAAAAAATGTATGTTGTAATGAATTATTGATTTGGGCCACAAAAACTAAGGGTGAACATAACCAATCATTGCAGGAAATTAATTCCAAGACACATTGTGAACAAGGCAATTAACTTTCTGGTCGTGGAAAAAAGGCTTTAGTGTGGTTTTACTTCACATGAAGAGCAACAGCAGCATTCTAATAGGCTCCTATAAAGGGGGGGGGGGGGGGGGGGGGGGGTTGGAGGGATGCAGTTTCAATGGGTCCTCCGTGTGTTAATTGGTGGGAAAGTGAGTCTTGCTCTGCAAATCAGTTTTCAACTTCAACAGCTCCCAGACAAAGTGTTAACTGAGAGCTGTGCAATTAGGGGATGGATCAATAAGGCTGGCATCCCCAAAATGGCCTCCCACTCCACCGCCATAAGTCAAACACAGAGAGTGAGACATGCACACACAAACCACCGCCTGCTGACCCTGCTGGATTGTCCTGTGCCTCTATTCCTTAAAGCAGAAATCAAATACAGTTTGATTTAGCAATTTAGCAATAATACAGAATAACCACTATTGTTAATGTAGCTCAAAAATACGATACTTTGAAATATTCTGCACTCATTTCGAGTAATTTAGAATTATTTTAGGATTTTAAATGTTATGGCTAACGTTGCATTTTTTTTTCATTTTTATATCAACATTCAATTGAAACTGCTGCTAATCAATTTAGTAATAATTTTTTAATTCAAAGCAGGATATAAGTTTCACACAAACACAAACAGTGTGCATCTGTAAACACGTCTTCTATTATTATACGTCGTCCAACTGTGCAGGATGGAGTTAATGAGGGTGCACAGTGGCCCCGCCCCCTCATCATCGACTCTAATTACCTGCATTGATATTAACGAGCTAATCTGCATGACAACAGAATGTTTGCTCTTTATGTGCACGTGTCCCTGAAGAGGAGAGGAGAAGCTGTGTTCATCTACACAACACAGCTACACACAATACCCACCCCTGTTCTTTTGTTTCCTGAATTAATCTAATGGCGTTAGTTATACATTGTGTTTTCCTCTGTAATATATTGTTATTGACTAATTCTAGTGTTGGTTAAGTTTTGACACTAATATATATAAAAATAGAAAAGCACATATACAGAGCAGTGTATTGGATTACTTTGGGCAGTAAAAACACAATTACTTTAAAAAAGTATGGATACATTGCGTTTTTGGCTGTAATTTTTGTAGTACAATAATAATTAACCATATAAACTACATTGAACTATTGTCTTTCCACTGCTGAAGTAAAAACTGTTAGAGGTCACTGAAGGGCTTCTCAGAGTAGAGGTACTGGACAAAACTTCCCAGCATTCAGTGCACAAACACACGTTTCCCTTTAATGACATTTTCCCTGTTTTATGTTTTAGGTCATGACGTACAAACACTGGGTCTTTTACTGCACACTGGGAGCTGGTAGGGTCTTGAATGTACGAGGAGTTTACTGTGCCCTTAGTGCACATATGAGTTTGTGTGTGTGTGTGTGTGTGTGTATGTGTGTGTGCATAGAATAGTGGTATTCCTGTGGGAGACAAGATCATCTCCTGAGACAGGAAAAAGTCAATATGGGGAGTTACACCGAGCCCACAGGGAGCAGGCCACCAGAGGCTGGACTTATACCGACGGAGAGGGATGGAGAAGACATTTTACTACGTGTGTGTGTGTGTGTGTGTGTGTGTGTGTGTGTGTGTGTGTGTGTGTGTGTGTGTGTGTGTGCTAGAGAGCAAGGGCAAGTGAGAGAGGAGAAATTGTTTTCGTCACTATATATCTGTTGCAGCAGTTGCTTTGCATAAAACCCAGCACACACGCACACATAGGTAAGGAAGTGATAAATTCTACTTTGGTGTGGACTTGTCATGTATTTAATCAAACGTTTGAATCATCTTTCTTTTTTTCTTTTTTTTCTGAAAAAACCTCTGCCATCCGTTGGGAACTGACTTATTGGAAAGATATCATTACATTATGTGTGTGTGTGTGTGTGTGTGTGTGTGTGTGTGTGTGTGTGTGATAAAGAAGAGAAGCAGAAGGGGAAATGCTGCTTAAGAACTTTTACAATATATTTGAATTTAGAGGTCCTGTTTCTGAATTGTGTTTTTAGAAATACTAACCCTTTTTAATGGACTTTAGGAAATATTGACAACAGAAACACCAGTTTCACCCTTAGTGCCACAAGTTTGAATAAAAGCAGATCTGGTTCTACAAAAATTGCTTTCAGAAAGAAAAAAACTAAACTAAAAACTATTTAATTAGCTTTTTTATAAAAAGTTTGTATTTGATTCATTCATCTCACAATTCAGATTAAATCAACCTCTGTGGCTGATTAAGGACAGAGTAGAAGTAGAAGAGCAGCACTAACCCAGTTATGTGACTATTTAAGAGTGCTAATAGCAATAATAGTCATAATTTTGAATACCGGATCCTTTATCTTTAACTGAATCATCTAATTGGAACACCAGACGCATTGTAATTGTACTAGAATTAAACTAACATTGCAATTTCAATATGGGCTTAAAATGCAGTCCATAAAGGTTATGTTAAAGTGTTATAGTTTGACCACATTATATAATATAGGTCAGTAATAAGTGATGTATTCTAACTCTTCTAAGTGTCGGTGAGTTGTACGATTTTCATACAGACTCTGAAAGCCTCTTGTTTAGGTGATTCTCCCTGAGTGGCTCATTATCGGATATTAATCCACAGTGTTTAAATCAACTTTATTTGCTCTCCTGCAATTTACATTTTGAATGAGAGTTTGCATATTTCAGAAACAGAGGTCACATTAATCAACAGGCAGAGCAGGCAGTCAGGTTTCCTCAAGTCGGATAGTTTGTAATTCACGGCGGACATTTGGTTACTTACGGGTCTGAATATATATCTGGGACTGTTAGAGCTGTAATATGCGTCACTCACTCACTCAACCACTCCTTACCTCACACACCTACAGCCTGGTGTTCGCTGTCTCGGCTCAAGCAGGAGCCTTGACCCGTGAGTCAGTCGGATAGCGATGCCTTCCTGCGGCTACGCTCTGACTCAGCGGATGCACCAACGTAAGCACCAATTTCAGGTAGAGTTCTCCCCCTGTTGTGCTGCAACCTTTTAAAATCCGGTTTGTTACAGGAAGAAAAAACAACCTTGGAGATATTGTGTTACTGTTTATCTTTTAGTGGCGTTTCCTTTTGCCGAGCATCACCGGTGCTCACCTCCCCGCGGGCGGTTGCTCCCCCCCCCCCCCCCCCCCCCCGACGCTTCTTTGCAGGGGCACCGATGCTGCATCCTTGGCTCGGTGCCACCTTGGAAGACGATTGTGACTGATCTAAATGAATGCAAACAAGCCCCCCCTGCAGCTGAATGAGAATGGTTACAGCCCGTCCTGATACAGCACAGTCAAACATTGATTTACAGCTGTGTGCTCCCATCTGACTTTGGCCTTCTCCGATTGGTTAAAAGGGCAAAGCTAGCTGTGAACCTCTGCCAGGCAACGTCTCTCTACTGCTTCTTGGTTTTTTGATTCTTTGTTAAAAAGCTGAAACACCGTTGTATTCAGTGACTGAGCCAAATCAGTTTTGCAGCATTAACAGGTTCTTTAAAGTTGTTATCCTCCAGAGTTCAGTCCCAGTTGTTGATGTGATGTAACGCTGCAGCCGGCGCTCCGTGAACAGGTGCTTAGCTTGGAATACAACACAGAGAGCAACTGGTGGATCTGTTTACAGTGCAGCACTTGTTTTAATAAAGAAATCAATCAATAATAATGGCAACAGTAAATAGTGAGGCTGATATTGGCAGTTTTAAATCCCTGGTGGGGACGTGTGGCGGCTCCCAACGCTAATTGCTGGAGGTAATTCCAGAGCGTAAACACATTTAATGGCTATTGCAGAGAAAATATCAACCATATAGAAGACCAGCAATGGTGTTTGAGGGTTTGAAGAAAAAAGAATTGATAAAGCTTTAACAGAAAAGCCCTTTGGTTAAATATTCTAAAATATTCTCAAATTTAAGATTCACAGAAACTCTTAGAAGAATAACAAAGTAAAGGTTTCATCTCACTGTACAGTGAATATTCCGAGTTCCTGGATTTCTGAGTGTCTCCGCTTGTTCAACAATTGACGCGCAGCACTCGTGGAGTCTGAAGAGCACAGAAAGTGTTTCGGCTCATCTCCGCTCGTCGCTATCGCGTTCATCCAGCGCTACTTGATCCCGGCCCCCCCCCCCCCACCCTCTCATGTCGACAGCCGAGCACAAGCTTGTTTAGTTTTACAAGCCAAGCAGAGGTTAATGTTTTTGTACGGAGCAATTGGTGGAATGTTTAGCTGTTTGTGTTTGTGAACGTGTGGGGGGTGTGAGGAGTAACGAAGAAAGAGGATGAGAGAGGAGGTACAAACACGGCAGCAGGGCCTGTGGTGAAACTTGCAGGGCATCAGGAAGAATAAAGAGGGAGGAGAAAGAGCTGGTGAGCTTCCCTTGTACCCACATGCTCCCATGGTGCCTGGATGTTGGTCTGCCTTTATATTTGTCCAGGGACAAAGCAGCACAAGGTATAATCCACCTGCCAGTCCCGTTCAGCCTCAGCAGCACTCTGGCAGGAACATTCTGCTCCCCACTTAAACACAAAATACCATCAGTGCGAAACAGTAGAGCCTATTCTCCTCCTCCTCCTCCTATTTCTCCTCCTCTTCCTCGGGATTACTGTGCGCCGCAGAAGCCACCGCCGCTGTTATAGGAATACGGGAGAGAGAGACAAACTCGGAGAGGGGGAACGGACAGGAGGATGTTTTAGAGGCAGAGCAGGTATTAGCGAGAGCGGGAAAGAGATGAGCGAATAAAGCAGAGAAGACGCAGGGAAAAGAAATGAGCGAGAGGAGGGAGACGGCAGCGCCTCTTCCGCTCCTTCGCCGCCCCCCCCGCTCCTCCGCCGGCGAGGAGGCCCCGGGAGAGGGCAGAGATTGATCGGTTCATTTGGATTGGAAAAGTGGATCTCTCCCTCCAAAAAACTGGTTTCCTTCCAAAACCAAATGACAAATGAGCTATCGATTTGTTGTTTACAATCCGGGGCGCACAATGCCCCCACAGTGCGCATGATGGACCTCATAATGGTCGGGTCTCCCAAGGTTTGCCACCGCCACTCGCCCGCTAACTGACAGCACTCGGGGCCGTGGAACGCCCACAGCAGCACAGTATGTGCAAACCCCCCCATGTTAAATCAAGAGCTTGTATGTTCTGCTCTGCTCCATCTGAAACCATTCAGGCCTTTCTGATAGGAACGCCACTGGTGCTCGGATAAAAAGAAAAACACTTGAATTAACTGAACAAAAGATCCACTTTTCCTCTTTCTCCAGTTTACATTTACATGAATATGAAGGACTTCTCAGTATCGGTCTATGGAGGCCAAACATCGTGACGTTCTCGATCAAAAATCGTGGAGACTGAGCAGCGGAGGGGTCAGACGATCGACCCCTCCGCAGCCACGGACACACTTCCTGTTTCTGAACGCCACAACAAGCTGGTGGTTACTGTTTCCCCCGACCTTTGCTATTGATCCTCGCTGGTCCTTCGGGAAATGTCAAGTTTAAAAACCCCACCAGCCTCAAACCAGCTTAGAACACACAGTACCCACAAACACATGCAACGCACACACACACACACACACAGACACACACAAGCAGCTGAAACAAGAGGGAGATTTCTTTGACCTAATTTCATTGTGAAATATAATTATAAGACGACATTACTGTGTGCCAAGTATGTCTAATTATAGTCACTGGTGTTTTTTGTGATGTCTGCGGATGGGAAATAATGCAAGAGCCTTGTAATCATCAGTCTATTCTCCTGTCTCGATAACACTGTTCATTACCATCAATGGGCTTTTGCAAAGGGGATTACTTCATAGACCAGTTTGCACAGGAATAGCTAAACAGTCTTGTTTTGTTCCGTCTGTAAACACAGAAACACACACACAGACACGTCTGTGATGCTCTGTGCTATTTAGCATTGCTAAAAGGCACTGTGTCAGTTGTGGAGAAAAGAAGTCAAGGTTACTTTCGGAGTTAGTGTACATTTTAAACGAATCTAAACGAAATCTGCAAAAGAAAAGGGGCACTTGGAGCTTCCGTGGTTTGAATGCACAAATTGAAAGTGTGAATACAAGCTGGAGATTGTGTGTTTTTTAAAGGGTCAGAGCTTAAAAATGTAGGGAACAAATGGTGAAATGTTTAACAACGCACTGTATTTTATGAATGTATTACTTTGACTTTTAATTTCAAATCTCAATGAGAAAAGAAACCAGAAATTCTAACCGTCAGATAAATTTACTGGGAAAAAATTATAATAAATAGAGTTTTTTCCCTCTGAAATGTCGTAAGAAGCCGGAAATGTAAAGTGCAAATGCGTCACAGTCATACATAAGTACATTACTTACGTATTTCCATTACTGCAATTATGTCACTTTCCACTGTGGCCATGTGAGTTGAAAATGCATTAAATATTGGACTTGGAAGGATTGTGGAATTAATCTTATCTTGGCAGCTTGATATAGAAAGAGAGGTAAAAAAAAAAAAAGGGAAAGAAGAAAAGATAGAATCAAGAGTAGAGGCAGATTGGGCAGATTCTGATCTGTAACTCAGCACTTTTCTGGCGAAGAGTGAGGGCGAGTTGCGGGGGCGGAGGAATTGTCTAGGAGCGAGAATTAGATTGCTTCCTGATTCAGCCGCCACGCCGGCTTGGGAGGAAATGACATCAGGCAGAAAATAAGAGGGGGGGGGGGAAAGGAAGAGAGGAGCGAGAAGGGCAGGAGGGGACGGAGGTGGAGGATGGATACGCAGCGCAGCCGAGCACTACTCTAAATACATAACTAATGTCCCTCGCAGTGAAACCAGAGTCCCGGCTCATTTATTGTCTCAGTAAAGCTTGTCTGACGGCCTCTGCATCGGTTATCAGTCACAGAACCGTCTTAACTGGGTCAAGACCGCTGGGGTGGGGGTGGAGGCGGGGGGGAATCAGTTCAGCCACGCTCTCTCTCCTCCTCCTCCTCCTCCTCCTCCTCCTCCTCTTCCTCCTCGCTCTGTCTTTGGAGCAGCGGTGGTGGCAGGGAGCACAGCTGGGGCCCTGTTATCACTCACACTTAATGGAGAGAGGTCTTGGAAATTCCGAGTTCCAGGACAGATATATTTGGAGCGTTTATCCTTTGAAAGGCCGAGTGAAGGACACCTGGTGCACGCCCTGGACGCGCTCCAGTCGACACCCAATGCGTTTGAGGTCATTGCATTTTAATGGACCTCCAAAAGTTCTACCTGGGTTCAGGATGAATTCAAAGCGACGCGTTAAAAGTAGATTTAATTGTTTTGCAACGTGACGACGCCCCTGACAAGTCCCGAGCTGCTGCTGTTTCTCAGATCCCCCTTTTCCGCTAATTTCTGTGTTCTCTTCAAAGACAAACTCGCTTTTTTTTTTCTTCAGGCTTTTTTTTCCCCGCTGCTAACATCTGTCAAAGGGAGATTATTAATGCAGACCTATTCATGGAGTGAACAGCTCCTCTAAGAAGAGGGAAAAGAGGTGCAATTTTGAAATTAGGCTGGATAATCAAGCTTGATTAATGTTCTGACAAGGAAGGAAAGTGCCTTGAAAAAATAAAACTAATGAATCATCGGGGGGGTGGGGGGGGGAAGGAAATATGTTGCTGAAATGGAGGCGGCATTAAGCACAATGAGGAACAATAACAACAGCTCAAATGTGGATAAAAGGCTTTTCGGCTTACGCACGGTGAGTTAGAGAAAATTTAAGTTTTCCTTCTGAAAATGAAAAAGCGACTTTGTGATGTGGCACTGAAACAGTGGCTATAAATCAGAAAGGTATTGTTTCATTGTAGAGCCTTCAGTAGCATAGAACGAGTCGCCTTGCTCGTGTCTGTTTGTGTTTTTGTGTATTTGTGAGCAGGATTCTGCAAAACTACAAAACTACAAAACCAATTTCCACCTTATTCATAAAAAATAGGACCTTGGAAGAACCAATTAAATTTTGCTGCGGATACAGTCTTTTAGAAAAGAAACAACTTAGGTGATCAGACTATACTCCCTTTTTTCTTTTATATTTCTACAATAAGAAGTAGACATTTATGTGTAGGATGGTTCATCCTTGGTGGAGATTGGTGCTCAACTGTGTGTGCCACGATTCTGCCCCAGTTAAAAGCCTTTCTTTGGACTTCCTGAAAGGACATTGGATTTGTCCGGACAAAGAATCCCCTTGTGTTTGGAATTGTTTGCACTTTAAGTTTGTTATTTTGAAACCTCTTTCCTAGTGTGTCTCTCTTGCTTCACTTCCTGTCTTAGCCGTTGTCTCTATAGCGTTTCTGTCATTTACTTGTACGGAGAATGCTGAGTATTTTATAATTAGGCTACTTCAATCTTCTTCTCAAGTGATTTCCTGTTTTGCAATGAAAGCTTTCACGTTCATATTTAAGCACTGCCACTGTTTCGTGCATTCAAAACAATATATTTCAGCAAAAGAAATTAAATTTTCCAAACAATGGCTTGTGATGTAAAAATCACTTAAACTTAATAAAAAAGTTTAGGTTTGGAAAAACTAATATTGGCAAAGCAACAGAAAACATTTTGTTCCCAAACTTTTGTATAACTCACTTTATTACTTGTTGCATGATGAGCTTCTGTTCACTCGTCCTCATATTTTCCAGATAACATTCGGATTCAATACTGTTTCTGTTATTCCCCTAATTCAAAGCTAGAGATTATTATGTTCCCGACGCTTTATAAGCTTCTTCTTCTTTTGTGTGTGAAGGTAATTATGTGAAGTGAGTTTGGACTGAAAAACATCAAATATTCCATTATTATTATTTCATTTTGTTTTCTCGCTCTAATTATTTAATTATCAGACACTGTAGCATCCGAACACTCGATGAGATAGTAGCTGGTGGCAACAAAAAAACAACAACCTGAAGGCGGAGAACTTAACGGAGTAACTGTGCAGCACTTCCCTTCTCTCAGCCTGCAGCCAGGATGACGACGACACCACAAGCGGAAGTGTGAAGGTTTTTAATTTTGTTTAATGCCAATGTTCTATTAATATTTTATACGTCATTTGAGGGCATTCGGCTAAAGCTTCAGGACAACCTGCAGTGTGTGAACATTTCTGGTCAAAGATGGATTTTCTGCAGATTGACGTAGTGACGGAGGAATGATTCAGAAGTTATAACCCCTAAAGGACAGTAGAGACAGGGTGGATCATGAACAGGGTTTTTACTTCCTGCTGAAGGGGGAGGGGGGGGGGGGGGGTCATCTGACGACTTTCAGCGAGCGAAGGAAAGTTCATTTTTGATTTAAAATGAATGTTTCAGCCTCCCCCGGTGTGATCGATGGATAATATGATGAAGTAGAAGCAATGACATGAACAGTAGGTCGTTAGGTTGAGCTCTATCACATGCAGAAGAAACAGAACAGTTCTGACTCAGATTTCCACACATTGTCAGTAATATCAATATTTTAATCATATTAATACATTCAGATCTTTATCCTATATTAGCGCTGCATCAAGATTGGGTCCTTCCTTAAAGGAGACATATTTCACTCTCCAGTTTTTGTGTTAGTAAAAGATCTGCAAAGATAAAAAGCCCAAAGTCCATCTGATACTTCTGCATCACATTTGCATAACACAGGCCTTGCAGCTAGTGTGGCACGCCCCCCCTCACCCATTCACGTGAAGCCAGTGCGGAGGTGAACATTTCCTAAATGTGGTAGGAGTGGTTGACCAATCACAACAGTCTGGGCCAACTGGCCAATCAGAAGCAATAACCAAGAAGTATCAGAACAGTGAAGTGTTTTGAGAGCATGCAAAACCTTTTCAACCAACCCAAATTAAAATTAAGAACCTGAATATGAGCATAATAGGTCTCCTTCAAGTAAGCTTCTACAAAACAATTGAATTAAAGACAAGATGTCTTAAATCTGAGTTTTGTCATATTTGAATTTGACTCTGTAATTCCCACTATATCTCCTGAATAGCATCAAGTGTTTCACTAATACTGCAAACTGATCGTGAAACAAAGATAAGCTCTGTTTTAGTTTTCACATATTTTCTATTAAATTTAGGTATTGAACAATTGTTTAACGATGGCCCACTATTTAATTATACAAACTGAAAATGTATTATATTCTATGAACAGCTCTGACATGTCAAATCTAAATCTAAAAAGTGAATAGTAACTGTGGCAGCGAGATTAACCTAGTTAAATAAAAACAAACAGAGCAGTAAACTGTTACAATGTGTCCACTTACCCAAAATACATTCACACATGCACATGTATTCATGAACAGGGAGAACACACGCACACACACACACATACTGCTAAGTACACAGGAAGACCAAATGACCTGAAAATAATGAGCACTAACCAGATTCAAGGGAAACCAACGAGTCTTTTATAAGCTGCCTTTACACGTAACAGCAATGATTATGCTCTTATCTGCTTTGGGGACTGTACCGAGCTGAATTATCATTCATGCTGTATTGCTGTTTTGCTTAATTGGAATTTGTTTAGCGGGCTTTGTAAGGGAGCAAACAGGGAATAAACAGATTTATGGGGAGCTCTGCCAAGTAAAAGGTTATGCATAATTTAAGGCGGAGTAGTTTGGATGTAGAGGTCAATAAGGCTAAAAAGACAAGAATCATCAACATCCAGAAAGGAGAAGGGTCCGGGCCTGCGCCGGCTCCCCAGACTCTTTATTAACAGACGTGCTCACGTGCATCCAGGAGCGTGTGCGTTTGGGCACGTCAACACACTCCGTGGCGTGCACACCAACTCGCTAACACGTCCGCACACATATGCGCAGCGGACAGAAGGAATAGCATAAGTGCGCAAACTAATTATATCTTCCGTTTATTTCCGTTGGCGGCCTCAAGGCATTGTTCTACTTTAGTTGAAGTATGTCACTGTGTCATCTGTCATCAGACTCAACGCAGCTACCTTCATTACTGTCGTCCACATCACGATCCCGGCTGTCATCGTGACCCATCGTCCCCCCCCGCTGCCGTGCGTGTGCGTTCGTCACGTCCCCTCGCTCTTTGCATTGCTTACGTCTTGTTCACTGAAACGGCTGATAATGGCAGCAGAGGCAAACAGCTCCCCCCCCCCCGTCTTCATATTAGTTGCCTCTGTCGAACAGCAGCTCAGTCTGGGCACATCACGCAGAGTGAGCGAGGACGGTGCCTAAAGCTTTCTGGAGGCTGGCATCAATTTTGCACGTTTATTTTGCATTTAGTGCTTTAGTGTTAAAATGTAATGTCACAACATTGAAATCGCAATTTAACACTCCGTTTGAGCTTGAACGCACTTCCGACATAAATTAAAAACAAATGCATTCAAACCAAGATTCATGTCGCATGTTTCTCCAGCTTTTTCTGACAGCAAGATTCATAGAACTATAGTGACACATGTAACTGATGGTCTTAGAAACATGAAAACGCTCACAGTGGCAGTATCACAGCCTATCAGGTTTATCTGAGCTGTGATAATGGCAAGTTCAATTTTAGTTTTTTAATTAATTATATAAATTATTGGGGTTTACCCTGGGTGCTCCGGTTCGTCCATTTTTTTGTATTAAAACTTTATAAAATAGGACTTAAAAAATAGGACTGGGATCAGTTGACCCACATATCATTTCAGTGACCTATTGTGGGTTTCTGATCTTGAATATAGCCACACGTAATAAACTGTGACATTTTCTCATTTTTCTGTTTAAGCTATTAATCAATAAACCAGAATTACATGTAAAACAGAAGTTTTTACATGGCAGCAGCCTCCAGGTGTATATGTCAGGCGTTAGCATTCACAGTTGATTTACTGGTGTCTCTGTAGACACTGGTGTTAAATGATCTCTTTCCCACAGACTCCTGCTCGCACTGACATTTCCTCCTCTGGCTCACGGTGCCTTTGGGCTCTCCTTCGTTGTACATGTGTGTCTGGTGGACGCACATGCATGCATGTGTGTGTGTGTGTGTACATCCACAAACGTGGGATTGCTGTTGGCGTTGAGCTGTGAGGAAATGTCAGAGCACATCTGCGAAAGAATGATATCAGCAGTACCTGGTGGCCAATACGCACGCACACACACACACAGACACACACATGCACAAACACACACATTCATACATAATAAAGAAACGAAAACAGCTCACAGCAATGGTACACCATACAACATGCCAGTTATGTACCACAATAGCGCCGAGCATGCAGGGAGAGTAGGGTGTAGCTGGACTTCAGAGGAAACAGGATGAAAGGTAGTTTAACTCTGCCCTGGTTCTCAAGTTCCCCACAAACGAATTATGTCATGAATATATATACAAATCAGACTGTAAGGTATATAATGGAAGATAACCAAACCATTTCAAGAAAACATAAAGTCCAAAAATACATTATTTTAAAGAATCGTATGATAAACTTGCCAAAGTGACCAGAAGCAGAAAGCAAGGAAACTGCAACAGAGAATGATAAAAAGCAGTAAAAGCAAAGGAATGTTATGTTGTACCCTGAAAGGCGGGAGGACAGGGGACTCATCAGACGTTTGAGTCCCAGTAAATGGTTGCCACCTACTGTAGACTCCAATTTCAAATATATTGGATTCAGGCGCCGCCGTCTTGTACTTTTTATGAAATTTGGAGCCGGAGTCCGTGCTGTAGTGATTGTGTTGTGGAGCCGTGGTACCGAGATCTCACCTATACAAACGCTCGACCAATCAGGATTGAGTTTCAATTATCGATTAGGACGTTTCGCCCTGTTTTTATACCATCAACTCGCCAGCCACCAGGGGGCAAACAAGATGAATTGACTTCATTTTTGCCGAGATCCAGTCCACGCTACAAACACAGCTACTGGCTCATTGATGTATTCTGACATGAGTACTAGACAAACTCAAATCACTACCGATCCACCAGTTTATTCACCTCCTATCATTTTATACACATCTAAGTCTTTTTTTACATTTATAATCCTCCGGCTCCTCCACATCTTTAAGGCCCACTCATTAGACACATTCTGCAACTGTTTAAAGTAGGAGATGAAAGATCATACAGTTGATGTTATATGCGTAGGTGACACTCTCTTATGCACGCACGACTCGAGACAACCACATAAGCATGCACACACACACACACACACACACACACACACAGCACTGAGGTCTGGAAATGTCAGTCAGCATGCTATCTCATTATTTCTGCCTCTTGAAGTTCCATGAGTGTAGAGGAGCTATTTGGGACACAAATTCACTTCACCAAAAAACCTTAAGCTTTAAAAAAAAGGGGGTGCTTGACAGCTTTTAGTGCACAGATACTCATCAGGGTCGCCAAGCGGGGGGAATAATCTTGTGAAAATCAGGCGAGGCAATAGACTGGAAAGGAACAAGCATGGGAAGGAAAAAGGAGGGGAAGAGAGGCAGAAAAGACAGAAGAGGGGAGATGAGATGAGGAGGGAGCCGAAATAGAGGGCAGACATAAAAGCACAATGGGAGAAAACACTGTGTGTGTGTGTGAGGGAGGGAGAGACGAGGGGGAAACAAGACAAGAGAAAATTAGCCGAGAGGAGATGAGCTGCGAGCGGAGGAGAAGAGAAGGGGAGCTGGTGGCTAATTACAAAGCGCAGGGATTTATTTCTTTGCATTGGGCTTTTCTCTCACATGCCACTGAGCTTCCTCTTAATTCCTGCCAGGCTGGAGTCAGGTTTAGGGAGCGTCTGCCTACCACGGCAGGTCAGATAATACAGTTAATTATCCGGATAGTAGATCCACTGTAAAAGGAGACATGGGAGGGGATTTCCATGATGAAAGCAAATCTCGGAGTCTTAATGGCTCGTTTGGGCTTTTTCAAGCCGTCTTTTGTTTGATTTAGTTGCCTAACATGTTAGTTGAGAGATTATGCACAAATGCTGATTGAACATTCGTGTGCATGTATGCGTGTTGTAGCTTTTGCAGTGCTTAGCTGACATCCGTACTCCCACTAACAGAACTTAAGTACAATGCAGAGTGGTCTTTCAAGAGCAAATAAGTTTAAGCTTTCATGTGCTGCAGGAAAACGTGATGACTGTTACAGGCAGATTCATAGCACTCCCTTTTTAAATTAGGGGAGTTTACTTGTTTGGTCAGGACCAAGCGTGAAGGGTTCCTCTGACCATGGTCCAGACCCACAGTCTAAAAGTTAGTCTGACCAAGAGCGGTGGTATCGGTTTGGATCAAACCAACGTGGTTCAGCTCGGGTTGTTCCTGAATCATTTGGACATTTGGACCAAATTCAGGAAAGTTGAGACAGAATTGAACAATAGTTCGCCCCTGAAGATAAAATGATTGAATGAAGTCTGCTGGTTGATTCATTTTCTCCCTTCGAACTAAACTGCTCTTTTTCTATGCACTTTATTCAAAAAAGTGCTTGAGGTTATTGTGTGTGTGTGTGCGGGAGATCTGTAAAAGGTTCACTGTTGTGAATCAGCGGTGATGCTGATGTACTCGTGTCATGCACCACTACGCTGACTAATGTGAAAGTGTGACAAAAAAAAACTGAAATAAACAAGTATGAGAACAACAGGATTTGTTCTTTTCGCTAAATGCACTTAGCGCCAAATTAGTTGTGCATTTGCTCAGTAGTGTTTATATGTTCCTAGTGGTGCGGTTATTGGAACTAAGTACACAGGGAGAAAACTTGGATTTAAAAAGTTGGCTTTTATCTGCAATTTCCAAATGTAATTGGCATACTAAGTGCTGTTAGAGTAATAAAATGCTCATGGTGGGGACCTGTGGTGAACTTTGAAGCAGTCGACATTTCAGAAAAAGTCAAATCAGGAAACCAAAAGATAAAAGAAAGAGGATGTGGACAAATTTCTGGAGAATATTTGACGTCTAATTCGTTTAGATTTTACCTTAAAATGAAGCAGCATTGAATTAATTTTCAGAAATGGCTGCTAGTGACCCTATCCTATGATGCTAGTGTCTTTGCTCGTCTCAGACCAATACAGTTGTCATTTTCCCATCCACTGAACACCTTGTTGAAATCGCTCATGCACTTGTGCCCATATGAGCACCCATGGGTGTGTTGGTCTTCAACGAGGTGTGGTCTTGCACACAGTGGGTGTATTGCTTTCTAGAGGCAGTGCAGTGTTTGCACATTCGACCAAATAAACTCAGTCTGAAGTCAATGGCGCAATAATTCACTGTTATTGTGTGGATGCATTATCAAGGTAGTAATATGTGTGTACCTGGGTGGGTGCACAATGTGTTTACACTGGCAGAACCAGTTCTTCTCTTTTCTCTCTTACTACCTGGAAAGTCTGTCCTTACAGTAGCAATCGGCTCAGCTGCACCTGGCTTTTAAAGGGAACTGGAGATGGCACTCTAATTGCTTTTTATTGAATTGTATAACCAAAAGGCACCCATGATAAATTCAGGGACCAAGTCCAACCCTTTTGTGCGATGCACCTGGTGCAGTGACTTTTTTTTTCTCTAACAAAATTGGATTTGCACGCGTCCTAAATACACTTGGCCCTTGTGCTTCCGACCTTGCACTCAGATCATTAAAATGGAGTCTTGAGAGTGGATCAGCTGCAGGTCTATCATTACTACTCGTACTAGTAGAAGGTCATAAGGTAACATTCCTCCGGTAATAGCTTTTAAAATAACATCACCGTATTGTGCTTTGATCAGTTTTTGCTGGAAACTAATTAACGAAAGTCCTTAAAATACATTCAAATAATATTGTTCAGTTACCTTTTATCATGAAATACAGTAATAGCTGTGTCAGTGTAGGGGACTAGAGTGAGATCTAATAAGTGGAAAACTGTGATCGTCTTTATTGAGTGTGTTTCATTAAAGACTATTCAAACACATTCAATAAAGACTTTAATTCTCTTCATAACCACAGATACACGACTTTACTTGGTGAACCAGATATTTGAGTAGACATCATAATGATGTATTAAAAGTGGAAATGAGTCCACGGAGGCTGCAGATTTCTGTGCTTCGCCAGTGGGTACAATAAATGTACATGAATCTTTTTATTCCTGCCTTGAAATTTTCTGAAAATGTTGCTTTCATTTGAAATAAATGCAGCCCCTATTTATATCCGGTGTCCGGCAGCAGCAGCAGCTGATTCTGCCACCTGCTCAGTTCATATCTGATGTGTACAGTTTGTAATTATCTTTGCGCATCGTCTTATCTTAGCAACATCTCCTGGAGAGTGCTGCACGGCATTTATTACACCAGATCTGATCTGTGGTTGGAGATACTTTCTTTTCTTTCCTGTCCGTTTTCTTAATATCTTTCTTGCTTTCTTTCTCCCCTGCGCACTCTCTCTCTCTCTCTCTCAAACCCACACACACACACAAGCCTATAAGCCCATCTTTCTCCTGCCATGTCAGGCTTGGCGTGGCATTAGACAGAATTTATTAGGCCAAGATGCTGGTTGTTGACATGCGTGTGATCTACCATTTGGTGGGGAGATAAGTGTCCCATGGAGAGTGTAATAATCTTCTCCCCCCCTCTCCACCTTATCTCCTGCTGATGGAAGCATGGCTGATACCTTCCCTTACACAGAGCATCAAACTGTCTGTGTGTGTGTGTGTGTGTGTGTGTGTGTGTGTGTGTGTGTGTGTGTGTGTGTGTGTGTGTGTGTGAGTGATTTTTAAAGGATGTTTTTATTTTATATCACCCTTGAGTCGTACAAGTCTTAAAACGAGCCACAACCATCACACCAGCCCAGCCGGTGATGGTAATAGAACCTGTCACTCTCAACAAGATGTTTAGTTTACTCAGTGACAGATAGGACTCTCATCTTGTCTTTACGGTTTGTGATCCAGCTTTATTTTCCGTCTGAATGATTTATTTTTAAAACTTTATATTTAACATTCACGCTGCTTCATTTTCGATCACACTATCCTGCTGCAGCACCAACGCAAGAAACTTTATGATTAGAACATTTTTTTTAAATCAAACATTATTATTACATTATTACTGTACAAAAGCAACAGACTGTGACTTTGTCATGTATTTATACTTCTTCTGAAAAGTTCCCAATTCATACTTTTTCAGCCGTTGTATATAATTGTATTTAAGTGTGATTCAAGGTTTGTCATGGCAGAATGTTAAGGCCACAAAATAAAGAAATAGCCGGACAAGTTGAGAAAATAAGCGAATACATTTTTTGCTCAGGGCTAAATGAGAACGGGAACATTCTTATTTCTGTGCATCATAAGTGGAGCTGGAGCCAGGAGGTGATTAGCCTAGCTTAGCATAAAGACTGTGTGCTGAAAGGACCAATCTGTCATCTCGCACATGACAAGACAGTCAAAATTGCATATTTCTAAAATTATTTCAAACGCTGTGAAATTGGGTGAAAGCTTGTAATTATTAAGTCAAACTAACTACAGTCGAGCCGATAATATCCACAAAGGAACAAGCTTCAAACACTGAGAGCATCTTGTAAAACCTACATTTGATGAGTCGTTGAGAGTAAAACTATTGGTTTAAGATAGAAATCAGTGTTATATTTTACAGTGACAAGATCATATGAAAAGAATTAGAATACTTTATTTAAACCAGCACTTTTTTGCCACTATCGAGCAGCATAACAAGTAAACATTCACCTGCCAGCAAAATTGTATTATTAAATCATATATCATCACTGGTTTATCTGTACATCTGTAACCCCCACACATAGAAGACCAGTTCTTTACATGCATACAGCGTTCATTCCCTCATTACCGGTATCTACCAGATGGTGCTATACGTCTCCATCAGCCGAGGGTCATCCCATAGGCTGGTAATTCAGAAGCAAAAGAAAGCCTCTCATTGAATTATATAGGTGATCTTACTCGCAGTTTTAATTAGAGAAAATCGCAGAGGTGGTCTAATTGACAAAATAAATAAATAAATCTTGAACACTGTCAGGCTCTGGGTTATTGCATCTCACAAGGCTTTACTTTATACCTCGGTGAATGGTGTGTTTTCATCATGTCAGTAAGTTTCTCTTCAGCTCTCTTGCTTCCCTTTTTCCATTTAGAAAAAGACTGCTTCAGATCCTTGTCCGTCCACTCCACTGAATGCTGCCAAGGTAGTGCTGCTAGATAAAGTTTCAGAACTCTTTCTTACTTGATGAAATAAGAGAAACCCCTGGATATGATGGAGCTTAGAGCAGCCATTTAGGACAGACACTTGCTCAGCATATCTGTACATCCAGGAATGGCCAACCAGCAACTGGAGTTCCTGAGAAGAAGCCATTGCTGACAAGATAAGATTTTTGAGCTATTTGAAATGACATCGTTCCCCATTCGTCCCTGAAGGCGCAATATTCCCGTCACCCATCCAGTCTTTTGGATCATACGTGTGCAGCCTTGAGGCAAACTACAGCAGTGCAAAGTTATTCAACCTCAAGTAGTATGTCAGCAAAATGCTCTCAACAATACTCATTCATAACAATGATGTCAATTCCCAGTTCACGCTTGGCTGTGCTGACACAGTGTTCATGGAACTTTCATTACTCGGTCATTCGGTGCTTGGAAAGGGGCACACACAGTATTTAATGGACTGATTGATTTATAGATGTTGTTTATGGTGAACACATTTTTTGCATTGCTACAGCTTGCTGCTAATTGAGATGCACTTCAAGGCAGCTACTGAATGTGCCTGTAAAGCCAATGTTTAGATTAATATAAAGAAAGTATTCACACACTTTAGAAGAGAGCCTGTACTGTGTCGCTGCCATTTGAAAGAATAAAGTGTGTATATGCCTAATAACTCAATCTTAGTTTCACTTTTATCCATTAAAGAATTATATTTTCCATCCACAAATGCATGAGCCCAAAATTAATTTATCTTGTACTTATCTTGCACTGGTCAATGTTATCTAGATACGCTTATTCTCTACTTTGTCATCATCCTCTGTCCTGCATCTGAATTAATCTCCTCGTCTTTTCTGTCACTGATTAACAGATTAATGAGGTTTTTGGTTCTTATTCAGAATCTCTGCTTTATTCGCTGTTAGACTTATTAAGATTTAAGCCAACCTGACACACGAAGGCACTGAAAAGCAGCATATTACACCGAGTAGATAATGATCTTTGAATCCACCTAATTTATGCCCCCAAAATGGCAAGCGCCAGAGCCAGAGGCCTTTTGTTTTCAGGTTGTCCATCTGTCTGTCCCGCTCTTGTCATTGTGATATATCAGGAGAGGACATTTGTTTAAAGTGGCTGCAAAGGTTCACTTGGACTCAAGATGAACTGATCAGATTGTCTTGGTCAAAGGGGAGAGATCAAGGATGCTGGGATTTAACAAAACATGAAGGTGATATCTCCCATTATGCCTTGAGGACATTTTTTTAAGATTTGGCCTAAACGTTCACTCGGATTAAAGGATGTGCTTCTTAGAATCTGGTAATAGGTCACTGTGAAGCCAGATCCCACGTTTTGGGCCATAACTCCACATCTACTGTGACAAAACAAACTTCATGCCTTTCCTTTTAAATTCTAGTCCTATTATTTGATTCCTTCAAAGTCTTCCTTAAACTGCATTTCGTGCATCTGTGCAACAACCATCATGATGGCAATTCAAGTTTCTTTCTGTCAGCCGCTCTTTTCATAAACCCCTTTGAGCTTTCTGAGAGCAAAATAATATTTGTTCACAAAAATAACTTATTTTGACCGTCAAACTTTCTCCTGATATCGACAACCTTGGAATTGGCAACAAAAACGTACAAAGTTTTTGACTTGCTCCTTTCATCTGGCTGTAATCATATATTCTTGGTGTTGTGTTATTGTTGCAGGACTCCAGGTATAATGTAAATTTCTCATCCTTTGACGTCTTCGTTCGAACGCTCATTGATGATTCATTCTGCCTTACTTCCTTTCCCAGAAATAGCTAGCAGCTTATATCCCTCCTGACCCTCTATTACCAGCTGTTCCATTGGAGGCTGCTGAAACCACTGTTGAGACTTTACTAGGGCTGCAGGAAGGTGGCAATGGTCGATAGGAGTGGATTCGAATATTACTTTCTTCTCTGTTTTTACCTAACCCGTAACCCAGTCGGATGAGCTATGAATACAGAGTACAGCCAAAGTCCTTATAGGCAAGTCTCACCAGTTGGCAGCCATCTTGGCAGTTATTCTGGGCTAACAAGACCCGGCCCCAGTCCAAAGAGAGAGAGCCCCTGGGAGGACTGCACTTTCAAGAAACTGCGTAGAACCTGTCACATCTGATTTAAATATACATTTGTGTGTTTGAAAAACTAAAGTTGATCTTCCGTGCCTATTTGAAGTTCTGCTAGCACATAAGCTGAGACTGTTTGACTTGATGTGTTTTCCAGTTTGGGCCTCGTGCAAGAACTGTTCCCATGGACAGATGTGTTCAGTTGTGCGTACGAGGGATTTGGGAGAAAACCAATTTTTCTTACTTGTACAAACAGAATGTACGAGTGGTCCAGAGCTGTCGCAGATGTTGTGTGTAATTCTCCTACTGTTTTCCAAATCTCTTAAGTCCGCTGCTGATGCTGCTCAAAAGTCTCGACTTTCCTCTCTGCGTTAATTATGCACAACGGCTCATCCTCATTTGTTGAGTCTGATGTAACAAGTTAATGACACTTCTTGGGAGATGCATGCTCAAATAAAAAAAGAGGTGCAGGAAGATTGCATTGCAGCGTCACTCTCTCTATATGTATCATCTGTTTCCTTGTGGCTCGGGGTTTAAGTAAAGCCTACAGTGCAAATGAATGTAATAGGCTGTAGCCTGAGGCTTTTTCAGGGGAAATGTAGAATCTGTGAAACTGAAATGTGGAACGTAAATGAAGCAGAGCAGAATGAGATTTGAAGTATGTGCTCAGAACAGCACAATTTACAGAATGTTGTTATGACAATGTCTTGTATGTGGAGTGCATTGAATGTCACAGATTGTTAAAAACATATTTTTCCATCGCTGGTGGTAGCCCATGCATGGGGCTCAAAAAAATCTTCCATCAATTTTTGAAATGTTGCCGGATGCAGGAGCGGCTGTAAACCCGCTAAATATCGTCTGCGATGTTTTTTATTTCCTCTACCTGGCTGGTCACAGCTCCTTCCATCTCTCTCCATCTGTCTGATTCTCTCCATCTTCCCCTCATCTCTCACTGTCATCCCCTGCTCACTTGTCTCTTTACTCCATTGCTCTTCATCTACTTGCATATCTCATCTCTCCTCCCCTCCAGCCCTCTGCATTTCACAATCTTTTCCTGTATGTATCCCTCCATATTTTGACACACCTCCCCTTTTCCATCCTCTTCCCCCAATGTGTGATATCTTTGCTCGTATCTGTCTTTCTCCACCTCTCATCCCCTAACCCACTCACTCTATTTGAATCTTTACTTCTCCGCCTCCCCCTTTCTCTATCACTTCTCCTCAGCTGCTGTTTTCTCACCTTTTCTAATGATTGCGTCTCTCTGTCTCTTGCAGCTGGCATTGTTCGGAAAAAGCAGTGGTGTGAGATGGTGCCATGTTTGGACGACGAAGGCTGTGACCTGTTAGTCAATAAATCTGGCTGGACTTGTACACAGCCCGGAGGCCGAGTCAAAACCACCACGGTGAGTTCAGGATCTCTTTTAGCCCCGTAGGTGACACAATCCACTCACAGTAAACCAGCAGCTGTGAGGAAACTGTGTTCCCACGGCCCCCGTGGCACTGAGCGCCACCCGAGTGTCAGAGCTGAGCATGAAGCATCTGCACAGAAAATCGTTCTTTGCAGTGAAATTAAGTCCAATGTTACTTTTAATCAAATGTAGCCACTAAACATTATTAACTAACATTGTTGTGTGTTGGCTCCATAAACTGTATATAAAGATGGACAGCATGACAACTCCCCAAAAGTGAAGCCAAATCAGCTCGATCGCCAACATGGTGGCTGGCAGGAGCACAGGTCATGAACACCCCCCTCTCCATGTTAGCAGATGGGACATGGAGCAAAATAGAAAATCTAATTTAAAGTGATTATTGTTTACTGATGACTGATTAACTGACTATTATCTTATGCCCTATGGGGGTAAAAAGTAATAATTTGGCTCCATCTCTATATAGCTACACTACATAGTAATTATATCCAGCGTATTCTGGCTTCATTTCTGGATATGGGGAGGAATTTGAGATGCGTCGTCCATCTTTATTTACTCTTTATGATTGTTTCCTATTAACAGGCATTTACAGCATGGACGCCAGATTTAAAACTGACTGGTTCAGCTCAGTCCAAAACATATAAACTCCACAATGTAAGCTCATGCTCCTTCTGAAACACAAATAAATTGGTAAAATGAAATGCCCTTTTTTTGTATTCCACACACATGGTGATTAACAAGAGTTTTAAACATTATACTGATGTGCAAATGAATTGCTCACATAAAGAGCCCCAGTGTGTAAAGACAGTCATTTGATTCAATAACAATATGAAATAGCGCAGGTTTAAACGCCCTAATCAGGAAAATCTTGGGTCCTGCACGAAAATTGAACGCACCCAAATCGCTACTTTCAGCTCCTGTGGTTGCTGTTCAACAAAAATGATGGATTCTTGCTTTATTGAATTACACTACGGTGAAATACATCAAATCTACTCGGCCATTCAGGCTCATGATTGCTCCTTTAAGCACTCCAACTGCTGCCGTATTAGCGCACCGTGGGCCAGCTTGCACATCGTCAGCCACAAGCGGCTCCCGGTTTAACATTCGCTTCACAATCAGCTGAGAATGTTTCCCCCCCTTGTCTCCAGCTCGTCTCTAC